>NC_088803.1:11125238-11425408 GCF_011386835.1 Chrysemys picta bellii | reverse complement strand
CTACAGAAATTAAGGAGTCCCAGGACTTTTCGGACTTCCTTAACTGTCCGTGGTTTTTTTAACTCTCGAATTGCTTGCTTTCTGTCTATTGTGAGTGCCTTTTCTCCCAGTGATATGTTATGCCCTAGGTATAAAACTTGCTGCTGTTGCAATTGGGCTTTCTTCGGGCTTAATTTAAATTTTGCCTCACGAAGATACATGAACAGTCTGTTTAGGGTTTTTAAATTGTCCTTTTCATTTGAACTGGCAATTAGCAAATCATTTATATACTGCAGTATCACAGTATTCCCTTCCAAAGGCACTTGTGCTATTACTTCTGCCATTATCCTGTGGAATATGGAGGGAGAATTATGGAACCCCTGAGGTACTCGGGTCCAAGTGTACTGCTGGTCTCCTACTGTAAATGCAAATTTCTTCTGACTCTTTTTTGCAAGGGGAATACTCCAAAATCTATTAGCTACATCTAGGACTGAAAATACTGAATGTTCTGGTGTTAGCAAATTAAAAATAGTGGCAGGGCTTGCCACAATAGGATGTGCCTTTGGAGTCACCTGGTTAAGGTGGGTGTAGTCTATAGTTAACCTCAAGGTCCCGTCTGGCTTCCTGATGGGCCAAATTGGGGAATTAGTTGTGGAGGTGGTTTTT
Source organism: Chrysemys picta bellii (assembly GCF_011386835.1). Lineage (NCBI taxonomy): Eukaryota > Metazoa > Chordata > Testudines > Emydidae > Chrysemys > Chrysemys picta. Next base: position 11,424,763 of record NC_088803.1, on the reverse strand, counting down.
CTAATCACTCTTCTGGATTCTAAATTAGTGACTATATCTTTAACTGCCTCTAAGGCTTCCGGTTTAATTGGGTACTGCCTGTGGGCTTTGTGAGTTGGTCCTTCTACAGATATAGGCTTCATGTTTACTAGCCCACAATCTTGTTTATCTGTTGCCCACACTTCAGGGTGAAGGGAACACAGGGCTTTTACTGGACTTCCCCCCACTCTGGTATTATTACTTTATTACTGGCAATTATGGCTATATTTTGAGATGATCTTTCTTGTTTGGACTCTTTGGCCCATTCAATGCAGCTAGCTCTGGGGTTGATTACTCCCCTGAGCTCCTTTTACAACTACTGCATGTTTTGATTTTATTTTTATTTTTACAGTCACGTGCCAGATGTCCAGGCTTATTGCATGTGAAGCAGATAGTGGTTTTGACTGCATGAACCGCTACAATTTCTTCGGAGGGTGTGGTTGCTGCTACCTTCCTCTTTTTCCTGTTTTCTACTTCTGTGGCCCATTTCATTACTGCTGAGTATGTCTCTCCCACTGAGATGCTTAATGCCAGGACTGCTTGGTGATCTGCAGACAGCCCTTCCTTTTGGATTTGTAGGAATACACCATGGTCTCGGGATGTTATATTCTCCAGACCTGAATAAGCTCGGAATGCATTCTATTTCTTTTCAGCATAGGACATGGCAGACTCCCCCTTCTGCTGAACCACAGACTGCAGAGCCCCCAGTTAGTGGTTTGGGCTCTTAGAACAACAGCTAGTGCATTCCTAAATTTTGTTACAGTGCCTGCGTCTGGGTTTGGGATTCCTGCTGGTTCTTCAGCTTGATTCCTTTCTGCTGGGTTGGGGTTACGATCTTCAGCCTAGCGCCCTGTCTTTCATTTATTATCTAGATTCTCTCACACATCCCTGGGGCACTTGCACTTGACCAGGATGTGAACGTCTTTCCTATGGAGGCCATGTATTTCTGTCAGGCCATCCAGCTTGTCCCAGAACTCAGTATTCTTGTTATCACACTTGAGTTCGGGTAAATCAGACAGTAGTGCCTGTTTTTCCTGGGGGGTGAAGGGACAGTAAATTTCAGTTGTTTCTGTTCTAAGTCCCATTACTGGTTCACCCTCCGTGTTAACATTTCTGAACTTCCTTAGCTGTGTTTTGATTGGAGCCATAGGCTGTACTTGCTCCCCTGGGGTAATTAATCCTTGTGGTGCTCTTTTATTATCTTTGTGGGTGCTTAAATTTGGCCTGTCATGCAAAGAAATGTATGGAGGGGGTTCTGATTCCTCCCCTTTGCTTTGTGCTGTTGAGTTTTCTTACAGATAGCTAATCGGCGGAGCGGTGGGCTGGCAAATGCCAGGAGTTTGCTCTCCCCCTCCCAATCTGGAGGTGTGTTCCAGACATGATGATTCTTTTTCTCTGGGATCTTTTTTAATTTCCAGACAGATGTACCTCGGAGGGAGTATCTTTGTCTAGCCTAGGGAGGAACGGAAAGTCCTGCCGTTCACTGAGCTGGTCCATTGTTACGGGCATATATATATTAGTGGTCCGGTAGTCTGTGAGATACTAGTACTGTGCTTCGTCGATAATAAACCTGGCTGGGTGCCTTCGTCCCACCAGATCTTGTGGTCATTGGACGGTTTGCTCAAGGTCTTCCATGCCAGCTGTCTGTGCAGGGCTGGGACGGCACACAGAGGGAACACACACACGCAGCCAGACATCTTTCAACATCTAACCAAAGGTGGGCATGGGCCTAACCAATCAGTTCCCTACCTTTTAACCAGGAGTGAGAATGATCTCCTATAATGTGAGAGACCCAGGTTCAAATCCTCCCTACAGCGAATGGGGAGCAGGAATTCAAACCCAGGTAAGCCTGTATCTGAGGTGAGATCCCTAACCAGTGGGCTATGGGGTATTCTGAAATGGGCACTTCTCAATCTCTTCTGTTGATCACTTCCACCTTTTATAAATGGTAAATGACCATTATCACAGGAAGCTGAGCCCATGTCTACCCACGCCCAGATGAGTGCACTACCCACCTGACTGTAGATTTATTCTTCCCATCTTTCTGGCCCAAGGAATATTTAATTATGTGATATAAAGTGGGCCACCTCCGCCGGATGAGTGGGTGGTCTGATCTTCTCAGTGCAGTGGGCTGGATGTTAGTTTTGGGGCACCTCCACATGGGCTACAAAATGGCTACCTCCTTGCGGCAGGACCTTGCGTGAAGTGACGCTGCATGGAGGATGCCATTTTGTAGAGAATGTATTTCGCCACAAGGGTCTGCAACTGCCACGTGTCTCCAGCAGCTGCTGCTGGGTGGGGTGGAGGCTTTTGGAAATCAGCCCACAGGCCACCAGATGGACCACCCTGAATACCCAAAGCATCGGCCTGTGATATGGTAAACCTGGAATCAAATCCCTACTCCAAATCAGGCAGAGGAGAGATTTGAACTCTGGCTGCCCACACACCAGCTATGTGCTCTAACCACTAGGCTATGGAAGGAAGGCAAGACACCTCTTGGTTTTGGCAGGGGGGAGTATTGAATAGAGAGCAGGGTGTCTAACTCAAGGCTGTGAATTCCACAGGGCACCTAAACCAGTTAGGCACCACAATTCTGAGTCTAAGCCCCCCTCAGGGATTGAGCCCTACAGCTGGGGATTTCCAAAGGCTCCAAGTGGAGGCTGACTGCCCTGAGCCTCAAGGGTGAGGAGTCTGTGGCTGAGAAAAGGACTGATGTCTGTGTCCCAGCCAAGCGCCTTATCCAAAGAGAATTCACTTCCCCCATCCAGGCTTGTCAGTTGGCCTCTCTTCTGAGGCTGCCATCAAAGGGTCCTATAAATGCCAGTTGCGGTGGGTTTGCCAAAAGGGACACTTGTCCAACGGGACCAGGGCTGAGGTTGTCCCAGACTCATTCATTTCCATTACATGGTTCTCAGCATATAAATAGTTTAAGGCCAGAAGGGGCCATTTGATCATCCAATGTGACCTCCTAGATAACCCAGGCCAGCGAATTTCACCCAGTTACCCCTGGATTGAGCCTAGTGACTTGTGTGTTGACTAAATTGTCTTCCAGAAAGGCCTCCAGGCTGGATCTGAAGCCATCAAGAGATGGAAAATCCACTGCTTCCCTGAAGAGTTTGTTCTGCTGGTTAATCACCCTCATGCGCTTCTAGCACAGAGGCAACACATTCCATATCCCATCATGGAAAGAGCGTATTCCAGACAATGTAACAGGCCAAAATGGGATGGCATGTCTTTCACGAACACCCCCTGGGAAGTAGACTGCTACACAAAGACAGAGCTCAGGCTGGTAGGTGGGGATTTGTACTAACTCTTTGGAATCCATCTCCCCAAACATCAGCTTCTGTTCAAGTGGCCATTGGCGCTCAGTGGAATGGAAGGGTCATTAAAAATAGAACTCAGGAGTCCTGTGTCCCAGTGATCTAACCATCAGATATCACTTTCCTTCCTAGATAGAACCTAGGAGTCCTAGTTTCCAGCCCACCCTGCTCTAACTCCTAGATCCCACTCCCCTCCCGAAGCTGGATACACAATACAAGAATTCTGCTTCCCAGTCCCCTTTCCTAGTCAGTGGACAGGACATCTGGATTCCATGCCTAGCTCTGAGGGATAAATGATGTCTCATAGGTTAGGTGAAGTCTGACCGGGGGTCAGGATGGCTGGGTCGCCTTCCTATCAATGTCCTGGTGCATAGCCCTGTATAAGTCACTCTGGGCTCGAGCCGCAAAGGGACATGGGCATGGCAATCACCTGTCATCACCCCAGTGCAATTCACAGCCCCGAGTTGGGCTCCTGGAGGGTTAGGTCCCTAAGAACGGGATCCACAGAAACCAGCACACTCGCAGAGAGTCGCCTCAGCTAGCCAATTGAAAATTCTGGGGAGAGGGGTGTGGCCTAAGCCCTGCCCCTCTGATGGAATTAGGTGCCTAAATCCAGGCTAGGAGGTGAGGCCTATTTCTGCTTGGGATTCACAGCCGTGAACTCTCTCCTGGAGTTGGGCGCCTAGGCAGGGGCACCATAAAGGGAGGGCCAGGGGGGCCATGTTTCCCTTTATGGTGCCCCCCACTTTTTAACATCGGAGTAGTTTGGGGGCAGGGGGCTGCATTGCCCCCCCTCCCAAAAAAAAAACTGCAAGCCTCGGGCAGGCATGGAGAGGCACAGGCAGGGAGCTGATCAGTCTCTTCCTGGTGCCGGCCCCTGGCCGGGGGGGTGGGGTCTCAGGGAGAAATGGAGGAGCAAGGGGGACACGGAGGGGGCTGGGCCTTGAGGGAAGAGGTGGAGTGGGGGGCCAGGCCACAAAGGTGTGGGGCCACAGGAGACGGGGCCTCATGCCCCTCCCCACACATTTCTACCAAGGTTCCAGTGCTCCTGCACCTAGGCCAGGTCAGCCCTTTCCAGGACAAAAAGCAGAGGAAAAAGCACACACCGCTATACCTGATTGCCTAGCGATCAGGGCCCTCCCCTGGGCGTGTTTTCAAATGTCCTGATTCAGAGCAGGGACCTGGAAACGGATCTCCCCCCAGGAGCTGTTACCGCTGGCCTAGGCTCTCTGGATGCATCTATATTGCATTGTAAACCCAAGTCTGTTTGGCTGCTCCAGGGAGGAGCGGGAACATGGCGCGCTCAGGGGAGGAAGCGGGGAAGAGGCCGGGGTGGGGATTTGGGGAAAAGATTGGAATAGGGGCAGGGAGGGTGCAGAGTTGGGGTAGGGACTTTGGGGAAGGGGTCGGAATGGGGGCGGGGCAGGAGTGGGAGGGGTGGAGTCAGAAGGGGGTCGAGCACCCACTGGCAGGAGCACAAGTCAGTGCCTATGAACGCGTCCATGCTGCACTGCGCAGTGCTTCTGACTCGGGTTGTCCACTCAAGCCGCATCCACATGGCAAAATGACAAGGCTCGGACCCGAGATGCTGCGGGACTTGGGATCTCACACACACACACACACGGCAGAGTCCTAGGAGTCGGTCCTGAGGGCTCGCTGACCTGAGTCAGACTGATTTGTGTGTGAACAGAAGAGGGACTTGGGCTCAAACCTGACTCAGAGTCCGGGCTTAGTGTGCCGTGTAGATGCACTCTCTTTGCCCCAATGAGCACTTAATTATGTCATACAAAGGGGAGACTGAGAAAGCTATAAGCCAGGCTGCTCCATAGCACGCTGGTTAGGGGCACTGCCCTGTGACACAAATGGCCAGGTCACCTGAGTTCAGACCTGCTCCATATTAGGCACTGTGTGGATTCAAAGCTGGGGCTTCCAGACAAGTACCCTGTAGGGAACACCCAGTTTCAGGACATTGCTGGCTTGCATATCCTCACCAGCAGAAAATTAAGGCCCAGGTATCCTAGCACTGGGTGCCTTAACACCTTGGAGGATCTGAGCCTGGATGCCTAGGGAATTTAGGCACCGCCAGGGGTAGGTGACAGCTGAGTGGAGGTTTTGAGGATCTCAGTGGAAGTTCAATGTTGGATGTAGGCTCCTAAATCCCTTGGTGGATCTAGCCCTTTCCTTATGTGTGTCTCAGTTCTAGCCTCCCTCGCCTCCCCCTCCCGCCCCCGGTTAACTGGTACTAGGCTATTAAGATAGGATTTGCAAAGCCACTTGGGGGCAGGGGCTGTATGTTCAGTTCCCATGCTTTTTCAATGGACTCTGTGTGTCCAAATCTCCTAGGTAGCTTTGAAAACCCTAACCCCCCTCTCCCGCCCCCACCCTCACACAAATCCCATCTGCTTTGCAATCTGGCCATTTCATGCCTGATTCCTGCCCGCCCTCTAAAAGTTAGCTGGGTTTGAGCTGCTGGGGATTGCATCCTGCTTTGACACTGTTTAATAATCCCCATTGCAATTAAAATGCCAACTCAGCTGTTCCCCAAATCCTAGGGGGCCAATTTCCCTTCGTCTGGTCCAGCAGAGCGCATCCATCAGTACTTTCCCATTAGCATGAGAGTTTATAGATCGGTGGCGGGGCTAAGGGCCATCAGAGCTAATGGAGTAGGGCACCGAGCGACCACCAACACCTCAAAATGTGATCAGCTAGGGAGACTTCAGGAGAGGTGAGTAGATGGCAAACTTCTGGGATGGAACAATTATTCATGCTTCCTAGAGCTGTGGTTGAGTGTGTTAACTTATTAGTGACTCAAAATAGCAGAGACTTGGCAATTTGAGACACAACAGATCTTGCTTCTTGGCTGGGGGTTAGACTACATGACCCTGGACGTCCCATCTAACCCTTAGGCTCTGTGATTCTATGAATGCTGGCCAAAAGGCAGGGTGGGGTATGTGCTTGGAGCCCTGACTACCACCGCCTCGAACCCATGAGCAGTTGGGTGAGATCATAGGGATATAGGATTTGTCAGAAAAGATCAGACACAAGACTAATTTAATCCAGTAACCTGTCTCTGACATTGGTCAGCTTCAGCGGGAGATGTCAGAACCCCGGGAACAGATGTAGAATTATCTGCCACCCACAGATCTCATCCTGTTCTCTAATAGAGAACAGCTTTAGCCCTGAGGCTTGAGGTTTAACTTCCCTTCCAACATTTTCGGTAGTGTTTATTATAACTGGACAATCTTGATCTCCATGTAAAGTCCAATCCCTTTTGGCATCTTGCTAAGTTCTTGGTCTCAATGGTTTCCTGTGACAATGAGTCCCACCGACTAAATTATCCATTGCATGGAAAAAGTACTCCCTTCCATCCGTTTTGAATGGGCTGCCTTTTAATTAACGTAGGCGCATTTTGTTCTGTCTGTTCTTTACACAAGATCAAGGTGGCCTGGGAAAGAAGGTAGCAGATTTAAAGCCGAGCCAAGGAAATACTTTCTCACACACTGCACAATTGTCTGGTGGAACTCATGGCCACTAGATCTCATTGAGACCTGGAATGTAGCTGGTTTAAAAAGGGATTGGACTTCCATAGCGCTAATGAGAACATCCTCAGCTCCTGTAGCAAGGATACAGATTTTGCACCAGGTATAAGCTAAGTAGTCATTGACTGGGGTTAGGAATGGTTTGCTGCCGATACTTAGATGTTTAGTTACCATTTATTCAATACAGAGCCAAAGTACATTCATCTGCACACAAAAAAAAGCCCAGCACACCTGTCTATTTTTTGTTAAATGTTAACATTTGATAGATATTCCCAGTATAATCAAAGATTTCAGTCGATTTAATAAAATCACCAGCAACAACATGCCATGGGTAGTGTAAAGATGTTCACTCTATGGCACGGTAGCACCCCGTTAAATTGAGATCTGATGGTTATAGTCCTGTGTAATGCTCCACTAAACAGGAGCTCCATTTATTGCTTTGTCTCTGATATTTACATGGCAATGATTTATGAACCCATTAAAACTTCTGAAATAAATTAATAGTTACAAAAACATAAATGTTTTTCCCATCCTGCAAAACTGTTCAAGATTTCAACCTTTTGCCAGTTCCACATTGGGATGATGCCAAGATCTTTTGAAGTTTTTCATAGGCGAAAGGCCAGAACACCCACTAGTCCAGGACATCAGAAGTTCACGTCTATCTTCTGCTATTTTTTTTTGTATTGTAGCTTAACGCCCTAACCCCCAGGCTGTATGCTACTGCAGGGAGGGTTTTGCCATCTCTCCATTGCAGATTTTCCTGTGGAGTGGTTGAGACGTTCCCCCAAACTCTGGTTTCTCTTGCTATAAGGCTGGGATCTCCAACGCAATCAGTTCTCAAAGACATTTAATGGAATTTGGGTTCTCTTCGGGTGCCCTCAAAAAATCACAGCCTAAATTACCTATGTCAATTGCCAGTCAGCTGGTGTGAAAATTACAGGACCAGTGGCTCTCTGGATCTCTTTTGACTTCAAAATTTCTTCAGAGAGATGTTAAGATAGCGATATTTCCATGTGGATGGGAAGCAGGTATTTAGTGGTTGGGGATCAGGGAGGGGAAGAGGTGAGGGTGGGCGTCAGGACTCATGGGTCTCATCCCTAACGCTGAGAAGGGAGTGGGGTCTAGGGTTCGAGCAGGATACCTGGATTCCTTTCCCTAGTTTGGCAGGCTCTAGCAGGCTAGAGCAATGGGGCCTGGGAATCAGGACTCCTGGGTTCTATTCCCAGCTCTGACAGGGAATATCAGGGTCTCTCACCCTATTCTGAACTTCCTCGGGCAGATTGAAGATGCAGGGATTTTAGTTGCATTGAGTGGTGTTATCTTGTGGGCTAGGCAAGGTGAATTTGGGTAAGCGTCTTCGCTGAGCCTCAGTTTCCCCTTCAGCAACAATGATAGCGACCTGCCTTTGTAAAGTCCTTTGAGATCTCAGGCTGGAAAGCACAATAGATGAGACAAGTACTAATTCAGATTTTAAAACTCTCAGTCGCTCAAGGCCCTTTGATGACAGAGGTTCTAGACTTTTAAAGAGTTACAACCCAGGCAGGTTACCTGCTATTTTACCTTTCTAAAGTCACTCTCTTTATCTGACAGCCATTAACAAATTGGCTGCTAATTAGGCAACCGAAAAACTATCTCCCAAGAAAGCTGAACCAGCTCTGACCCATCGGTTCTTCTTCCACTGGAAATTTTCTCTCTGTCTCCCCTCCTCCTGGACCACGGCCACCAGAATTTCAGGTAAGGAATGAGACTCTTTAAAATCAGCTCCCGTGGTATTGACTGATCCATGTATATCGGAGTCACAGCCCATGGCAAAAGAGACAAGAGGCAGCACAACTGGTGACCTGTCAGCTAGGCACGAAAGGGGGTCCGTAGGGCAGAGTATGAAGTGGGTGGGTGCCGCATGGGGCACTGAGAACAGAATGAGAAGGCAGCAGAATGCTTTCACTAAATGCCATGATTTTTTCCCCCACCTCTGTCTTGTTAGGAGAATTTTGAACAATTTCAGGAGCTGTTAGAACTAGATGGAGCTCCAGCCTCAGAGAGTGAGGCGCAGTGGGTGAAAGGATAGGGGAATCAGGACCCCTGGGTTCTAGCCTCAATTCTGGAAGGGAAGTGGGTTTTTGTGGGTTAGAGAAGGGGGGCTGGGAGTCAGGACTCCTGGGTTCTATTCCTACTGTGGGAGGAAGGAATGTGAAGTGGAATGACTTCCGCAGGAGTGATTGAGGGAGTCCGGCCCCAGAACCTCCCGCCATTCAGCAGTTAGTGGGCGCTCTCCCCTGCAGGGTGGGGATAGCCAATCCCTTACAGAACTCTTTGTCAATAACATCTGTGCAGGCACTTTTGTCAACCAAACTTGCCACCTCATCCAAGAATGAAATCAGGTTCGTTTGGCAGGCCCTATTTTCAGAGGTGTAGTGATAAAAAAAACCTGGGGAAACCAAACTCCATATTCCCCAAATGGGACCTGGGTAAACGCCATTTATCTACATTGATCCCCCCCAGCTACATTGCTCCCCATTTTTCCATGTTGACTGCTGTTAATTATAACCTCATATTTTAATTCTTTATCAATTGACTCCTGTAGCACTTTTCCTGTTATTTTTCACAGGATTGATGTCAGACCAACCAACCTCCATATACCTCGATCTTCACTTTTTGAATACTGGCATAACATTAGCACTAGTCCAGTCTCCTGGAATTTCCCTGGTATTCCAAGCTTTGTTTCAAAATAACATCAGAGGGCCAGACATCTCATCAGCCAACTCTTTTTGTACTCTTAGGTTCAAATTATCCAGGCCTGCAGATTTAAAAATGTGTATTCCCTAGTAGACGTCGTATAACATCCTTCTTGGTTACTCATGGGCTGGAAAGTACTTCATCATCCTTATGTGATACGAATATACCATCCTGCTTCTTTCCAAATATAGAGCAGGAATATTTCCTTTTCTGCATCATTATTAACAATTTTACCATCTCCACATAGAAATGGGCCTATACCTTTGCTAGGATTTCTTTTGTTCCTTAAAAAGCTCCTTTTTATTCTCCTTATTCTTGCCAGCCTTGGAGATTCGCTTGATGTCTTTAGCTTCCCTTATCAATTTCCTGCAATTCATAATGTCTAATTTATATTGGTTGCTATCTATTTTGCCTTTTATATATTGCTTTTTTTATTTTTTATTTCTACCTTTACTTCAACACTGAACCAGAATGGGCTTTTAGAATCATAATCTTATGGCCATCTGATAAACTCTTCTTAAAGAACTCCCAATTTTCATTCACATTTTTCTGACTACATTTTTCCGCCCAATCAGTTTTCATAGAGTCATAGAATCATAGGACTGGAAGGGATCTCGACAGGACAACTAGTCCAGCCCTCTGCACTCATTGCAGGACAAAGTATTATCTAGACCACAATTTTGCTCACAATTTTTCTCTGTGTTTAGAAATTACCCCTTTTGAAGCACCATGTGTAATATTACTGGTTGGGACTGTCCTCTGTTTGCTGATATTGATTATAATCATGTCATGATCCCCGCTCTCTACACAACCACCAACTTTCAATCTAGTAATTACTCCATCTTTATCCAGCCTAATGAGTTCCAAAATCAATTTACCCCATGCTGGATGCAATAGTTTTTGTGTTAGAAAATCATCATTTATAATTTTGAAAAAATCCAATGATGTTTAACTGGCTGCACAAGACCACTCATGTACAACTCCCTGCTCAAAGTCCCCCCCCCAAAATGACACAGTTTTTCCTTCCACATATTATGAGCAGGTGTTCAAAGAGGAACTTGTCCTGTTCTCTGGTTTGATTTAGTGCTCTGTAACAGACCCCAACAATATCCCTGCCTCGCTTTGTTAGTTAGCGGGTTGATCTTGAATTCAAGATTCTGTGGTTCTGAATTATCAGTTACCTCAAAAACAAGTAATAGTGTCTTTAATGTGAAGTGACACCCCTTACGCTTCTTTCACCTACTCTATCCTTCCCGAACAGTTTATAACCACTAGTAATGCCAATTACATCAAATTGCTTCTCAACTACAAAAAATGTCCTGTTCCTCTCACTTATTGCCCGGACTCCTAGAAAATTGAAACATTCAAATAAAGTCTGAGGAAGCCACTCGGGATTGTGCCCATTGACTGCAACAGGAGGAAGGCGTGAATAATGTTCTTTGAATTTATCTCTTTATTTCTCCTCAGGTCCCACTCCAGGTCCCTCAGACTCGATTGCACAGGCCCAATGGAGCAGCTGTGGAGAAACCAGACTCCAGTGGGGGAGTTCCTCCTGGCAGCCCTTTCCCCGACTCCACAGTCCCAGGCCGCCTTGTTTGCTGTGTTCCTCTTGGTCTACGTCTCCACGCTGGTGGGTAATACCCTCATTATGGCGACAGTCAGCTCAGACCCCCGCCTCCGCACTCCCATGTATTTCCTGCTGGGCAACCTCTCCTTCCTGGACCTGTGCTACTCCACCGTCACTGCCCCCAAGATGCTGTTGGACTTTCTGTCTGAGAGGAGGAGTATTTCCTACCAGGCCTGCATGGTCCAGCTCTTCTTCCTGCACTTTGTGGGGGCGGCCGAGATGTTCCTGCTCACCGTCATGGCCTACGACCGCTACGTGGCCATCTGCAAGCCCCTCCACTACCCTAGCATCATGAACCGGACCCTATGCAGCTGGCTGGTGGCGGCTTCCTGGGCGGGAGGGTTCATCCACTCCATGGTCCAGACCATCCTCACCATGCGGCTGCCCTTCTGCGGGCCTAACCGGGTGGACAACTTCTTCTGCGATGTCCCACCAGTGATCAAGCTGGCCTGCACCGACACCTATGTGGTGGAGCTGCTCATGGTCTCCAACAGTGGGCTAATCTCCACCAGTTGCTTCGTTATCCTGGTAGCCTCTTACACCACCATCTTGATGAGGATTCGCTCCCCTGAAGGGCGTCGCAAGGCGCTCTCCACCTGTGCCTCACACCTGACTGTGGTGACCTTATTCTTCGGGCCCTGCATCTTTATCTACGCCCGGCCCTTCTCCATCTTCTCAGTGGACAAGCTGGTCTCAGTCCTGTACAACATCATCACCCCCATGCTCAACCCCTTGATCTACACACTCAGGAACAAGGAGGTGAAGTCAGCCATGAGTAGACTGAGGACAAGGTGCATTACTTCTGGGGGGAAGGTAATAGTCTGAGATGCAGGGAGAGCTGAGAACCAGGCAGCCATCTTGGGGAGATATGGATCAGCCAAGGCAGCCATCTTGGGGAGCTATGGGCTGGACAAGGCAGGGGAGCCATAGAAGCCAGGAGTCCTGCCTCCCAGCCCCGTCCCCACTCTAATCCACTAAACCCCACTCCTCTCCCAGAGCTGGGGGTAGAACCCAGGAATCCTGGCTCTCAGACCCTCACCTCCACTCTTTCCACTAGACCTCCAACTCTCTTACAACAGGAATGTCTTTAGCGGTTATTGGATGACTCTGTAACATGCAGCCTGCATTAACCATCCGATGTCCTGCAGGACAAAGAGGCCCACAACACCTAAGTCCCAGCCCTCCCTGCTGGGGGACCTGGGATTAGAACTTGAGATCTTCTTCTCCACATGCCCACTGAGTTAAAGGAGAGCCCCTAGCTGCAGCACTATGATGTCTCTGATATCGCCATGCTGTCGCTAGGGGACGACATTGCCCCAAGATGGTACATTGCAACTTGGCAACGTGGTCCTGGGATGGATTTTGGCAGCAAACACTGGACCCGAAGTGCCTTGTCAGCCCTTACACCCCAGGGGAATGACACTGGCTGTTTTCACAATTCAGCTCCATCCCCTAGGGTATTAATTACAGATAATGATTCCCTACCACCTGGGACATCGTTAGGAACTGACACACCCAGCAAGAAATTGCCACTGGTTTCTGGGGAAGCTTTCAGCAAATAACAAGATGTTTGTCCTCCAAGAGGCAGCCTTCTTGGAAACTCTCACAGCTGGGGAATGCCAGATAAAGAAACTGGGGCACAGAATTACCTAGATGCATAGATGATAAGGCCCAGGAAGGATCATTGTTATCATCAAGTCTGACCTCCTGATGATCACATCCAGTGACTCATTGCAGTTGACCTGGAGCAAGCCTCTTGGAAAGAGGTGCCCCATCTCCATGGAAAATCTCCAAGAGATGGAGAATCCATCATGTCCCCAAGTCAATTGCTCTCCTGGTTCATTGTTAAAGATTTGCACCTTATTTCCAGCCTGGACTTTGCTGATTCCAGCTACCAGCCATTGGGTCTCCAGGCCATAGATCATTCCCGTAGCTCTTCTCCCCTTCAATGGTACGGAGAAGCTCTAGCGATTCCATCATTAATAAGAGGCAATTTTCCAAAGGGCCCTAAAATCCACTTGCCTATTTGGATTGTCTTGGAAATTGCCATGTTTTTTCAGGATCTCTCATAGAATTAGGGATGCAAATTGGGGGAGCATTTGGTCAAAGGATCCCAGAGATAGAGCAAAAAAGAACCTGCCAGTCAAATTTCTCCCATTTTTCTTTTTTGTGCACACTCACGTCTGGAACCGTGGCAAGAATCTGCACAAAATGATCTCAGCTAGTTGGATTGGACCTTAGCGGACACCCAGTTCTGCACTGAGGCAGCAATGGTGCCCAGGCAGGGCCAGCCTTAGGGAAAATGGCACCCTGGGCAAACTTGTATTTTGGACCGCCAGACCCTCACTGCCGCCCCGAGCTCCCCACCCAACCCCCTTCACCCCTAGGCCCCACTCTGATCCAGTGCATAGTTGAATCTGGGGATCCCACATAATAGGTGAGCGTCCTAACCTCTTGGATTCTTGGACATTCTAAGGTGGGCTTCTCTACTGTTGAAGCAGTTGAAGGTCTCATTTGTGCAACAGCAGTGTGCCTAAATTTTGGGTGTTACGACACTCAGCCTAAATCCCCCTCTGGAATCTAGCACTAATAGCTCCAGTGAAGCTGGGTGGTGGCCGCAAGCCACGGGAAGAGGTTAGAGCCAGAGGCTGGGCATTTCCAAGGCTCTAGAGTGAGCTGGGATGCCAAATCCCACCGCAGTTCATAGAGACTTTAGAGACACTACAGCCAAAGACAGAAGGTGCTGTTGAACCTTGGAAGATGTGAAGATTCCCATGTCCCCCAACCCCAAAGAAATCAGTATATCCCCCGACCAGAGAACACACCCCTCAGTTTACTATGAGCTGCCTCTGTCTGGAGCTGTATCGACAGAAGTATCTGTTCAGTATTAACGAGGTGATCAAAGAGATTGCCACCCAGCCAGGTGAAACACACCAAGGTGGGAAGATCAGTCCCAGGGAGCTGCAGAAGATCCCAAGCATGTTCCAATGGGAATCAGGTGTTCAGATCCCCTAGGTGGCTTTGTCAACTTCACGGATGGGTTCTGGTTGCAAAACTCCACAGCCCTCAGCAGCGAAGGAGATCAGCCATGAATTGAGAACAGAAGAACATAAGAACGGCCATACTGGTCAGACCAAAGGTCCATCCCAGAATTCTGTCTTCCTCTGGACTCTTCCAATTTCTCCACATCTTTCTTAGGGTTTGGTGCCCAAAACTGGATACAGTACTCCAGCAGTGGCCTCACCAGTGCTGAGTAGAGCAGGACAATGACTTCCCATGTCTTACAGATAATGTTCCTGTTAATACTCCCCAAAATAATATTAGCCTTCTTTTCAGTTGCATCTTATTTTTGGCTCATGTTTGTGAGCCAGGATAACCCATGGCTCCTTTACAGCAATGCTACCACCTACCCAGTTATTCCCCATTTTGTAGTCATGTATTTGATTTTACCATCTTAAGTGCACTAATTTGCACTTGTCTTCACTGAATTTCCCCTAAGTGATTTCAGAGCAGTTCTCCAATTGCTCAAGACGATGTGAATTCTAATCCTGTCCTTCAATGCTCTGGTAACCCCTAACAACCTGAGGTCATCCACAGATTTTATAAGCATCTTCTCCGCTCCCTCATCTGAGATGTTAATGAAAATCCCTGGAGGGTCCCTTAACATGTCCTCCCTGTTTGACAGTGCAGCATTGATAACTGCTCTTTAAATACCAGTTGTGCACTGGAATTTCAGCCAGACTGTATTTCCCCCCTTTTTTTTTATACTACCATGGGGAATGGGGCCAGATGCGACAAAACATGGGGGTCTGCATATCATGGCTTCAGGGACGATCCTGCTCTGGAGGAGATGGATGGGGGGTAGGATCACATGTGTTGGGTTGTATGGATCTGTAATTTCTTTCTACAGCTTTTAGCCAGTTTTTCTCCTTCTCTCTCCTGCTTCTAGTCCCCCGTAAACCATAAAGCCTTCTCCTCCCCACCCCTTACCACTTGCCCCAAGTGCCCATTATACAGTACAGCTGCCCCTTCCTTACCCCCACCCTCTGCTGCCCCTAGTGCCCATTTTAGAATATAGCTGCCACCTTGCCACCCCCACCCTCTGCTGCCCCTAGTGCCCATTATACAGTATAGCCACCCCATCCCGACCCCCACCCTCTGCTGCCCCTAGTGCCCATTATACAGTATAACCGCCCCTTCCCCACCCCCACCCTCTGCTGCCCCTAGTGCCCATTATACAGTATAGCCGCCTCTTCACACCTCCACCCTCTGCTGCCCCTAGTGCCTGTTATACAGTATAGCCCCCTTTTCACACCCCATACCTCCTGCTGCTGGCGGACGATGAGGGGAGAGGTAGGGGTGGCTAGGCTGTATAACAGGCACTCGGGACAGGACAATGAATTTGTTGCAAAGAAAGGAGACCACATAGTTCCATCCCCTCTCATCCCCCAAGTTCAAGATCATCCCAGACAGCGCATCCCTCAGGATGGTGGTTTGGGGACCTCCCCCCAGCCCACCCAGCCCCACCCGCCAGGGCATTGTCATCCTGTCAGCCCCAAGTTCTGTTCTCTCAGCTGAATGTCCAAGTGCTCCAAGGCTCAGCTGGTGTTTGTGTCTCTGGGTGTTTTTCTCCCCACCTCACTCAGCCCTTGGTTGATTTTCTGCCCACTCGGTGTTGTTCTGAGGTGAAAGGAATTCACACCGGACACCAGCTTCTCCGGAGCAGGGCTGAGGGGATACCCCCGTGCTATGAATAGACCCTGTTTTCCTCCAGGCACCTCCTCTCCCTCAGTGCTGGATGTCGTGCCTCGTGTATAATACGCGGATGACTCTGACCAGCGAGTTTGTGGATGGCTGGGACCCTGCAGGGTCTCCTGGCCAGATGGTAAAAGCTCCTTTGCTAGAGATTTTTCAGCTGAGTTTTGACAAGTCAGCGTACGGGGAGACGGAGCCTCAATTCCCATGGGGATCTCACCTCAAACATCCTCCCGAACGTGTGGGCTGTTGTGTCTCCTGAGGGTACCGGCGGCTAGATCTAGCACCCAGCCGTCTCATATTTAGGCCCCACGTCTCATATTTAGGCCCGTGAGATCCTGACAACCCTCCCAATTAGCTGCCAGCTAACCTGGGAGGCACCTAAACACACTATACAGCTACGTGTAACAACCAGCTACATTCCCAAGGCGCTGAAATGTCGCCGGTGGGCGGGTGTGGAAGCGTCTCGGTCCTGATGCGGCTACAGAACCGTAGTTCATGTCTCGGCCATGGTGGGAGCCTCCACCTAGGCATTGCTCTGGCTATTTCGTCTCTGCAGCCTGTCCCTGGGTGTGCTCGGGGGGGGGGGGAGATTTTTGTGGTTGGCTGCGGGGAGGGTGTCCCAGCTGCCCCCTGCTAGTGGTGTGTGCCCTGCTCTGTCTCTGTGCGTCTGTCCTTATACCTGAGAGCCCCAGAGGTTGAGCACTCTCCTAGGAAGTGGGAAACCCCCCAGTTCAAATCCCACCTCTGCTTGATTTGGGTCAATGACTTGAACTTAGCTGAGTGCCCTGGTTAACAGTTATAATGGGGCAGGGGGATCTCTCTGCGGGGGATTCGGGACTCCTGGGTTCCATTCCAGGGGCACGGTGACTTCCCTCCCTTGCTCTGTGCCTCAGTTTCCCCAGTCCCCACCTGACCCAGCTCTGCAGAGTGGCAATGTATTTTCAGTCCCAGCTAATGAGACCCCTGAGTGCTGAGCTACACCTGCTTCTCCCTCCCATCATTGCTCGTGTCCCAGAACTCCCATGGGGGCCCCAGAGGGGATATAGCAGGGGATTGTATGAGGGGATTGGGCCATGAAGCAGGCGGGGACAGAGATGGGACCTGGCCGTGGGAGGCAGTGCAGGGTGAGTGTCGGCCTGTCCTCCCCTCTTGTTCTGTCCCCACCAGCCCTCCCTCTCCAGTTCTGGCTGCCCCTCAGGATCGACAGAACCACCCTCCTATGCTAAACCTCCCGCATCGGCTCTGCCAATGCTCCTCAAGCCAACCCACAGCCCCTGCTAGCCCAGCCCTGGGCTCTTCCCAGCTCTGCCTGTGCCCCCCACTCCTGACCCACAGCCCCTGCTAGCCCAGCCCTGGGCTCCTCCCAGCTCTGCCAGAGCCCCCCACTCCTGACCCACAGCCCCTGCTAGCCAAGCCCAGGGCTTCCCCCCTCTCCTGCCGCCCCACTGCTCTGCTGGTGCACCTCATTCCCAACCCACAGCCCCCTACTATCCTAGTCCTGCCACCACTCCCAACAGCTCTGCCGGTGCCTCTCAATCCTGACCCACAGCTCCCTGCTAGCCCAGCCCTGCCCCCCCCCACAGGTCTGCCAGTGCCTCTCAATCCAAATCCAAAGCCCCCCCCCCCCCCCGCCCCCACCCCACCCCTGCTAACAGACTTGTATGCTGCTTCAAGAGGGTAGTTCAGGTTTCATAGCATGTGTGACAGAGGATGTCAGGGAGCTTTTAGGGTTGCTGTTCCCATTGAACTGCCACCGTGTGTATATATGATTCAGTCAATGCAGTGAATGGGTAACTGGGGAATGAATGAGCCAATGGAGGGATAAATATGTGAGGGCATTTATTAATACATGGCTAAAGCAGAAGCTAGCAAGGCGAGCGTGATGCCTGGCTGTATGTGTGTGCTGAACTTCTCCTCATTGAGGGGTTAAACTAACAAAGAAGGGAGGGAAAGAAAGAAAGATACTAAACACATCAATGGGGAAGGTATAAATTAAAGGGAAGGAAGGTTTTAATTAAGAAACGAAACAATGAATCTGTGATTAAAAGAATGAATGCATGGCGGGATCCATGAACGAATGGAAGAAGAAATGAAAGAATGTCTGGCTGTCAATGCTATTGTCAGATGCTGGCTGTGTATCAGTTCTCTCTGCATGCTGCACTGGCTGTGGCCAGATCGCCCTTACAGCAGGCTCCAATTGAAGTGCCTGATAACCACAGACCCATTTAGTAGCAAAGGCACCTGGCCATGTTTATTGTCAATGAAGCAGGTCCTAGTATCCCATAGACTCTACAGGACCACTAACACATGTATGCCCATCACGATGGACCAGCTCACTCACTGGCGGGACTTTCCACTGCCCCCTAGGCCAGCCACAGACACTCCCTCTGAGACTCCATTTTATACATTAATACAAACAAGTAACATATTGCCCCTCATCAATTACAACCCTCTGACGTCATTAGTTACTACCTCTACCTTGTATATTTTGGTTCAATCAAAACATCTCTATCCATCACCCTGTCATCCTGACCTTACCTTTAGCAGGGGTCAATGTGTTCTTGTTATCTTTGGGAGGGTGTGTTTGTACCATACTTAGTATCGTGATGTTCTGGTACCACACTTCTGCAGTGTGTTTGCATGAGTGTCCTGTGCCTAGTACTTCTTTGGAATGTGTTTTTCAGCAATATCAGCCCTGTTCTTGCCAAGTTCTGAGAGTGTGCACACAGGCATAGTCTGACGTCTACTCACAGCCTGACTTTTGCTAACTTTGCTTTATGTCAGCAAGGCTCGACAACTACTTTAATTCAGGCCTCGGGCCTCAGACTGGCCCTCTGATAAAAGGGCTTATGTCTCAGGCTCCATTTCTACTACAGAGGTGATGGAAGCCAGACATGATGGCCATCAGGAATAAATCAGAAAATAAGAGAAATAAATGGACAGGTAAATAACGAATGTAGAGAGAAACGGAGAAGGAACAAATAAATGAACAGATACATAAAGGAATTTATAAATACATAAATAATAGAATACATAAATAATGGGGAGGGCCATGACCTTGGTCAGGTCTATGCAGCGCCCGACATATTTGGAGGTCTGACCTCAGTAACCCCTAAACATTACCATAATTCATACATTCATTGATTCTTAGATTCATAAATTTAAAGGCCAGAAGCAACCGCTAGACCATCCAGTCTGAACTCCTGTATAATCCAGGCCAGTGGATTTCACCCAACTGCCCCCGTATTGAACCCCATCACTTGTGTTTGACTAAAGCATCTTCCAGAAAGGTCTGGATCTGAAGAAACCAAAAAATGGACAATCCACCACTAACCTCCAGCCATTAGTTCTTCTTCTGCCTTTCTCTCCTAGATTAAAGAACCCTTTAGTGGCTGGTCTTTTCTCCCTGGAAAGGTCCTTATACAGCGTGAGCAAATCACCTCTTAATCTTCTTTTTCAGTCACTAAAAGGATTGAGCCTTTTACATCTCTCACTGCCAGACATTTTCTCCAGCCCTCAGATCATTTTTGTGGCTCTCTATGCCCCCACCCCTCCAATTTGCCAGCATCCTTTTAAAAACGTGCATCCCAGAGCTGGGCGTAGGATTCCAGTATCGCTCTCACCAATGCCCAGTACAGTGCTGGGTTCCTGCTCACCACAGCCCTCTTAATACATCAAGGTGAATTGCTCGTCCATGCTGAGCTGTCAATCCTTCTCTGTCCCTAATTGCCAGGACACAGTCCCCCGTTCTGTAGGCATGATGTATAACTTTCAATTTGGCTGTACTCCAACAGTTTTTTGAATGGGGCCGGATCAGCAAGCGATCCGGCTCAGTCCGTGTGACTGCCCCAGCCTCAGCATTATTTACCACTCTCCCAATAGTGGTGTCATCGGCCTTTGATCACCAGTGATTTTATATTCACTTCCCTATTGCTGTTAAAGAGGTTGAATAGCCGCAGACCAAGATCCGATCCCTGCAGAACTCCACTGGAAACAACCCACCAGATGAGGAATTGCCATTGATGACTACTTGTTAAGATCTGTCCGCTAGCCATCAATCCATATAACGTGGGCTCCATTGATTCCGCTAGTGCTAGTTTTTTGCCAGAATGTTTTGCGATACTCATGGAAATGCCTGCCCCCAATACAATTAATAAATTATAATTATGTGTTGGATGGGTTAAATCTTGTTGGTATGTGGGGGATTCTCCATCAGGGACAATTTTTAAATCAAGAGGGGCTGTTTTTCTCAAAGATCTGCTCTAATTCAAACCAGAACATATCCAGTGAACTCCTATGGCCTGTGTTATACATACTCAGCAGAATTCCATTTTTATTTTGTTATAATCTACACAGATAATAGTGATGTTTATTTTGAAGTCATTTTTGGATGTTTAGCAATATACATTTTCACACAGGAAATTAGGGGGGAATCAAACAATGGTGATAATAATTATTTCATGACAGCAGATGTTGAGATTCAAAATGTTAAATCTTTATAACTATTAAAATACAAATGGTCAACATCACATGTGAAAATATACAAAGTAAATGTCCTTAAGTCAAATTCAAATACGTTCTTTCACAGCATTTTTCTTCCTTTGCCTTTGTAAATTTTCATTATTATTGATGGAAAATCTTTTTTCATTGGCTTGTGTGTGTGCTTGATGAAATCGACATCAACAGACATTGGACAATAAAAATCTCAAACTTCCAAGCCTAGTACAGGATGTCTGTGTATCGCAAGGCCACGTCCGGTGTTGGATTGTAGGTATCGATGGGTGGGAAATAAGTGCTGCCCCTCATTTAGGATAGGTGTGAGAGAGAAAACAAAGGCAAATGTTAGTCCATCCAGGAATGGGAATTATGTGGGTGGATGGCTTTGCTGGGTATTGTTTGGGTAAGGGGGTGTGTTTGAATGAGGAGCTGGACAGAGAGATTGAAGGTGAAAGAAGCCGAGAGACTGAGCAAAATTTCAGGCTAGGATGCCGGCTGAAAGAGGATTTGAGTGGTGATCAAAGACACTTTCTCCTGTTGTTTGGTTCCTCCTGTGCTCAGGGAAACAGTACTTGTATGTTTTCTGTAAATATGCAGGATTGCATCAAAGAAATTCCTGACTCCGTCAACAAATTCCCCTCCCAACCAGAAATTCCCACTAAACACTGAATGTTTGGCTAACTGCTCGAGTCAACAATTGTAGCAATGATAATGTACCATGTGGGTGTGTTACAGGGATGGAGCGTGGAAACAGCACAGGGGTGACGGAGTTTGTGCTGCTGGGGCTATCCCAGACCCGGGAGATCCAGCTCTTCCTCTTTGTCTTGTTCCTCATCTTCTACTCCATGATCCTCCCAGCCAACATCCTCATCATCCTCGCCATCCAGGGTGACCCTCACCTGGGTTCCCCCATGTATTTCTTCCTGGCCAACCTGGCCTTTCTGGACATCTGCTACTGCTCCGTCACCCCCCCGAAGATGCTGGCTGACTTCTTCTCCCATCACAAGAACATCTCCTATGGGGGCTGCATGGCCCAACTCTTCTTCCTACACTTCCTAGGAGGGGCGGAAGTTTTTCTGCTCATGGGCATGGCCTTTGATAGGTACGTGGCCATCTGCTATCCCCTGCGCTATGCCAGCATGATGAGCAGGGAGGTCTGCTGTGCCCTGGTTGGGGCTGCTTGGGCCGGAGGCTTCACGCACTCTATCCTGCAGGTGGCGCTGATTATCCGGCTGCCGTTCTGTGGCCCCAACGAGCTGGACAATTTCTTCTGTGACATCACCCAGGTGATCAAGCTGGCATGCACTGACATTTACATGCTGGAGTTCTTCATGTTCTTCAACAGTGGCCTGGCCACCTTGATGTGCTTCCTCCTCTTGCTCATCTCCTATGGGGCTCTGCTGGTCCGGCTGCGTGCGGGTGACCCCTCAAAGGAGATGAGCAAAGCGGCCTCTACCTGCATCACCCACATCATCATCGTCTTCATCATGTTTGGCCCAGCCATCTACATCTACTGCCGGCCCTTCCGAAGCTTCCCCCTGGACAAAGTGGTGGCCGTGTTCCACACTGTTGTCTTCCCGCTCATGAACCCCATGATCTATACACTCAGGAACAAAGAGATCATCAGTGCAATGAAGAGGTTGCTGAGTAGACATGGGCTCTGGAGCGGGAAATAGGAGGAAGTCAAAATACAGAAGTGCAGGGTTTGGAATTATTTCAGGGAATTTCTCTGGCATGTGTCAAATTAGATTATCCCAACAGTCTCCTCTGGGCTCTTAACTGATGAATCTATACATTTTTATCAATGTGACGAGCCAGAATCTGCATTGAATTACACTAGAGTAACACTGGAGTAATGTGGTTCGATCTATGGACTAATGATGGAGCAAGTCTCACGTATCTATGGAGTAATTGTGAAGTAATTCTGTAGTGTCTGCAGAGTAACTCTATGATATCTATGGAGCAATTTTGTAGTAACTCTTTAATATCTATGTACTTACGATGTAATACCTATAAACTAAATTTCCATGTCAAAGGAGTAACTTTTTAGTAACTGTGTAGTATATGTGAACTAACATTGTAGTAATTCTATTTTACATATGGAGTAACTCTACTGTATCTGTGGAGAAACTCAGCAGTAAGTCTATAGTATCTATCAAGTAACTTTTTAGTAACTCTGTATAAGCCAGGGAGTAATTCTGTAGTAAATGTGAGGTAAGCATACACTATTGGCTGGGTAACTGTAATTCAGTAGTATCTATATAGAAATACAGTAGTACCTCAGGATTTATTCTTTCATATATATGGAGTAAACCTGTAATAGCAATGGAGTAACATTTTAATGGCTCTGTGGCATCTATGAATGAACTCTGTATTATGTGTGGAGCAACTCAGTAGTAACTTTGTAATGTCTATGGAATAAGTATATACTAACCCTGTATGATACATTGTGTAATTCTTTAGTATCTGTGGAGCAATTCTATAGTACATAAGTAGTACCTCAGCGAAAAATGTGAACTGACTGTATAGACTCTATGTACTAAATTTATAAAATCTGTTTAAGAACTGTGTAGCAAATCAGTATTATATAGATAGTAACTTTGTTTAACTCTGTAGTATCTACAGAGTAATAACAATGTAGTAATTTTGTCATATCCGTGGAATAGCTCTGTAGTATTTATGGAGCAACCGTGTACTGATTATTTATTCTATGTGGGGTAAATCTAGATTATCTCTGGAGTATCTTGTGAGGAATTACATAGTTGTGAATATGGGTGCGTGAGAATTTCATTAAGAGCATGAGGTGGACTGAGAGAGAACTGTCAATATGGAACTATTTTTAAGCAAATAAAAAAATCCCTTCAAATGTAACCTTTACTCTGTCCTATGTGCCAATTCCTAGCAAGATTTCAAAGCCCCAGAGAGCAAAGTAGCTTCCTCTTCTATTTTTCCTTCTCCAATTTCCCTGCTTAATGGCATAGGACACTCCATCCCACAACTGTACATTAAGAGAACATAAAGACAGCAAAACTAAAGACATGCAGTTCAGGAAAATGTTGCACTCAAAGCATTAACTCTGCCCCCATGAGTCAGATTTTCAAAGCCACCAAGGAATTTGCCTGGCCAGGTTCCAGTAACTGTAATGCAATTGGCCCATCCATCTCCTTTACATGGCTTTCACTGTACCACCCACAGATATGATAGATCAGTAGTTTTCAACCTGTGGTCCATGGACCCCTGGAGGTCTGTAGACTATATCACCTCCATTCAAAGTATTTCAGAGTTTCACAAATGAAAAAATTTGCAAACCACTGTGAGAGATACTCAGCTGGAGTAAACTGCCCAAGTTCCATTGAAATCTTTATTTCTATTAGAGTATCACATAAAGAAGCACCCAAAGATCAGAGCCCCTGTTATGCCAGGTGCTGCACAGACTCCAACCAAGATCAGAGCCCCGTTGTGCCAGGTGCTGCATAGCCAGGTGTTTACCGTACCTAAATCAATACTGGGTTGTTCTTGTTGTTCTTGTTGTGGGCACTATGCACTCAAGGAGGGCGAATCACATCAGTATTCCTTGTGGCTACTGAACTGGGTGAATCACTGATTTTGCAGTTTGCTGGCTGTTTCGAAAAAAGCAGGGGTGGGGTTGAAATTGGGACAACCGAAACCAAGTTGAAAAATTCCATAAAATACTAAGTGAATTGGAAATTTGTGGGGGGGGGGGCATGTGGAGTGGGAGGGTAGATGGAAATATTCATTCTACGCAAAATGAAATGTGAAAGCCCCAGACTCAAGACCCCCATCTCCATGGTGTGAAGAAGGAATAGGAAGCCAGGTCTCTTGCTTTATAGCAGCACAGTTACACCACTGGGCAATGGGATAACCTGCTGTGGGAATGTCTCCCGTTGAAGCTGTTCCAGTATGGATCAATAACCTCAGTGGGGGTCTGGACTTTCCAATTTCCAAATACCAGGACAACCAAAGGTAATAGACAGGGGCCAGCAGCTCCCTTCTGACAGGGATCTTCTCCTTAACTGCTCAGAGCTGTCAGCTTTTGCAATGAGATCCCAAGGGTGGGTTTATGAAGCCTCCTAAGGAATTTGAATACCTGATTCCTGCTGGAACACCCTTGGGGGTCTTCTGCATCTCCCAGTATCTCCTCCACCATGCTGAGCGTCCCACCTATCTTCAGTCCTCCTCCTCCATACAGGACATTTCTCCTTCTAGATCACACCTGGATAACTCTGACCAGGGGGTTTGTGGGTGGCCAGGACATTGTGGGGTCTCCTGACCAGCTGGTAGAAGCTCCTTTGTTAGAGATTTTTTGGCTGAGTTTGTGAAGCCCGCCTGCGGGGAGACAGAGCCTCGATACCCCTGGGGATCTCACCCCAAACATCCCCAACTTGTGGGCTGTGGTGTCTCCTGAGGGCACTAGCGTCTAGATCCAGCACCCAGCCGCCACCTTAGGAGCCTACCTCTCACATTTAGGCTACATGAGATCCTGACAACTCCACCTCCCTCCCCCACTCAGCTGCAACTGAACCTGGGAGGCACCTAACCCCTTTAGGCAGCTACGTGTAACAACCAGCAACATTCCTAAGGCACTGAAATGTCTGCTGGTGGGCGTGTGTGGAAGCATCTTGGTCCTGATGTGGCTATGGAGCCGTAGCTCACAGCTTGGCCAGGGTGGGACCCTCCAGATAGGCATTGCTGTGGCTCATTCGTCTCTGCAGCCAGTCCCTGGGCGTGTTTTGTGGGGGGCTTATGGCTGGCTGCGGGGGGAGGGTGTCCCTGCTGCCCCTACTGGTGGGGTGAGCCCTGCTCTGTCTGAGTGTGTCTGTCATTATAGCTCAGAGCCCATGAGTTGAGCGCTCCCCTAGGAAATTGGACCTCCCCCCACCCCCGCAGTTCAAATTCCCCCTTTGGCTTGATTTGGGGCAATGAGTTGTACTTAGCTGAGTGCCCTGGTTAATAGTTATAATGGGGAGTGGTGATCTGTCTGTGGGGGAATCAGGACTCCTGGGTTCCATTCCTGGGGTGCCGTGACTTTACTCCCTCGCTCCATGCCTCAGTTTCCCCATCTGGGGACAGCAGGACTGTGATGCAGGGCCAGAAAGGGATACACAACTAGCAGTCTAATTGACCCAGATTCAACCTTTAGAGACATATTAAAGAATATGTAAGTGGTAATTAGGGCCATTCCATGTTAGATAGACTAGAGCTTTGGAACGTAAACTTGTATTGTTAAAGAATTGGAAGAAGATAGTGATGGTAGCCGTCTATGTTTGCCTATATCTTCTCAGTGGTTGACAATGTAACCAAACAATTCCTATCACTGTATTCTGTTAACATTTAGATGAACTGTGAATGTAGTAATATCATTGTTTGTATTTCTCTTTGAAATGTATAGTTAACAACCTGTAAATGACTGAAGATGGTGTCATGTTCCTCTCTGCTGTTATCTGGAGCGGTGATCTGCTAGGTCACCCCAATCCTTGACTCTGGGAGCCAGCCTTCCCCTGCTCTGCTGTGAGAACCCCCACTCCTGGCATGTAAGCTGCTCCTTGGATTGTGAGACCAAATGACACTAACCAATATCTCCGGTCCCAGACACAACCCTAGGAACCTCCATCTTGCAGTGTCCAGTTATGCCCACTGGACACTGCAAGCTTATATGAGTTCGTCAAATTAACAAAGAAATTGATATGTACCAGGCTTGTTATCTCAAGGGGAGTCTCTGTCATGCTTCAAACCAAATGCACTGCTTCAGGTAGAATAAAACAAATTTATTAACTACAAAGATAGATTTTAAGTGATTATACGTCAAAGCATAACAAGTCATATTTGGTCAAATGAAATAAAAGCAAAACGCATTCTAAGCTGATTTTAACACTTTCAGTATTTTTACAAACTTTGATGCTCCTCACCACAGGCTTCAGCTAGGCTGTCCCCTCTGATCAGCACTTCAGTCGCTTGGTGGTGATGTCTGTAGATGGAGGTGGAAGAGAGAGAGGAAGAGCATGACAAACATCTCTCCCTGTTATCATGTCCTTTCTTCCCTCTTGGCTTTGCCCTCCCCCCGCCCCCCCCCCCCCCCCCCCCATTAGGGTCAGGTGAGCATTACCTCCTCGCAGTCCAAACTGACAAAAGGAAGGGGGGTGACTCACTCAAGAGTCAAACAGATCTCTGGTTGCTGCCTAGGCCAGTGTCCTTTGTTCCTGTGAGGCTGGGCTGGGTTTGTCCCATACATGCCCTGATGAGGTGTGAACTGCCCCTCTGATCTTGGAGAGTTTTTTGGCATCTCTAAAGCTCACCACCTCTACGATGAAACTGACCTAAGGACTCTACTCATGTCTGTATGTATAACGATCATTTAACCAATACTCTCTCTCTCTCTTTTCTTTTTAATAAAGTTTAGTTTAGTTAATAAGAATTGGCTGTAAGTGTTTATTTGGGTAAGATATTCATTAACTTGGTGGGTACTGTGTCCGATCCTTTGGGATTGGTAGAACTTTTTATATAATGAACAAGATTTTCAGTAATCTTCATCATATTTGATTTGGCTGTCTGGGTGGGAACCCAAGGCTGGGTTGCTTTAAGGGAACTTATTTCTGTCTTCTGAGTAACCAGTGAGCTATTACAGAAGCTGATTTGTTTCTAACTTGGTGAATCTAAGTATTAGAATAACCACCAATTTTGGGGATTGTCTGCCCCATTCTTTGCAGTTTGCCCTAATTGAGCAATCTCAGCCTGGCCCCCTGGAACCCCGGTCACAGGGACTCAGTTCCCACCTGAGCAAACATGGGGATAGTGAGAGGAACAGCTCTGCAGCCTAGCAATGTAGTTCCAGTCCCAGCTAATGAGGACCCCTAGATGCTGAGCTACACCCGCTTCCCACTCCCCACCTCGGCCGGCTCCCAGAGCTCCCATGGGGGCCCCAGAGGGAATATAGCAGGGGCTTGAATGAGAGAATTGGGCCATGAGGCAGGCGGGAACGGAGATGGGACCTGGCCGTGGGAAGCAGTGCAGGGTGAGTGTCAGTCTGTCCTCCCGTCTCCTTCTGTCCCCACCAGCCCTCCCTCTCCAGTTCTGGCTACCCATCAGGCCCGACAGAACCCCCCTCCTACACTAAACCCCCCGCATTGGCTCTGCCAGCTCTCCTCAAGCCAACCCACAGCCCCTGCTAGCCCAGCCCTGGGCTCCCCACCCCAACTCTGACAGTGCCCCTCACTCCCGACCCACAGCCCCCTGCTATCCCAACCCTGCTATGACTCCTTTCAAGGCTGCTTCCCCACTCTGAACTTTAGGGTACAAATATGGGGGCCTGCATGAAAACTTCTAAGCTTAACTACCAGCTTAGATCTGGTCCGCTGCCACCACTCCCAAAGCTAATTCCCTTCCCTGGGTAGCCTTGAGAGACCTTCACCAATTCCCTGGTGAATACAGATCCAAACCCCTTGGATCTTAAAACAAGAAGAAATTAACCATCCCCCCTCCTCCCTTCCACCAACTCCTGGTGGATCGAGATCCAACCCCCTTAGATCTAAAAACAAGGAAAATCAATCAGGTTCTTAAAAAGAAGGCTTTTGATTAAAGAAAAAGGTAAAAATTTTCCCTGTAAAATCAGGATGGAAAATAACTTTACAGGGTAATCAAACTTAAAGAGCCCAGAGGACCCCCGTCTAGCCTTAGGTTCAAAGTTACAGCAAACAGAGGTAAACATCCTAGTAAAAGGTACATTTACAAGTTGAGAAAACAAAGGTAAATTAACACGCCTTGCCTGGCTGTTTACTTACAAGTTTGAAATATGAGAGACTTGTTCAGAAAGATTTGGAGAGCCTGGATTGATGTCTGGTCCCTCTTAGTCCCAAAAGCGAACAACCCCCAAAACAAAGAGCACAAACAAAAGCCTCCCCCCCCCCCCCCCCAAGATTTGAAAGTATCTTGTCCCCTTATAGGTCCTTTGGGTCAGGTGTCAGCCAGGTTACCTGAGCTTCTTAACCCTTTACAGGTAAAAGGATTTTGGAGTCTCTGGCCAGGAGGGATTTTATAGTACTGTACACAGGAGAGCTGTTACCCTTCCCTTTATAGTTATGACACACACCCCAAATCACAGATAGTGTTGGACAGCCGGTTCCACACTGGCTGTGATTTCTTCCTGGAACTCTAGGAGAAAGCAGAGTTAATAAGACACATGCACCTTTAGACATACTACTGATTATATAAAAACTAACAATATGTTCCACATTCCAAGAACAATTTTTAACCAGTTGATTCTGGGAAACTTTCCCAGGAGAGTGTATCAGCCACTTTGTTAGAAGCCTCTGAAATGTATTGTATTTCAAAATCAAAATCTTGGAGAGCTAAACTCCACTGAAGAAGTTTTTTGTTATTCCCCTTGGCAGTATGAAGCCACTGTAGCGCAGCATGGTCTGTTTGTAGTTGGAAACGCCGTCCCCAAACATATGGGCGTAGCTTTTCCAGCGCATACACAATGGCGTAGCATTCCTTTTCGCTGATTGACCAGTGGCTTTCCCTCTCAGACAGTTTCTTGCTGAGAAACATGAAAGGATGGAATTCTTGATCCGGTCCTTCCTGCATTAAAACTGCTCCCACGCCCCTCTCGGACGCATCTGTGGTTACTAGAAACGGTTTGTCAAAGTCTGGGGCCCTTAGCACAGGGTCAGACATGAGTGTTGCCTTAAGCTGGTTAAAGGCCTTTTGACACTCATCAGTCCACTGAACTGCATTTGGCTGTTTCTTTCTGGTTAGGTCTGTCAGCAGGGCGGCGATTTGGCTGTAGTGTGGTACAAATCGCCTATAATATCCGGCCAAGCCTAAGAAGGACTGGACCTGTTTCTTTCACTTTGGAACCGGCCACTTTTGGATAGCATCCACTTTGGCCTGTAGGGGATTTATAGTTTCTTGACCCACCTGGTGCCCCAGGGAAGTCACTCTGTTTTGGCCTATTTGACACTTTTTAGCCTTAACAGTTAGTCCTGCCTGCCGGATGCGCTCTAAGACTTTTCCCAGGTGCTCCAGGAGTTCTGTCCATGAATCAGAAAAAATGGGCACATCATCGAGGTAGGCAACTGCAGATTCTCCCAATCCCGCTAGGAGACCATCTACAAGTCTTTGCAAGGTGGCGGGTGCATTTCGCAACCCGAAAGGGAGTACATTGAATTCATACACCCCTGCCTGGGTGACGAAGGCTGACCTTTCCTTAGCGGGTTCATCTAGTGGTACTTGCCAGTACCCTTTGGTTAAGTCTAAAGTAGAGATGAATTGGGCATGTCCCAATTTCTCCAATAGCTCATCTGTGTGTGGCAATGGATAGTTGTCAGGACGAGTTACAGCATTTAGCTTACGGTAGTCCACGCAAAAGCGTATTTCCCCATC
The DNA here is from genome assembly GCF_011386835.1 of Chrysemys picta bellii. Lineage (NCBI taxonomy): Eukaryota > Metazoa > Chordata > Testudines > Emydidae > Chrysemys > Chrysemys picta. Next base: position 11,394,869 of record NC_088803.1, on the reverse strand, counting down.
TGGTTTGGGAACTAGAACCACTGCAGATGCCCATGCACTGTTAGAGGTGTGGATTATACCCATCTGTAGCATGTCCTGGATCTCCCTTTGTATAGCAGTTTGGGCATGAGGTGACTCCCGGTAGGGTGGGGTTCTAATTAGGTGAGCATTACCTGTGTCAATGGAGTGGTATGCCCGTTCGGTCCGTCCTGGAGTGGCTGAGAAAATTGGTGCAAAGCTTGTGCACAGCTCCTTGATCTGCTGTTGCTGCAGACGTCCAAGGGTCGCGGAGAGGTTCACCACTTCCACGCCACCATCCCTTTTTCCTTCATAGTAGACACCTTCAGGCCACTCCGCGTCATCTGTTTCCTGGGCTGTAAACTGGCAAACGTTTAATTCTCTGGAATAAAAGGGCTTAAGAGAATTAACATGGTATACCTTAGGCTTTATGTTGGAGGTGGGGGAGGCTATGAGATAGTTAACAGCTCCTAGGAGCTCCTGGATCGTGAATGGTCCTTCCCACGACGCTTCCATTTTATGGGCCTGGAGCGCCTTTAAGACCATGACTCAGTCTCCTACTTTGAAGGACCGTTCTCTGGAATGTTTATCATACCAGGCCTTTTGCTCTTCCTGAGCATCCTTTAGGTTTTCTTTAGCAAGGGCTAAAGAGTGTCGGAGGGTGCCTTGTAGGTTGCTTACAAAGTCTAGAATGTTAGTTCCTGGAGTAGGCGTAAACCCCTCCCATTGCTGCTTCACCAACTGTAATGGCCCCTTAACCTCACGGCCATAGACAAGTTCAAATGGTGAAAACCCTAGACTGGGATGTGGTACAGCCCTGTAGGCAAAAAGCAACTGCTGCAATACTAGGTCCCAATCATTGGAGTGTTCATTTACGAATTTACGTATCATGGCCCCCAAAGTTCCATTAAACCTCTCCACCAGGCCATTGGTTTGATGGTGGTAAGGGGTGGCAACCAAGTGATTCACCCCATGAGCTTCCCACAGGTTTTTCATGGTCCCTGCCAGGAAATTAGTTCCCGATTCTGTAAGGATGTGGGAGGGCCAACCTACCCAGGCAAAAATGTCTGCTAATGCCTGGCACACACTTTTAGCCCGGGTGTTGCTTAAGGGTACTGCTTCCGGCCATCGGGTAGCAAAATCCATGGAAATCAGTATGTACTGCTTTCCTCTGGGTGTCTTCTTTGGGAAAGGACCCAGAATATCCACAGCTACTTGCTGAAATGGGACCTCAATTATGGGTAGTGGCTGGAGAGGGGCTTTAACCTGGTCTTGGGGCTTTCCCACTTGTTGGCACACCTCACAAGACCGGACATAATTAGCAACGTCCTTGCCCATTGCCTCCCAGTGGAAGGACTTCCCCAACCGGTCTTTGGTTCTGTTCATCCCAGAATGGCCACTGGGATGATCATGGGCTAAGCTCAAGAGTTTTACCCGATACTTAGTAGGAACTACCAACTGTCTTTGAGGATGCCAGTCTTCCTGGTGCCCACCAGAAAGAGTCTCCTTGTATAAAAGTCCTTGTTCTACCACAAACCAGGATCAGTTAGAAGAGCTGAGAGGCGGTGGGTTGCTCTGTGCCGCCGCCCAAGCTTTCTGAAGGCTGTCATCTGCTTCCTTCTCGGCCTGGAACTGTTCCCTTGATGCTGGAGACATCAGTTCCTCCTTGGACTGTGGACTGGGGCTTGGTCCCTCTGGAAGCGATGCAGGTGCTGGGGCTGTTTCCATTGACTGTGAACCGCTGTCTGCTGGTGCACTATGTGGTATTTCAGGCTCTGGCTGAGCCTCTTGGGTAGGGTTATCTGCTGCTTCTGCCAGTTCAGGCTCACTGGTGCTCTCTGGCGTCGGCGTGGTAGACGGGTTTGCAAGCGCTGGACTCAGTGCTAGCAATGGTTCTGGTGCTGGTTGCGTTGCCAGTTCCGGTTCTGGGACTGGCTTTGGCTGGGTCTCTGGGATTGGATCCACTATGGCTATTGCAGTCGTTGGCAGGGGATCCGGTTCCACCACCTTTGTTTGGGTCTCTGGTAACACAGACGGGGCACTAGTGGACGGCTCAGGAACAGGGATGGGGGTGAAAGCTTGCTTAGCCTGGCTGCGGGTGACTATTCCCACCCTCTTGGCTAGCTTCACCTGGTTGGCCAAGTCTTCCCCCAGCAGCATGGGGATGGGATAATTGTCATAGATTGCAAAAGTCCACATTCCTGACCAGCCCTTGTACTCAACATGCAACTTGGCTGTAGGCAAGGTTACAGACTGTGACACGAAGGGTTGAATTGTCACGGAACCTCTGGGTTGATGAGTTTGGGGTCCACTAGGGATTGGTGGATAGTTGACACTTGTGCCCCAGTGTCCCTCCAAGTGATAACCTTCTTTCCGCCCACTCTCAAGGTTTCCCTTCACTCCGAGGGTATGAGAGAGGCATCTGGGTCTGGGGATCTTTGGTGTGATTGTGGTGTAATGAACTGTAATCGGTTGGGGTTCTTGGGGCAGTGAGTCTTTATATGTCCCAGTTCATTATATTTAAAACATCGCCCTGCTAAGGTATCACCGGGGTGATGTTGGTTGGTGGAGACTGGTGTGGTGGGGTGAGACGGCGTCTGGGGTTTCCCTTGGGATGTGGGTGGGGCCTTGGGTTGTCCCCGGTGGTAAGGTTTTGTTTCGGCTTCTTTTCTGCCACCTCCAGCCATTTGGCTCCAATCTACCCTGCCTCGGTTACAGTTTTGGGCTTCCCATCTAGGATGTACCTTTCTATTTCCTCAGGAACACCCTCTAAAAACTGCTCCATTTTTACTAGGGAAACCAGATCTTCCAAGTTACAGCAAACAGAGGTAAACACCCTAGTAAAAGGTACATTTACAAGTTGAGAAAACAAAAGTAAACTAACACGCCTTGACTGGCTGTTTACTTATGTCACTGAAATATCGGGTCCACCTAGCTGAGAGCCAATAACAGACAGACAGGGATAAGGAGGAGTTGCTTTATTCTGCAGAAGAAAGGAGAGCTTTGCACCTTGGTACAAAAACTCTGTCTTACACACATTTTACGGATCCTTTATACACATTCAAAGGTCCTTGCAGTGTTAACACTGGATTGGTGGTGGTCAGACCCGTGCTTTTGCTATCTGGTCAGTGAAAACCAGCTTGGGACCAGCTCCAACTACCTTAAGGCCTTGAAGGGAAAACAGTTGAAAAGTTCAGGCTACTGTGTTCTTAAGGTGTCTGCTTCCCCCTAATGGCCGCTGGCTAACATAACAACTGCTCTATTAACGGGGGGTCACTAGTAACTTTCACACTTACAAGTTTGAAATATGAGAGACTTGTTCAGAAAGATGTGGAGAGCCTGGATTGATGTCTGGTCCCTCTTAGTCCCAAGAGCAAACAACCCCCAAAACAAAGAGCACAAACAAAAGCCCCCCCCCCCCAAGATTTGAAAGTATCTTGTCCCCTTATTGGTCCTTTGGGTCAGATGTCAGACAGGTTACCTGAGCTTCTTAACCCTTTACAGGTAAAAGGATTTTGGAGTCTCTGGCCAGGAGGGATTTTATAGTACTGTACACAGGAGAGCTATTACCCTTCCCTTTATATCCAAACAGTTCTGATGGTGCCCCTCTATCCTGACCCTCAGCCCCTGCTACCACAGTCCTGGGCTCCCCATCACCACCGCAGCTCTCCTGGTGTCCCTCAATCCCAACCCGAATCCCCCCTTGCTATCCCACTTGCTAAAAGACATGTATGCCAGGTTTCACAGTGTAAGGAACGACAGATATTGGGTTGTTTCTAGTGTCACTGTTCCCATTGCACGGCCACCGTCTGTTTGTATCAATTCAGCCAATGCAGGAAATGAATAACTGGGGAATGAATGAGCCAATAGAGGGATAAATATGTGAGGGCATTTATTAATATATGGCTAAAGCAGAAGCTAGCAAGGCTAGCGTGATGCCTGGCTGTATGTGTGCTGAACTTCTCCTCATTGAGGGGTTAAACTAACAAAGAAGGGAAGGAATAAATAAATGACTGAAGAAAGAAAGTTATTAAACACACGAAAAGGGGGAGGTATAAATTAAAGGGAGAGAAGGATTTAATTAATACATGAAAAAAGTAATCTGTGATTAAAAGAATGAATGCATGGAAGTATCCATGAACTCATGGAAGAAATGAATGAACGCCCAGCTGTCAACATTGTCGTCAGGTGTTGGCTGCATGTTTGGTCTCTCTGTGTGCTGGGCTGGCTGTGGCCAAGATCTAACTGCCCAATAACCACAGACCGGTTTAGTAGTGAAGGTACCCGGCCAGGTTTGTTGTTAGCAAAGCACAGTCCTAACATCCTGCAGACTCTATAGGATCACTAACATAATAAAGGTTTTGTTTGTTTTACATGTCTCTTGTTTTCTGTAACCAATATTTAATACACAGATTAACTTAGTTTGTTTACAGTGCAATGGGGGCCAAGTATTTTATAACACAAACTATATTTTTGCAATTGTTGTATAGACATTCATTTTCACTTGAGGTGCATTACTAATATTTTATACTTAATATAGTGCTTAACTGCTAAAATAGATGCTCAACATCTTTTAGGTGTATTGCTGTTCACTGCTGAGCACTCTGTTTTAGCAAGAGTTAGCAACTGAATTTTTACCCAAGCTTTTTAGAGTTCATTTGCTTGTGATACCAATTCCACTTTTGTTAACTGTTTGGAAACACAAACTTCAGCAACCGCTGCTTCCCTTTAACATAACATAAAAGAGAATAAAAATTGAACAAAAATAAATTTTAAATGCTAGTCTATGTGAACACTTTGAGGGTATTATATTTTCATGACACTTTGTTGTCTTTGGGAGACAATGGTGGAAACCTGTTGTAATCATAAATTGTTGTTTTTAAATATTTTTGCCATGACATTCTCATATATATATTTTACACTTAATAAGGTGCAAATAAGTTTACAAAACCAAATCAAGAAATTGATGCTTTGTTCATATTACCTTTACCTCAATATTGAGGTTTCCCCTTACATTTTCTTCTTTGAATAAAAAAACCCCTGTGATTAATAAAAGAACATTTTTTTTTGTTTGCAATAGCATTATTTGTTGAGGCAGAAATATATGTATATATATTTATAATTGAGGCCTTTTTGATTTTTTTTTTAAATGGTATTCATAATATTATGATGGTTATACCCCAATCATAATATTAACATAATGTGGTACCACTTATATTTTTAAAAAAAATATAAAATTGATTCTTATTGCAACAAAATAAAAATAATAAAAAGTAGTCATGTGACACACAATACACAACATAGGACAAACTTACAACTAAAAACAAATGGCACAATAATTCTATTTATAACTATACAAGATAAAGCCTTAAACCCTTAGTTATTAAAGCAATGTAGTTTAAAAAAAAAACAGCCAAGTAAAAAAAAAAGAGTTAAACATTTAAATAAGCAAGTGATTACCTTTTAATTTAAACCTTTTAATAAACATTTATAAAAATTCATATTAAGTTATTTGCCAAATGTGTTGTATTGATTTAGTAACTTAAGGCTTTTCCATTACTTTATATTAACTTTCTTTTAAAACCCTGCTATATGCAAATAAGGAAAGCCCATATTTAAAGTGTCACTCAGTGGTTGGGATTAGACGAAGAGCCTGCATTTCTGTTGTTAGGCAACCCTATCTTCAAGAAAGTTACGAGTAATTCCAGCTGTTGCATTCCTGAAGGGTTAAAATAATTAATTTACTGGATTTAGTTAAAGTTTTACCTTGTTTTCTCTTTGTTTGATTGCTCTTTTGTTCTAGTTTCAATTACCTTATATTTTGGAGATTTCTGTAAAAACTATAACTTTTAAAACAAAGAGAGAGCTGAGGTGAGTAGAGGCAGGGAAGGAGCAGGGAAGAGCAACCTTGGAAGGTAGGGAGACCTGACCCAAGAGAGATTAACTCTATCAAGGTATCTTAAGGCAGTGGTTCTCAAACTTGGGCCACCGCTTGTTTGGGGAAAGCCCCTGGTGGGCCAGGCCGGTTTGTTTACCTGCTGCATCCACAGTTTCGGCCAATCGCGGCTCCCACTGGCAACGGGTCGCCGCTCCCGGCCAATGGGGCTGCAGGAAGGGTGGCCAGCATGTCCCTTGGCTGCACCGCTTCCTGCAGCCCCCATTGGCTTGGAGTGGCGAACCGCGGCCAGCAGGAGCCGCGATGGGCCAAACCTGCAGACGCTGCTGGTAAACAAACCAGCCGGGCCGGCCAGGGGCTTTCCCTGAACAAGCAGTGGCCCAAGTTTGAGAACCATTGTCTTAAGGTATAGGCAACAGCAGCAAGTTAGGAAACTGAGAAAGGATATCAAGGAAAACTTAACCAGTGTGCAAAAATGTTTGAGAAAGAAGGCTATAGTTTTAGTTCTGAATGAGTGGTGTGGCTGTGTGGGTTAAAGCAGTTGGGAACCCCCATCCCTGGTTTGTATCCTGGCTCTGGGAGGAGTCTGGAAGTTGTTACTTGCTCTTGTGAAACCTGAATTTGTTCCCCCATGTCCGTTGCTTTTGTGTGCATGCCAAATGGATTGCAAGAGTTCCCTCTTTGCTGCAGTTAACTGTTTTGGGCAACTCCATGGGATAATGCCTCAATTCTAGGCGTTGACCCGCTCAATTTTAGTTTTTCACTTTAATATTCTTTTTTATTTGCTCCCTGACGATAGTCACAGCTCGTCTCCTAACGTGCTCTGTGAATTGTTCCATATTTCCCGTCATCTGATTTACCAATCCAGTGACAGTATTGTTTGCTACTTCTCCCTCCTGGGCAGTCACTTCTCCCGTTCTGACAGGCACCAGTCTAAGTCTTGGTTTAGGTTTTGCCGGAACCTGGCGTTTGTTGTACGGTGGTGGTTGCACTGCCGTGACCCCCATTACATTTTAAATTTTGCTAAGGCTACCTTTTTTCCATGTCTGTCCCCATTCTTCAGGCACACGGTAACTACCTCAAGCCTGCTGTTCACCACCAATACGTATAACAGAGGACGGCACATCTCTTTTTGCAGATTCTTTCCAGCTGTTTCCAATGGTTTATTCTGTTGCTGTGCCTGCTGTAAGATATAATGTCTCTGGACTGCGTGCCGCCTTGCTGGGAGAGCGGGAGAGTTCCAGGGCTCTGTAGCTTCCCCTGCTTCTTTTAACTCTTCCTGTTTCTGTTACTTACCCTGCCAATGTTGTGGCATGTTCTCTTAACCATTTAACAGCCATGGCCATAGTTTGCAATATTCTACATTTCTTACTCTTATTTCTCAAGTCTCCAGTCTCTGTCCTAGCCTTACATGGTCCATTCCATGTTTTTTCCCCACTATCTTTTATAAATTCATATGGACATCTTTTGCTGGCAACCCAGCATGTCCAGACCTTATCAAATGCTGTGGGGATTTCCAGGGAGGGGCTAAGGGGTTTCCCTAGCACGTCGCTTTCTGCCATGTTAGATCATGATTCCTAGAAAGGGCAGCTCGCTTACTTACCAGATCAGCGGTTGAGGTCACCAGTGTTGTCAGATGATGGCTGCACGTGTGTTCTCGCTGCGTGCTGCACTGGCTCTGGCCAGATCGCCTGTCCAGCAAGCTCTGAACAAACTGCCCAATAACCGCAGACCCATTTATTAGCAAAGACACCCGGCCTGCTTTATCATTCATGAAGCACGGTTCTAGTACCCCGTAGACTCTACAGAACCACTAGCACATGTATGCCCATCACAATGGACCAGCTCAGTCAGTGGCGGGACTTTCCACTGCCCCCTAGGCCAGCCAGAGACACTCCCTCTGAGACTCCATGTTATACATCAATATAAACAAGCTACGTATTACCCCTCGGATGCAGTCAGTTACCACCCTCTGACTTGGTCCATTACCCCCATCTGATGCGGTTAGTTACCCCCATTTGATGTGGTTACTTATCACCCTCTACCTTGTACATGTTGGTTCAATCAAAACATCTCTAGTCATCACACTGTCATCCTGACCTTATCTTTAGCAGGGGTCAGTGTGTTCTTGTTATCTTGGGGGGGTGGGGTGTTTGTACCATATTGGGTATCGGGGTGTTATGGTACCACACTTCTGGAATGTATTTGCATGAGTGTCTTGTGTCTAGCACTTCTTAGGAATATGTGTATTTTTGCAGTCCCAGCTCTGTTCTTGCCACAGACAGAGCCGGCTGTATGCTCACAGCCTGACTTTTGCTAATTTTGCTTTATATTAGCAAGGCTTGACCACCACTTTAGTTCAGGCTTCAAGCCTCACACCAGATCTCTGATGCAAGGGCTTATGTCTCAGGTACCCTTTCTACTATAGCCGTGACTGAAGCCAGATGTGATGGCCATCAGGGATAAATGAGAAAATAATATAAATAAATGGACAGGTAAATAAATGAAGGAATGTAGAGAGAAATAAAGGAAGGAAAAAATAAGCAAATGCACATGTACATGAATTTATAAACACATATATAATGTGACAGACCCAGATCAGTGGGGTACAGGAGTCTGGTAGAGAGCAAATATACTGGTCACTGGATGGGTAGTTTTCTGTTCCCTGAGTGACCAGAGCAGGGGCTACCCCATACCTCTCATAGATGAGCTAGTGGACCGTCTGGGTAATGCCCGGTACTTGACTACCTTAGACTTGACAAAGGGGTACTGGCAGATGCCCCTTGCGGAAGACGCAAAGGAAAAGATTGCGTTCTCTAGACCAGAGGGTCTTTTTCAATATACTGTCCTCCCTTTTGGACTACATGGTGCCCCAGCTACCTTCCAGCGCCTCATGGACAAGGTATTACGCCTGCATAACAGTTATGCTGCTGCCTATTTGGACGATGTGGTCATTCATACCCCAGACTGGGAAACCCACCTGGAGAAGGTGGAGGCAGTTCTCGATACCTTCAGGCGAGCTGCCCTTACAGCAAACCCTGCCAAGTGCGCTGTAGGGTTTACAGAGGCCAAATATCTTGGCTACATTGTGGGAAAAGGTCTGGTAAAACCCCAAGTGAACAAGTTAGAGGCCATCCAAAATAGGCCCCGACCGAATCGCAACAAACAAGTCCAGGCATTCCTAGGTGTGGTGGGGTATTACCAACGATTTATCCCCCACTTTGCCACAAGGGCAAGCCCCCTGACAGACCTAGTGAAAGCCCGTGGACCTGATCTGGTGAGATGGTCTGACGCAGCAGAGGAAGCATTCACAGAACTACGGACTGCAGTAAGCCCGTACTGATAGCCCCTGATTTCACCAAGGAGTTTATCCTGCAGACGGATGCATCAGAAGTAGGGTTGGGGGCCGTTCTATCACAGATGGTCAGGGGGGAGGAACACCCAATTCTATACCTCAGTTGGAAACTCCTTCCAAGGGAACAAAAATATGCAGTGGTGGAGAGAGAATGCCTCGCTGTAAAATGGGCCATGGAAACATTGCGCTACTACCTGCTCAGGCGCAGATTTGTCCTCGTGACTGACCATGCCCCTCTTCAATGGATGCAGCGGAACAAGGAGAAGAACACAAGGGTGACCAGATGGTTCTTATCCCTCCAACCTTTCCAGTTCCGTGTGCAACACAGAGCAGGGAGCCGTCATGGCAACGCCGATGGCTTGTCACGTGTGCACTGTCTGGCGTCCCAAGCTGCCCAACCCCTTGGCGTTGAGCAGGGGGGAGGGATATGTGACAGACCCAGACCAGTGGGGTACAGGAGTCTGGTAGAGGGCAAATATACTGGTCACTGGATGAATAGTTTTCTGTTCCCTGAGTGACCAGAGAAGGGACTGCCCTAGAGTAATCAGGAACCTGCTAGAACCAGTTAAGGCAGGCAGGCTAATTAGGACACCTGGAGCCAATTAAGAAGAAGCTGCTAGAATCAATTAAGGCAGTCTAATCAAGGCACCTGGGTTTTAAAAGGAGCTCACTTCAGTTTGTGGTGTGAGTGTGAGGAGCTGGGAGCAAGAGGCGCAAGGAGCTGAGAGTGAGAGGGTGTGCTGCTGGAGGACTGAGGAGCACAAGCGTTATCAGACACCAGAAGGAAGGTCCTGTGGTGAGAATAAGGAAGGTGTTTGGAGGAGGCCATGGGGAAGTAGCCCAGGGAGTTGTAGCTGTCATGCAGCTGTTACCGGAGGCACTATAGACAGCTGCAGTCCACAGGGCCCTGGGCTGGAACCCGGAGTAGAGGGCGGGCCCGGGTTCCCCCCAAACCTCCCAATTGACCTGGACTGTGGGTTCTTCCAGAGGGCAATGTCTCTGGGCTGTTCCCCAACCCACATGGTGAATCTCTGAGGCAAGAAAATCCGCCAATAAGCGCAGGACCCACCAAGATAGAGGAGGAACTTTGTCACAATAATAAAATGTATAAATAATTGGGGAGGCCCTAGGGTGACCAGACAGTAAATGTGAAAAGTCAGGATGGGGGTGGGGGGTAATAGGAGCCTATATAAGAAAAAGACCCCAAAATTGGGACTGCCCCTATAAAATCGAGACATCTGGTCACCCTAGGAGGCCCTGATCTCAGTCTGGAACTGGCAGCACCTGGCACAATGGGGCCCTAATCTCAGTCAGGGTCTGTGCAGCACCCAGCATATTTGAAGATCTGACCTCAGTAAACCCTGGATGTTAGCTTAATTCATACAGTCATAGATTCTTAGATTCATAAATTTAAAGGCCAGAAACAACTGCTAGACCATCCAGTCGGACCTCCTTTATAATCCAGACCAGCGGATTTCACTCAGCTGCCCCCGTATTGAACACCATTACTTGTGTCTGACTAAAGCATCTTCCAAAAGGGTCTGGATCTGAAGACACCGAAAGATGGACAATCCACCTCTTCCCCTTGGGAGTTCATTCTAATGATGAACCAAACTCACTGTTAGACATTGGTGCCTTATTTCTATATTGAGTTTGTCTGGAGTTAGCATCCATCATTAGTTCTTGTTCTGCCTTTCTCTGCTAGACTACAGAGCCCTTTAGTGTCTGGTATTTTCTCCCTGGGAATGTCCTTTTATACCATTAGCAAGTCACCACTCATTGTGTTTTCTGAGAAACTAAAAAGCTTGAGCTCTTTAAATCTCTCACTGACAGCTTTTTCTCCAGCCCTCGGATTATTTTTGCAGTTCTTTTTGCCCCCACCCCTCCAATTTGACAGCATTCTTTTGAAAATGTACACCCCAGAGCTGGGCGTAGGATTCCAGTATCACTCTCACCAGTGCCAGGTACAGTGTCGGGTTCCTGCTCACTACAGCCCTGTTTGTACATCATAGTGAGTTGCTTGTATGCTCTGAGCCATCAATCCTTCTCTGACTCTAATTGCCAGGAGATAGTCCCCCGTTCTGTAGGCATGTGTAACTTTGCATTTTGCTGTACTCAAATACATTTTGTTCAAATGGGGCCTGATTCACCAACCAAGCCGGCTCACTCTGTGTGACTGCCCAAGCACTATTTACCACTCTGCCAATCGTGGTTTCAACTGCCTTCAATCACCAGTGATTTTATATTCACTTCCCTATCGCTGGTAAAGAGGTTGAATAGCCGCAGACCTAGATCCGATCCCGGCAGAACTCCACTAGAAACACCTCACGGGATGAGGAATTACCAATGACGACTACTGGTTACGATCTCTCCATTAGCCATCAATGCAGTTAACGTGGGCTCTATTGATTCTGCTAGTGCTAGCTTTTTCCAGAACGTTTTGCGGTACTCAGTTAAACGCCCGCCCCCAATACAAATAATAAATTATAATGATGTTGTGGGTCAATGTCAATCTTAAATCAAGTGGGGCTGTTTTTCCTCAAATTCAAACCAGCATGAATCCAGGGGACTCCCACGGCCTGTGTTATATATAGGCTCAGCAAAAGTCCATTTTTATTATCTAGATGGTCAATATCAAAGTTTATTTTAAGCACCTTTTTGGATGTTTAGCAATATACATTTTCACACAGGAAATTAGGGGGGAATCAAACAATGGGGACAATAATTATTTCATGATAGGAGATGCTGAGATTCAAAACATTCAAACTGTATAACCACTTAAATAAAAACGGTCAACATCACATGTCAAAATATACAAAGTAAATGTCCTTAAGACAAACACTAATAAGTTCTTAAGCAGCATTTTTCTTACTTTGCCTTTGTAAATTTGGATAATTATGCATGGAAATAGTCTGTCATCCGATTGTGTGTGTGCTTGGTGAAATCGACCTCAACCAACATTGCTTGATACAAATCTCACCTTTCCAAGCCTAATACAGGAGGTCCAACTATCAAAAGGATCACTTCTGGTGTTGGACTCTAGGAATCGGTGGCTGGGGCATAACTGCTGCCCCTCATTTAGGATAGGTGTGAGAGACAAAACAAAGGCAAATGTGAGTCCATCCAGGAATGGGAATTAAGTGGGTGGATGGCTTTGCTGGGTGTTGTTTGGGTAAGGGCGGGTGTTTGTGTGAGGAACAGGACAGAGAGATTGAAGGTGAAAGAAGCCGAGAGACTGAGCAAACTTTCAGGCTGGGGTGCTGGCTGAAAGAGGATTTGAGCAGTGATCAAAGACACTCTCTCCTGTTGTTTGGTTCCTCCTGTGTTCAGAGAAATGGGATTTATATGTTTTCTGTAACTATGCAGTATGGCATCAAAGAAATTATTGACTTCATCACCAAATTCCCCTCCCAACTGGAACCTTGATATTTTGGCTAAATGCTCGAGTCAACAATTGTAGGAATGATAATGTACCATGTGGGTGTGTTACAGGGATGGAGCGTGGAAACAGCACAGGGGTGATGGAGTTTGTGCTGCTGGGGCTATCCCAGACCCGGGAGATCCAGCTCTTCCTCTTTGTCTTGTTCCTCGTCTTCTACTCCATGATCCTCCCAGCCAACATCCTCATCATCCTCACCATCCAGGGTGACTCTCACCTGGGTTCCCCCATGTATTTCTTCCCGGCCAACCTGGCCTTTCTGAATATCTGCTACTGCTCCATCACCCCCCCGAAGATGCTGGCTGACTTCTTCTCCCGCCACAAAACGATCTCCTATGGGGGCTGCATGGCCCAGATCTTCTTCATCCACTTCCTGGGGGGATCTGAGGTTTTCCTGCTCATGGGCATGGCCTCTGATAGGTACGTGGCTATCTGCCATCCCCTGCGCTATGCCAGCATGATGAGCAGGGAGGTCTGCTGTGCCCTGGTTGGGGCTGCTTGGGCCGTGGGCTTCACACATTCTATCCTGCAGGTGGCGCTGATTATCCGGCTGCCATTCTGTGGCCCCAATGAGCTGGACAATTTCTTCTGTGACATCACCCAGGTGATCAAGTTGGCCTGTACCGATGTCTATGTGCTGGAGTTCTTCATGTTCTTCAACAGCAGCCTGTCCATCATGATGTGCTTCCTCCTCTTGCTCATCTCCTATGGGGTCCTGCTGGTCCGGCTGCGTGCGGGCGACCCCTCAAAGGGCACAAGCAAGGCAGCCTCCACTTGTGTCATTCATGTCATCATCATCTTCATCATGTTCAGCCCAGCCATCTACATCTACTGCCGGCCCTTCCGCAGCTTCCCCCTGGACAAGGTGGTGTACGTGTTCCACACCGTGGTCTTCCCGCTCATGAACCCCATGATCTAGACACTCAGGAACAAGGAGATCATCAGTGCCATGAAGAGGCGGCTGGGCAGACACAGGCTCTGCCAAAGGAAATAGAAGGAAGTAAAAATAAAAAAGTGCAGGATTTGGAATTATTTCAGGGAATTTATCTGACTTGTGTCTGACTAGATTATCACTATGGTCCCCTCTGCCCTCTGAACTGGTGAATTTATACATGTTTATCAATTTGAGAGGCCAGAATCTGCATTCAATTACACCAGAGTAATGCTAGAGTAATGTGGTAGGATCAATGGAGTTACAATGGAGCACATATGAAGTATCTATAGAGTAATTGTGGAGTAATTATACAGTATCTGTGGAGTAACTCTGTGATATCTACAGAGCAATTTTGAGGTAATGCTTTAATGTCTATGTGCTAATACAGTGATACCTATAAACTAAATTTCCATGTCAAAGGAGTAACTTTTTAGTAACAGTGTGGTATATGTAAACTAATATTGTAGTAATTCTGTTGTACATATGGAGTAACTCTACTGTGTCTGTGGAGAACCTCAGTAGTAAGTCCATAGTATCTATGGAGTAACTATAGAGTAACTCTGAATAAGCTATGGAGTAATTCTGCAGTAAATGTTGAATAAGTCTACAGTATTTGTCGGATAACTGTAGTATCTACAGAGTAATTCTGTAGTATCTATATAGAAATACAGTAATACTTAAGGATTTATTCTTTCATATCCATGGAGTAAACCTGCAATATTCATGGAGTAACATTGTAATGACTCTGTCACGTCTATGTAGATAATACTGATTTGCTATACAGTTCTTAAACAGACTTTATAAATTCACTACATAGATTCTACACAGGCATTACACAGGTTTTTCCCTAAAGTACTACTTATTTACTATAGGATTGTTCCACCAATATAAAAGAATTACTCCAGGTGTCCTACAAGGTTAGTATATATTTATTCCATAGACATACACGGTTACTACTGAGTTGCTCCATACATAATATAGAGTTATCTACATAGTAATTTTGTTGTAACTCTGTAGTATCTATAGAGTAATAACAATATAATAATTTTGTCATAACTGGGGAGTAGCTCTACAGTATTTATAAGGGAACTGTGTACTGATTGTTTATTACATGGGAGATGCTCTAGATTATTTCTGGAGTATCTTCTGAGTAATTACAGAGTTTACATCAGTTGTGAAGGTTGGTACATGAGAATTTCATCAAAAGCGTAGTGTGGGCTGAGAGAGGTGAGCAAAGAACTGTCAATATGGAACTATTTATAAGCAAATAAAACTTATCCCTTCAAATGTAACCTTTCCTCTGCCTCATGTGCCAATTTCTAGCAAAGTTTCAAAGCCCCAGAGAGCAAAGTTGCTTCTTTATATTCTTTTCCTTCTCAAGTATCCCTGCTTAAAACATAGGACACTCCATCCCACAACTGGCATTAAGAGAACATGAAGGCTGCACAATTAAAGACTCACAATTCAGGAAAATGTTGCACTAACCGTCTTAACTCTGCCCCCATGAGTCAGATTTTCAAAGCCACCTAGGAATGTGGCTGCCTCGTTCCCAGTAATTTTAATGAGATTGGGCCATCCATCTCCTTTACATGTCTTTCACTTTACCATTCACAGATATAATATATCACTGGTTTTCAACCTGTGGTCCACGGACCCCCCGGAGGTCAGCAGCCCATGTCTCAGATTTCCAAAGGGGTCTGCACCACCATAATTTTCCACAAATGAAAAAAGGTTGCAAACCACTGTGATAGATACAGGATCAGATACTCAGCTGGAGTAAACTGCCCAAGTTCCATTAAAATCATTCTTTCTTTTAGAATACCAGCTAAAGAAGCAACTAAAGATCAGCACCACCATTGTGCCAGGTGCTGCATAACCTCTGACTGAGATCAGGGCCCCCATCGTGCCAGGTGCTGCCCGTACCAAACCGATATTATGTTGGTTTTTGTGCTGGGCACTTTGCATGCATGGAGGTCGACTGGCATCAGCTTGCCCTGTGGCTACTTGAACTGGATGAATGGCTGATTTTTCAGTTCACAGGCAGTTTGGAAAAAGCTGGAGGGGAAAGAATTGGGCCAACCCAAAACGAGTTGAAAATTTTCAGAAAAAAAATGAAGTTAATTGGAAAAGTTGGGGTGCGAAAAAACCCACATGCAAGGGGAGGGTAGGTGGAAATATTTCGTTCAACCCGAACCAAAATGTGAAAGTCCCAGGTTCAAATCCCCCATCTCTGTGGTGTGAAGAAGGATCAGGAAGTTGGGTCTCTTGCTTTGTAGCAGCACAGCTACACCACTGGGCTATGGGATAACCTGGTGTGGGAATGTCTCCTGTTGAAGCCATTGCGTTATGGCCATTCCAGCAGGGATCAATAATTGGAGTGTGGGGACTGGACCTACTAATTCCCACCTCCAAAGCAGGATACCAGGATGACCAGAGGAGACACACAGGGGCCAGTGGCTTTCTCCTAACAGGGATCTTCTCCTTCGCTGCTCAGAGCCATCAGCTTTTGCAGCAAGGGATTTGAACACCTAATTCCCACCGGAACATCCTTGGGTTCTTCTGCAGCTCCCGGTGTCTCCTCTGCCATGCTGAGCATCCCACCTATCTTTAGTCCTCCTTCTCAGTGCTGGATATTGTGCCTCATGTATCACACCCGGATGACTCTGACCAGGGGGTTTGTGGGTGGCCAGGACATTTCGGGGTCTCCTGACCAGCTGGTAGAAGCTCCCTTGTTAGAGATTTTTTTGGCTGAGTTATGTCAGGCCCGGCTGCGAGGAGATGGAGCCTCAATTCCCATGGGGATATCACCACAAACATCACCCAGCCGCCACCTTAAAAGCCTACATCTCACATTTAGGCATCGTGAGATCCTAAAAAACCCCTGCTCAGCTGGCACCTAACCCCCTTAGGCAGATATGTGTAACAACCAGCAACATTCCCAAAGCACTGAAATATCTGCTGGTGGGCGTGTGTGGACGCGTCTTGGTCCTGATGCTACTACGGTGCTGTAGCTCACATCTCGGCCAGGGTGGGACCCTCCAGCTCAGTGTTGCTGTGGCTAGTTCGTCTCTGTGGCCAGTCCCTGGCCGTGCTCTGGGAGGGCAGAATTTTGTGGCTGGCTGCGCGGGGAGGGTGTCCCTGCTGCCCCTATTGGCAGGGTGAGCCCTGATCTGTCTGAGTGTGTCTGTCATTATAGCTCAAAGCCCCATGGGTTAAGCGCTCCTCTGGGAAGTCGGACCCCCCCAGTTGAAATTCCCCCTTCGGCTTCATTTGGGGCAATGACTTGTATTTAGTTGAGTGCCCTGGTTAACGGTTATAATGGCGTGGGGTAATCTCTCTGTGGGGTAATTAGGACTTCTGGGTTCCATTCCTGGGGCACCGTGACTTACCTCCCTTTCTCCGTGCCGCAGTTTCCCCACCTAAGGACAGCGGGACTGTGACACAGGGCCAGAAAGGGATACACAGCTAGCAGGCTAATTGACCTAGATTCAACCTTTATAGACGTATTAAAAGATATGTAAATGGTAATTAGAGCCATTCCATGTTACATGGACTAAAGCTTTGGAATGCAAACTTGTATTGTTAAAGAAGTGGAAGAAGATAGTGACGGTAGCAGTCTGTTTGCCTATATCTTATTAGAGGTTGACAATGTAACCAAATGGTTCCTATCGCTGTATTCTGTTAACATTTAGATGAACTGTGAATGTAGTAATATCATTGTTCTTGTTTTTCTTTGACGTATGTACTTAGCAACCAGTAAATGGCTGAAGATTGGTAATTACCTTATGTTAATCCAGTGATGCTTAGGAATTAGAGGTTACTTTAAAGCCACTATTGTTCACCCAAGGACTGCACAATAGCGATAGCCTGCCAGAGAAGTATAAAAAGGACTCTTGGGCCCTGATCCTTGCATCTAGGATCTGCTTAAGCTTCATCAGGAGAAGTTTGAGCCAAAAGACAGAAGTCTCCAGTCCCATCTGGATCACCTTGATATTGGACATTGGACTGTAACCTATGGACTAATTCTGAAATAACTCTTGGCATCTCTAAACCTCACCATCTCTATGATGAAACTGACCTAAGGACTCTACTCATGTCTGTTTGTATAACAATCTTTTAGCCAATACTCTCTCTCTTTTCTTTTTTAATAAAGTTTAGTTTAGTTAATAAGAATTGGCTGTAAAAGTGTATTTGGGTAAGATCTGAAATATTCATTAACTTGGTGGGTACTGTGTCCGATCCTTTGGGATTGGTAGAACTTCTTGTACGATGAACAAGATTTTCAGTAATCTTCATATTTGACTTGGCTGTCTGGGTGGGAACCCAAGGCTGGGTTGCCAGGGGAGCTGTGTTTTGGATTCTGGGTAACCAGTGATCTATTGTAGAAGCTGATTTGTTTCTGACTTGGGGAATCTAAGTATTAGAATAACCAGCAATTTGGGGGATTGTCTGCCCCATTCTTTGCAGTTTGCCCTAATTGAGCAATCTCAGCCTGGCCCCCCGGTACCCCGGTCACAGGGCCCACCTGACCGAACATGGGGATCGTGAGAGGAACAGCTCTGCAGCCTAGCAACATAGTTCCAGTCCCAGCTAACAAGGGCCCTAGGTGCTGAGCTACACCTGCTTCCCCCTCCCCACCTCTGCCAGCTCCCAGAGCTCCCATGGGGGCCCCAGAGGGGATATAGCAGGGGGTTGTTTGAGGGGAGAGGGACCGTGAGGCAGGCGGGGACAGAGATGGGACCTGGCCGTGGGAGGCAGCGCAGGGTGAGTGTCAGTCTGTCCTCCCATCTCCTTCTGCCCCCACCAGCCCTCCCTCTCCAGTTCTGGCTGCCCATCAGGCCCGACAGAACCCCCCTCCTACACTAAACCTCCCTCATCGGCTCTGCCAGTGCCCCTCAGTCCTGACCCACAGCCTCTGCTATCACAGTCCTGGGCTCCTCCCCAGCTCTGACAGTGCCCCCCACTCCTGATGCACAGCCCCCTGCTAGCCCAGCCCTGGGCTCCCCAGCTCCCCTCCCCTGCAGCTGCACTGGTGCCCCTCAATCCCAACCAAAATCCCCCCTTGCTATCCCAGTTGCTAACAGACTTGTATGCTGCTTCAGGAGGACAGATTTCAGGTTTCACAGCATATGCAACGGCAGATACCAGGGTGTTTCAAGTGTTGCTGTTCCCATTGCACGGCCACCGTGTGTTTGTATTGATTCAGTGAATGCAGGAAATGGATAACTAGGGATTGAATGAGCTAATGGAGGGATGACTATGTGAGGGCATTTATTAATACATGGCTAAAGCAGAAGCTAGCAAGGCTAGTGTGATGCCTGGCTGTATGTGTGCTGAACTTCTCCTCATTGAGTGGGAGAAAGAAAGAAAGAAAGAAAGAAAGAAAGAAAGAAAGAAAGAAAGAAAGAAAGAAAGAACAAGTTATTAAACACATGGACAGGGGGAGATATAAATTACAGGGACAGAAGGATTTAAATAATAATCAAACGAATGAATCCGTGATTAAAAGAATGAATGAAAGCTGGAATCCATGAATGCATGGAAGAAAAAATGAAGGAATGTTTAGCTACCGACATGTCGGAAGTCAGACATGGTGGCCGTCAGGAATAAATGAGAGAGAGAAAAAATAAATGGACAGGTAAATAAATGAAGGAATGTAGAGAGAAATAAGGGAAGCAACAAGTACACAGATACATAAATTAATTTATAAATACATGAATAATAGAATGTATAAATAATTTGGGGGGGGGGGTCTGATCTTGGTCGGGGTCTGTACAGTGCCCAGCACAATAGAGGCCCTGATCTCAGTCAGTGTCTGTGCAGCACCAGGCATATCTGGAGGTCTGACCTCAGTAACCGCTAGACGTTACCATAATTCATACATTCATTGATTCTTAGATTCATAAATTTACAAGCCAGAAACAACTGCTAGACCACCCAGTCTGAGCTCCTGTATAATCCAGACCAGTGGATTTCACCCAGTTACCCCTATATTGAGCCCCATCACTTGTGTTTGACTAAAGCATCTTCCAGAAAGGCTGCATTTGAAGACACCAAAAGATGGACAATCCACTACTTCCCCTTGGGAGTATTTTCCAATGATTAAACAACCTCACTGTTAGAAATTGGTGCCTTATTTCTAAATCGAGCTTACCTGGTATTAAGTTCCAGCCATTAGTTCTTGTTCTGCCTTTCTCTGCTAGATTAATGAGCCCTTTAGTGGCTGGTATTTTTTCTCCCTGGGAACATTTTTATATAGTGTAAGCAAGTCACCTCTCAATCTTCTGTTTGAGATGCTAAAAAGATCAAGCCCTTTAAATCTCTCACTGCCAGGCATTTTCTCCAGCCCTCGGATCATTTTTCCAGCTCTTTCTGCCCCTGGCACCTCCAATTTGCCAGCATCCTTTTTAAAACACGCACCCCAGAACTGAATGTAGGATTCCAATATCACTCTCACCAGTGCCGGTACAGAGGGAAGGACCCCTGCCTGCTCCTGCTCACCGCCGCCCTCATTATACTTCACGGTGAGTTGCTTCTCTGCTCTGAGCAGTCAATCCTTTTCTGTCCCTAACTGCCAGGCAGGGCCGGCTCCAGGCATCAGGCAACCAAGCACATGCTTGGGGCGGCAGCTGGTAAGGGGCGGCCAATCTTGGGGTGGTGGGGGGGCAGCGCAGCAGGGGGGCGGCACGGGGGGCGGCGCTCGGGGGGGGTTCCGGCGGGGGGGGGTTCGGGGGGCGGCGCTTTTTTTTGCTGCTTGGGGCAGCAAAAAAGTTAGAGCCGGCCCTGCTGCCAGGACCCAGTCCCCCATGCTGTAGGCATGTGTAACTTTGCATTTTGGCTGTATTCAAATACATTTTGTGCAAATGAAGCCTGTTTCAGCAGCCTCAGCATTATTTACCGCTCTGTACATCTGCTGTAATGATTAAGTTTATTTTTAAGCACCTTTTTGGATGTTTAGCAATATACATTTTCACACAGAAAATTAGGGCGGAATCAAACAATGGAGACTGTAATTATTGCATGACAGCAGATGTTGAGATTCAAAATGTTAAAGCTTTATAACTGTTAAAAGACAAATTGTCAACATCACATGTCAAAATATACAAAGTAAATAAGCTTACGTCAAACTCAAATAAGTTCTTCTACAGCATTTTTTTTACTTTGCCTTTGTAAATTTTGATTGTTATTGATGGAAATATTTTTCATCGGGTTGTGTGTGTTCGGTGAAAGCAGCATCGACTGACATTGGCCGATAAAAATCTCACCCTTCCAAGCCTGATACAGGGGATCCGACTACCACAGGATCCCTTCTGGCTTTGGGCTCTGGGAATCGATGGGTGGGACATAACTGCTGCCCCTCGTTTAGGATACATTGGAGAGACAAAACAAAGGCAAATGTGAGTCCATCCAGGAATGGGAATTATGTGGCTTTGCTGGGTATATTTTGGGTAAGGGGGGTTGTAAGGAGCAGGACAGAGAGATTGAAGGTGAAAGAAGCTGAGAGACTGAAAGAAGTTTCAGGCTGAGCTGCCGGCTGAAAGAGGACTGGAGCGGTGATCAAAGACACTCTCTCCCATTGTTTGGTTCCTCCAGTTTTCAGGGAAATAGGACTTTGCATCTTTTCTGTATATATGCAGGATTGCATCAAAGAAATTCCTGATTCGGTCCCCTAATTCCCCTCCTAACTGAAACTGCCTCCTAGACCCTGAATATTTGTCAAACTGCTTGGGTCCTCAATCGTAGCAGTGACAATGTACTATGTTGGTTTGTTACAGGGATGGAGCATGAGAATGGCACAGGGGTGACGGAGTTTGTGCTGCTGGGGCTATCCCAGACCCGGGAGATCCAGCTCTTCCTCTTTGTCTTGTTCCTCGTCTTCTACTCCGTGATCCTCCCAGCCAACATCCTCATCATCCTCACCATCCAGGGTGACCCTCACCTAGGTTCCCCCATGTATTTCTTCCTGGCCAACCTGGCCTTTCTGGACATCTGCTACTGCTCCGTCACCCCCCCAAAGATGCTGGCTGACTTCTTCTCCCACCACAAAACGATCTCCTATGGGGGCTGCATGGCCCAGATCTTCTTCATCCACTTCCTGGGGGCAGCTGAGGTCTTCCTGCTCATGGGCATGGCCTTTGATAGGTACGTGGCCATCTGCCATCCCCTGCGCTATGCCAGCATGATGAGCAGGGAGGTCTGCTGTGCCCTGGTTGGGGCTGCTTGGGCTGGAGGCTTCACACATTCTATCCTGCAGGTGGTGTTGATCATCCGGCTTCCATTCTGTGGCCCCAATGAGCTGGACAATTTCTTCTGTGACATCACCCAGGTGATCAAGCTGGCCTGTACTGATGTCTATGTGCTGGAGTTCCTCATGTTCTTCAGCAGCGGCTTTTCCACCGTGATGTGCTTCCTCATCTTGCTCATCTCCTATGCGGTGCTGTTGGTCCGGCTTCGGGCAGGTGACCCTTCAAAGGGGACAAGCAAAGTGGCTTCCACCTGTGTCACCCATGTCATCATTGTCTTCATCATGTTTAGCCCGGCCATCTACATCTACTGCCATCCCTTCCACACCTTCTTCCTGGACAAGGTGGTGTCCGTGTTCCACACCGTGGTCTTCCCACTCATGAACCCTATCATCTACACGCTCAGGAACAAAGAGATCATCAGTGCCATGAAGAGGCTGCCGGGCAGACACAGGCTCTGCAGGGGGAAATAGAACAAAGGCAGAGTAAAGAAGTGCAGGGTTTGGAATTTTTTCAGGGCATTTCTCTGTCTTGTGTTATACAGGAAGTCAGACTACATTATCACAACGGTCCCCTCTGACCTCTTAACTGATTAATCTAAATAGATTTATCAATGTGTGGGGCCAGAATCTGCATTGATTTACACCAGAGTAACACTGGAGTAATGCAGTAGAATCTATGAAGTAATGAAGGAGCAAGTTTCATGTGTCTATGGAGTAATTGTGGAGCAATTCTGTAGTACCTGCTGAGTAACTCTGTAATATCTATGGAGCAATTTTGAGCTAACTCTTTAATGTCTATGTACTAATGCTGTAATACCTATGAACTAATTTTCCATGTCAGTGGAGTAACTTTCAAGTAAGTGTGTAGTATATGTGAACTAACATTGTACTAACTTTGTTATACATATGGAGTAACTCTACTGTGTCTGGCGAAACTTAGTAGGAAATCTGTAGTATCTATGGAGTAACTATATAGTAACTCTGTATAAGCCATGGAGTAATTCTGCAATAAATGTGGAATACGTCTACAGTATTTTCGGGGTAACTGTAATATCTACAGAGTAATTCTGTAGTATCTATATAGAAATACAGTAGTACCTATTGATTTATTCTTTCATATCCATGGAGTAACATTGTAATGATTCTGTCACATCAATGGAGGAACTCTGTGTTATGTGTGAGGCAACACCGTTGTAACTGTAATGTCTATGAAATAAATATATACTAACCCTGTAGGATACATGGAATAATTCTTTTGTATCTGTGAAGCAATTCTTTAGTAAATAAGTAGTATCTCGAGGAAAAACTGTGTAATTACTGTAAAGTATCTATTTAGTAAATTTATGAAGTCTGTTTAAGAACTTTGTAGCAAATCAGTATTATCTCCATAGTAACTTTGTTGTAACTCTGTAGTATCTATAGAATAATAACAAGGTAGTTATTTTGTCAGATCCATGTAATAACTCTGTAGTATCTATAGAGTAACTGTGTACTGTTTATTTATTCTATATGAGGTAACTCTAGATTATCTCTGGAGTATCTTGTGAATAATTACAGACTTTACATCAGTTGTGAAGGTTGGTGCATGAGAATTTCATCAAGAGAGTGGTGAGGGCTGAGAGAGGTTACCAAAGAACTGTCAATGTGTACCTATTTTTATGAAAATAAAAAATCCCTTCAAATGTAACTTTTCCTCTGTCCCATGTGCCAACTTCTAGCAAGGTTTCAAAGCCCCAGAAAGCAAAGCTGCTTCTTTTTCTATTTTTCCTTCTCCAATCTCCCTGCTTAAAAACGTAGGACACTCCATCCCACAACTGGCATTAAGAGAACATGAAGGCTGCACAATTAACAACTCACAATTCAGGAAAATGTTGCACTAACAGCCCTATCTCTGCCCCTATGAGTTAGATTTTCAAAGCCACCTAGGAATGTGGCTTCCTAGTTACCAGTATTTTTAATGAGATCAGGTCATCCATCTCCTTTAGATGCCTTTCATTATGCCACTCACAGATATGATATATCAGTGGTTTTTGGCCTGCAGTACACAGACCCCTCGCGGTCTGCAAATTATGTCTAAGATTTCCAGTGGGGTCTGTACCTCCATTTTAAATATTTTAGAGGTCCACAAATGAAAAAAGGTTGAAAACCACTATGATAGATACAGGATCAGATACTCAGCTGTATCAAACTTCCCAAGTTCCACTGAAATTATTCTTTCTATTTGAGTAACGAATAAATAAGCAACCAAAGATCAGAGCCCCCATTGTGTGAGGCGCTGCACAGACTCCATTTGAGATCATGTCCTATTGTACCAGGGGATGCACAGGCCCCAACCAAGATCAGGGCCTCCATTCTGCCGGGTGCTGCCTGTACCCAAACCAATATTGGGTTGTTCTTTGTGGTGGGCACTATGCGTGCATGGAGAGCGAATGGCATCAGCTTGCCTGGTGGCTACTACATCTGGGTGAATCATTGAGTTTTCAGATCTCTGGCAGTTTGGAAAAAGCAGACGGGGGAAGAAATTGCATCAACCTGAACCGAGTTGAGAAAATCCAGAAAAAATTAAGGGAAATAGAAAATTGTAGGTAGGGTAGATGGAAATATTTCATTCAACTCAAAATGAAAAGTGAAAGCCCCAGGTTCAAGTCCCCCGTCTTAATGGTGTGAAGAAGGATCAGGAAGTTGGGTCTCTTGCTTTATAGCAGCACAGCTACACCACTGGGCTATGGGATAAGCTGGTGTGGGAATGTCTCCTGTTGAAGCCATTGCGTTATGGATTAATAATTGGATTGGAAGGGACTGGGCCTTCTAATTCCCACCTTCAAGGCACGTACCTTGACAAATCAGGCTCTGGAGTGAGGCTGTTGCTGTTGCTTTCTTCCTTTAGCCCAAGGGCTTCATATCAAGTCAGTTCATTTCCACAGGAGCCACTGAAGGGCTTCCGTGCCAGAATATCCCAATAGCTTTTAATAGCAGAGACCCAAGTTCAAATCCTATCTTCCCATCAGCAAGGGGGGGACTTGAACTGTGGCTCCCACAACCCAAGTGTGTTAAGCTTTGGGCTAACAGATAAAAAGGAGACAACAGCCCTTCTCCCTCTGGGCATTTGGGTGAATTCATGGTAAATCCATGGATAGCTTTGGGTCACTGGAAACTGCATTTTTTGGCTCCAGTGTCTCCAGGACTTCAATTCAGGGATCCTGGGTTCTGTTCTCAGCTCAACTGGTGGTGGGGTCCAGTGGTTAGAACAGAATAATGGGGTGCGGTGAGTTAGAAAGGGCAGTTTGGGAGCCAGGACACCTGGGTTCTATCCTGTCTCTGGGAGGGGAGTGGGGTCTAGTGGGTTAAAGTGGTTGGGGCTGAGATCCAGAAATCCTGGGTTCCATCCCCAGCTCTAGGAGGGCATGGGGATCGAGTGGGTCAGAGCAGTGGGGTCTGGGAGCAGTGGCGGATTAGTCACTGGTTTGACTTGGCCCATCCTCAGTGGCCCCGGCCAACTGGGGGCCCCAGAAAAAATCCACTGGGTGGTGGAAGCCCAGAGCCCTGGTCACAGGATGGGGGAAGCCCCCACACCCGACCCCACTCCCCAGCAGCAGCACTGGGCAGGGCAGTTGAAGCAGGGAAACCCTAGTGTTCCAACCCCATTGTCAGCACAAGCCGAGGAGCAGGGGAAGTCCCAGCCTAGCATGCCCCAACCCTGTCCCCAGCAGAAGCCGGGAGGGGCAGGGGAAGCCCTCACTGCCCCGTCCCTGGCAGAAGCTACAGGGTGGCAGGGGAAGCCCCTGCACCCAACCCCACTCTCTGGCCTAAGAGCCTGGCAGGTGGGGCAGGAGACACCCCAGGGCCCTGACCCTGGTCCCCTACAGAAGCGCTGGGGGTGGTGGAGGAAGCCCCAACACCAGGACCCCTGCTGCGGCCCTGGGACTGGAGGAGCTCTCGCTATCGACCGCAGCCTCAGGGCTGGGGAAGTTCTCACTCCCTGCTGCAGCCCTGGGACCATGGCGGGAGGACAGAGCTTCTCTGGTCTTGAGGTTGCAGTGTGGGGGGGACAGAGAGGAGCAAACGGGTTGTGGGGCCACGGTGGGAGGACCCTGGGTGGAACAGGGTGGGGCCCCAGGGAAGGGGCAGAAAGATGTGGGGCCGTGGGTGGGGACACAGGAGGAAGGGGCGAAATGGGCACGGGACTATCACTGCAGGTGCATTTGCTCTGGCCCAGGACCCCAAAAACCTTAATCTGCCTCTGGCTGGGAGCCAGGACAGGTTGCATCCCCAGCCCTGAAAAGGGAGTGGGGTCTAGTAGTTAGAGCAGAGGAAGTGGGAGGCCAGGCATCAAGTTGTATTAAGCACTGGCAGTGTGACTTGGTTCATCTCCCTTTTCTCCCCTGTCCCCATGTTTCATTCCCAGTCCCCCCACAGAAGGGGATCCTGCAGCACCCCCTGCTGGGGGGACACTGTCTTGCTGGAGCCCCGCTGGCCTGTCCATTCCCCATCCCGCTCTTCCCACCCTTCCTGGCAGCTGAGATCCCTGCTCCCCCCGGAGTTGGTGAGTTTGCTCAGTGCTGAATTAAGCGAGCTGCAGCTGCACACACCGCCCCCCCACCCCCCGCCCCCCCGCAGTGGGGATTGGTGACGCCCATCCCAGCCAGCGGGGATATAGCCGGGGGCCGTGTGGCTGCAGGGGATGAAGATGGCACTCGGCTGAGCACCTCTCACTCTACCGAAGGCAACTCAGGGTGAGTCTCCACCACTCGCCCTCTGTCTCTTTTATTCCTCCTTTGCTCTCTCTCCATCTGGCATGGTGCCCTCCATTGCCACCTGCGGGTGCAACTTCCCTACTCCTGGCCTCCTGCCAGCCAGGCATGGGCTGGGGGTAGTGCCAGCCCGCAGGATCCTGACAGGCCTGTAGTTCCAGTGCAAAGATGTGCTGCCCGGGCATGGCTGGGCATGAATTCACCAGTGCCCCCTGCACGGCCCCTACCACAGCCTGGGATCCAGCTGCTTCTCCTTCCTCCTCCCCAAAACTCCCACACATCCGCATCCCAATGGCAGTGCCTCCTGCACCAGCCCCCTGCCCGCCGGCCATTACAGCACAGCTGCTCTGTGTCCCCCTGGCTCTGCTCCCACCTCACTCCCAACCCGCAGCCCCTGCTACTCCAGCCCTGGCCTCCCCCCACCCACAGCCCTGCTGATGCCTCAGTCCCAACCAGCAGCCCTCTGCCCACCTAGATTCGCACCTGGGCTGCTCTGCGGCTTTGCCGAGTCCTGTCAGGACCATGCATGGGCAGAGGGGCTGCATGGGGAGCCCTGTGCCCCATCAGTCGCATGGAGATGTTGTCCATCTCTGAGCCCTGATGTTATTCCGGTTCCTCTCTACCGGAGCATCAGGTGCAGCCAGGACACGGGGCCAGCTGAGGGGACATGATGGCAGAGAAGGAGCTGAGTGTGGGGGGGCACCGAAGTGGGGACCTGGCTAACTGCCACCTGACTCCCTCTGCTCGACACACCCCTCCACCCACTGGTACCCACGGTTGTGACCCCGGGTTCCCCTCCTCAACTCCGCTCATACTTTCCCCTCCTGACAAGCTGCCTCCGTTCAATGGCTGAGACGCTGCGGTCCAGATTTCCAAAGGTACTTAGGGGCATTCAGATGCATTGGGACTTTTCAGAAGCAGCTCAGGCACCGAACTCCCATTGGGCGCACCTGGATTAGGTGTCTAAATCCCTTTGGTGTTCTGGCCCCAAAATGAGACAGCAAGTCTGTGGCAGAATAGGGAGTTGAACCCACAACCTAGGCTAGTGGCCTCACTACAGGGCTACCCTTAGACTTGGGGGGCTGGTTACTGAGCAACATCTTTGCTTCCTGTGCATGTGTGTGTCCAGCACGATGGGACAAGCAAACTGGACAGTGGTGACTACATTCGTCCTCCTGGGCTTGTCCCCTGCCCATGAAGTCCAGCTCATCCTCTTCTTCCTCTTCCTGCTCTTCTACACCGTCATCCTCCCGGGCAACGTCCTCATCATCCTCACTGTCTGGGGTGACCCCCGCCTGGGCTCCCCCATGTACTTCCTGTTGGCCAACCTGGCCTTCCTGGACATATGCTACTGTTCTGTCACCCCCCCAAAGATGCTGGCTGACTTCTTCTCTCGCCGCAAGACCATCTCCTACATGGGCTGCATGGCCCAGATCTTCTTCCTCCACCTCCTGGGGGCGGCCGAAGCCTTCCTCCTTCTCACCATGGCTTATGACCGCTACGTGGCTGTCTGCCAGCCCCTGCGCTACACTAGCATGGTAAGCAGGGGGGTCTGCTGGGCCCTGGTGGGGGCATCTTGGGCAGGGGGCTTTATTCACGCCATCATCCTGGTAGGGTTGATTGCCCAGCTCCCATTCTGTGGCCCCAACGTTCTGGACAACTTCTTCTGCGATGTGCCCCAGGTGATCAAGCTGGCCTGCACCGACACTGCCCTGGTGGAGATCCTGACCTTCTCCAACAATGGGCTGGTCATACTGCTGTGCTTCCTTCTCCTCCTGGTCTCCTATTCCCTCCTCCTGCTCAAGCTCCGGGCATGCTCTCCCCGGGGCCAGAGCAAAGTGGCCTCCACCTGCATCACCCACATCATCGTCGTCTTTGTCATGTTTGTGCCGGCCATCTACATCTACTGCCTTCCCTTCCGCGCTGTCCCCATGGAG
This sequence comes from Chrysemys picta bellii, assembly GCF_011386835.1. NCBI lineage: Eukaryota > Metazoa > Chordata > Testudines > Emydidae > Chrysemys > Chrysemys picta. The sequence goes on along the minus strand of NC_088803.1, from coordinate 11,366,315 downwards.
AAGGTGGTAGCCGTGCTGCACACCGTGGTCTTCCCCCTCACCAACCCCATGATCTACACCCTCAGGAACAAGGAGGTGAAGTCGGCCATGAGGAGGATGGTTGGCAGATATGGGTCTTGGGGAAGGGAACTGAGCAAGTAATCATAGAAAATTGCAGACTTTGGGAATGTTTTTCGTACATGCATGGCCAGGGTCTTATTTCAGTTACAGCTGAGCATATTTGTACTATCTAAGGAGTAAATCTGTAGTAGTGATAAAGTTATCGTGGAGTAAATCACTAGTATCTATGGACTAACTGTCTAATAATTTTGTTCAAACTATTGAGTCATTCTGAAGAACCTCTGGAGCAATTCTATACTAATTTTGTAGGATATATACAGTGTAGCCCAGATCCTCAAAGCTATTTAGGTCCCTAACTCCCATTGATTTCAACAGCAGTAAGGAGCCTGGAGTTATTTGAAGATCTGTGCCTAAGAGTGCAGTGTTTCTGTAGTATCTACCGAGTAACTCATTACTAATTTTGTAAGTGTAGGGTCTGTAATGTTGTTTTCTATGTGTAAACTCAGGTTCTGGTCTCATTTACTTTGGTGTAACTCTTCAGTATTTGCTGAGTAACTCTAGATGGAGATAGATGGAGTAACTCCATAGTATCTGTGGAGTAGCGCTGTAGCAGTTACAGCATATCTGAAGAGCAACTCTCTTGTCCTTTCCTAATTGCAATGAAATAATTGTGTAGTATTTACAGAGTAACTCTATAGTATCCATGGAGATGACCTGTATGATTTATGGCATACCTCTGGTGTCATTCCAGAGCTAAACCAGCTCTGAGATGATTATTTATTGGCACGTTTCAGTTAATAGTAACAAGGTTTATGTTACTTTGACCACTCATGACAACACACAGCAGGAAATGTGGCATAGAGGGCATGTGTCAAGGACTAAGTATGTTTTTTCTGGAGTTTCTACCACCTGTAGACTCCCCAGAACGTCCGTGCCCTTGAATACCATGTTTCGCTCTTAGTGCATGTGTTGGGATCTTTCTATTTGCTCCACCCGTTCAGCTAGAGTCAGCAGAAGTAGGAAAACATTTGTCTAAATGTGGCTCTTCTTGCTTAGGACCAAACAGAGTTTTGCTGGCAGTTTCATGGGGTACAAACAAATTCCGGCTTAGCTCGAATAAATTCAGTATGGCCAACTCAGCTTCTGTAGCCAGCATGGATTCTGTATTGCAGGAATATGAGCAGTTTGATTTCATGACAAAATGCTTCCATGGGATTTATCAGCCAAAGATCTCAAAGCACTTCATGGATACTGATGTACTGAGCATTTAAAACCCTCCAGGAGGTAAGGAAGTGTCATTAGCTCCTTTATAAATGGGGAAACTGAGGCAAAGAGAGGGGATAGAGCTGTCAAAACATCACACAGAGGGTCTGTGACAAAGCTAGGATTAGAATCCTGGAGTCCAAGCTTCCAGCCCCATCATGCTTGAACTACTAGACCCCACTCCCCTCCCAGAACCAGCGACAGAACCCAGGAGTCCTGGCTCATGGCCTCCACGCTAACAGCTATAGCGCTCTCCCTATTGGCTATTTTAATTTCAATTATGAGGTACATAAATACGTTGTATTATTGTACAGTTTATAATTGTATTATTATTACTAAGAGCTGGGAGCTGATTTTCTTTCAGATGGGCTCCAAAATATCCCCTAGATCAGTGATTCTCAAACTTTTGTACTGGTGACCTCTCTCACACAGCAAGCCTCTGAGTGCGACCATCCCTAATAAATTAAACACACTTTATAATATATTTAACACCATTGTAAATGCTGGAGGCAAAGCAGGATTTTGGGTGGAGGATGACAGCTCGCGACCCCCCCACATAATAACCTCACAACCCCCTGAGCGGTCCTGAGCCCCAGTTTGAGAACCCCTGCCCTAGATCTTCTAAACGCTCCTAGTCCTGAAGTTTGGCCCCTGAGTCTGGCATAAATCAAGCATTTCAAACCAAGAAAGGGGCTGGTTTTGTTCGACCAGAAGGAAAAAGGGAAAGGGTGGTTGGCAGCGCCTCAGGCCGCCACTAGAGGGCAATAAACTACTGAGAAAAAACCTCGGCTGCTTCCACCCAGAGCGGCTAGTGACCGGTGCGTTTTGCAATCGGTCCTGAAACCGGCCTGGCCTCGGGGCTGGGAAACACGGATCGGGACATTCCCCAGCAAGAGAGGGCGTCTTTCTGTCTGTCTTTCCAATTTCCAGCCCAAAGGAAGGAAGAGACGCAGCTCCATAATGATTTCTTTCAAACTCGCATCCATCTTTTTCCTTTGTGGAATTCTCTCTGAGTGACCCGGTTGGTGAGGTGATAAGTTTTCTTGGACCAACATCTGTTGATGAGAGAGACACATAGGTTGGGCCAATAAAAGATATCACCTCACCCACCTTGTCTCCCTAATATCCTGGGGCCAACACTGGAACAACAACACTACAATCTGTCTATCTATCTGCCCATACATCCCATACATATCCCTCTATCTCACTATCTGTCCCATATCTACTTATTTAACTATCGATATTGCACATATCCCTCCTTCTTTCTCTCTCTCTCTCTCTCATGTACTTTATAGATCCATCTGTCTATCCAGTCATCCTTCCTAGGTGGAATTAGTTCAGTCGCTCTCTCTCTGTCCCTCTGTCTCTCTCTCTGTATCCATCCATCTATTGCTCTATGTGGTGTTATCTGTCTCTCTCGCCTATCTGTACTTATTCATCTATCCAGTTCACACATATCTCTCCCTCTCTCATATGTACTTTATCTACCTGTCTATCATCTTACTCTTATATTGTAGTATCTGAAGGAATACTTACCTTGGAAAGTTCCTGGTGCTAATATAATTAATTGAAATCCCATATCACTTTTTATTAATTTTGATCCTATTCCTGTTGGTTTCGTTTAGAGCTTTCTTTTGATGCATAGAGTTGTATAATAATTTTAAAATGCTTGTACTCAGCTCCAAATCATAAAAAAAATTGTTACATATATTTTAAGTGACCTCAGCAATAAAAATATACAGCTCTTTTAAATAAATATGCATTAATAATAACCATATGTATAAAGTAACCTAATTAATATCAATATATTTGATAATATGTATTAATAATCATGACTATAAAAATCTAAATAATAATGTTAATCTTTTGCAATCATGTTTCGATTACAATAATATTTATAAATCATTCAAATACTGTTCCAATTCCTTATAAATATTTATTAATAGCAAATGCATTGTTTACAGCTCAACCTACTGTTATTTCAAACTGTTTATGTACATTTATTTAAAGCAATCAATGTGTTTATAAAGCAGTCTGACAACACTTCAATCAGTTTCCAAGTGTTTATTAGAAGCAATCATATTATCAGTCAAAGAGCATTTCATTCAGTTCACACACACCCATTAAGAGCAATCAGGGTGTTTAAGACAATCTATTCTCATTTTTTCCTACTTCTACACATTAATTAAGAGCAAACATAATGTTGAAAAGAAATCTAATGATGCAGATCTTTATAAGCATTTATTATTGATAAGAAGAGGAATAATTAAATGCAAATCTTTAGTATTCTTCTTCTTCTTCTTCTCCCTAGCCCCAACTATATGTGGCTGGCTCTTTTCAGCTTGGAAAAGAGACGACTAAGGGGGATATGATAGAGGTCTAGACAATCATGACGGGTGTGGAGAAAATAAATAAGGAAGTATTATTTACTCCTCTGTACAGAATGTGTGAGAAAAACGAGTTCTCACTCTGAGGTTGGTTGCAACATCCCAGAGGCAGCTTTATTTTCTTTAACACTTCCAAGGGGAAAGTACTCACGGGCAGGTGTTCCCCTCCCGAGGCAGGGCTCCATTAGATAAATAATTAAGGCAAGTATTTATACCTTTTGTGACATACAGTAATGATCAACAACTGCATTTTGTTTATACATATTCCTTCCTGATATTTTACTTTTTTCAGCAGTTCTTGCTATAGTCTGCGTTCCATTCTTATCTAACACAAGGTCAAAACAACCTCTCTTACAGTTCTTTTCCACTAACCCAGTCCCTGCATTAAAGTCTCACATTATTAAATAGAAGAGTTAGCCTGACTCTTGCTCTTCCTGGAAGACTAAGATGTGTGCGCTTTTCCCAACTTCCACAAGAAGAACTAAGAGTCACCAAATTAAATTAATAGGCAGCAGGTTTAAAACAAACAAAAGGAAGTATTTCTTCAACAACGCACAGTTAACCTGTGGAACTCCTTGCCAGAGGATGTTGGAAAGACCAAGACTATAACAGGGTTCAAAAAAGAACTAAATTCATGGAGGATAGGTCCATCAATGGCTATTAGCCAGGATGGGCAGGGAGGTGTCCCTAGCCTCTGATGGCCAGAAGCTGGGAATGGGCGACAGGGGATGGATCACTTGATGATTACCTGTTCTGTTCATTCCCTCTGGGGCACCTGGCACTGGCCACTGTCGGAAGACAGGATACTAGGCTAGATGAATCTTTGGTCTGACCCAGTATGGCCATTCTTATGTTCTTATGTTCTAATAACCTGTGTGTTCTGTTATAAACACATATTGGTAATGCTAGTATATTTACAACCCAATCTAATGCGCCTTCATCTGTTTATACACATACATTAACAGTATTCTCACTTTTATAGCTCATTAGAAATAAACCTGGATCTCTTCATAAATATAAATCAAGAATTAGGTTGGCATAGCAATCTCATTGAATTTAGATCTCTATGTCAATAAACATGAATTACATGAATTAATAGGTGCAGAGATATCTTAATAACAGCATTTTATTAAATAAATAAATGAATTAAAACAAATTTAAACTAGTACAATTTAGATCTCGTTATTACTGCTTAGATTTCTACATAAATGCATATTTCTCCTTATTATTTGATCTTTACAAACTATAACATCAGATGACAAAGAATATAGACATTAGTACTTGTGCAATTAATAATAATAAATAATAATTTCTTTTGTGATAGCAAAAAGGACTCAATTGTTATTATTTCAAAGCTATCTCTGTCTAATTTTCATTCAAGCCAGTTGGGATTATATTAGAAAAGAGATTTTATTTTTACAGCATCCAAATTGTACTATTTATTTGCTAAATCAAATGCTTTCCAGATGAAAGATTGTTACCAAGTTCAATAAAAAGCAGCCACCAACTCTGATCATTTATATAGAACAAAAGCTCAGAGAAAAATGAACTTTTAACATTTATATTTCCCATCCACCATGTGGGATAACTGGTCCCTGCAGAGTCACAGATCTCTGTTAATGTTGTTTTATTAATGATCTTTTATTAATAATGGCTAGTTATGAATGTTAATCATTAACTACTAGCTCCTGATGAATGAATTATAACAAATGGCAACAAATCAATTGATAACTGATATGTGTTCATTATTTGATAATGGATGGATGGTCATTAACTGATCATTAATCATTAATCCAGAACAATTGGTATTCATGCTGAATAATATGATTGCAACATATTGATGTGATCATTCCCCTCTATTCAGCATTGGTGAGGCCTCATCTGGAGTACTGTGTCCAGTTTTGGGCCCCACACTACAAGAAGGATGTGGAAAAATTGGAAAGAGTCCAGCAGAGGGCAACAAAAATGATTAGGGGGCTGGAGCACATGACTTATGAGGAGAGGCTGAGGCATAGGTGCTGACTCCGTGGGTGCTCTGGGGCTGGAGCACCCAGGGGGAAAAAATGGTGGGTGCTGAACACCCACCGGCAGCCCCCCTATCAGCACTTCTCCCTTCCTCCCCGCACATCCCGCGGCATGCAGGAGGCTGGGGGGAAAGGAGGAGGAGTGAAAATGTGGAACGTTTGGGGGAGGGGCCAGAACGGGGCGGGAAGACGTGTAGCGGGGGTGGGAAGAAGTGGGGTGGAGGCAGGGTAGGGGTGTGGCCTTGAGGGAAGGAGTGGAGTTGGGGCGGGGCCTGGGGCACAGTTGGTGCTAGTCGAGCATCTCCCGGCACAATGGAAAGTCTGTGCCTGTGGGCTGAGGGAACTGGGATTATTTAGTCTACAGAAGAGAAGAGTGAGGGGGGATTTGCCTTCAACTAATCAAAAGGGGGTTCCAAAGAGGATGGATCTAGACTGTTCTCAGTGGTGGCAGATGACAGAACAAGGAGTAAAGGTCTCAAGTTGCAGTGGGGGAGGTTAAGGTTGGATATTAGGAAAAACTTTTTCACTAGGAGGGTGGTAAAGCATTGGAATGGGTTCCCTAGGGAGGTGGTGGAATCTCCTTCCTTAGAGGTTTTTAAGGTCAGGCTTGACAAAGCCCTGCCTGGAATGATTTAGTTGGGAATTAGGTCCTGCTCTGACCAGGGGGGTGGACTAGATGATCTCCTGAGGTCCCTTCGAACCCTGATATTCTATGTTTCTATGATATCTTTCATGAAGGATGCAGAGTTAATTCCAGATTCAGAACGCGTCCCTCATAGTAACTTATCCACCCTAATCATTTATAATGTGCAGTTAGTAATTAGCAGCTGATCGTTAATTATTAGTGAGTAATAATTTTGAAACTTACTGGTCATTAATGATTAGTTTTCTGATCTCAAGGGTGGTGTATTGCTAAGCATTGTTTATTATAGTCTTACAAGTATATATTAGAATGATAAGACTCATTAATGAGGATTCACTTTCATTTATTGGTATTAATGGGGTGGTTAAGGGCATCAGTGTCACAGAGCCGGAAAAGTCCCCAAGGCAAAAATCTCATAAACTCACAAGTCTGCAGAGGTTGCACCTGGGATCCAAATTCAGCTACTGCTACCAAGGGAGAGAATGTTACCCTCGCTTAGTAGAAGTGACGTTCACATTAATCTGGCTCATCCCAGCGGACAATGCCTACGAAACCGTCTCCTGTTTAAGACTGAAAAATGTGGAGAGCTCAAATTGTAGGCGATTGCTTCATTCGCTCAATGTATCTGGCACAAATGGCTCCGAATTCAGGCTGGCTGCCTTTCTGGAGCATGCGTGAGTCAAACACAAGTTATCGGGCTCGGTATATGGGGAAATGGGTGAAATTTGCCAGCCCGTGCTATAGAGTGGGTCCAACTGGATGATCTAATGATCCTCTCTCCCCTTAGACTGATGAATCTATGTGAACAGGGAAATTCAAATCTCAAGATGCCATATTGTCTCAAAGGACTTCATAATAGCTGTGGTAACAATCATTTATAGTAATACATAAAGCGCCAGATCCCCAGATGGTGTCAACTGGTCGTAGCTCCATTGGAGTCAACAAGCCAGTTCCCCCGCTGGTGTCAACCAGGTGTAGTTCCATTGGAGTCAACAAGTCAGTTCCCTGGCTGGTGTCAACCAGGTGTAGTTCCATTGGAGTCAATGGGCCAGATCCCGGCTGGTGTCAATCGGCCATAGCTCCATTGGAGTCAATGGGCCAGATCCCAGCTGGTGTCAATCGGCCATAGTTCCATTGGAGTCAATGGGCCAGATCCCAGCTGGTGTCAATCGGCCGTAGCTCCATTGGAGTCAATGGGCCAGATCCTGGCTGGTGTCAATTGGCCATAGTTCCATTGGAGTCAATGGGCCAGATCCCGGCTGGTGTCAATCGGCCGTAGCTCCATTGGAGTCAATGGGCCAGATCCTGGCTGGTGTCAATTGGCCATAGCTCCATTGGAGTCAATGGGCCAGATCCTGGCTGGTGTCAATTGGCCATAGTTCCATTGGAGTCAATGGGCCAGATCCCAGCTGGTGTCAATCGGCCATAGTTCCATTGGAGTCAATGGGCCAGATCCTGGCTGGTGTCAATTGGCCATAGTTCCATTGGAGTCAATGGGCCAGATCCTGGCTGGTGTCAATTGGCCATAGTTCCATTGGAGTCAATAGGCCAGATCCCGGCTGGTGTCAACCGAAGCTCCGTTGAGATACAGGAGCTCAAGAATTTGGCAGAGGAGTTTTATACAATTTGTCACACAAAGAACACAAACACTTTACCACTGGGGAGAGACACAAAAGAAGTTACGAGACTTGCTCAATGCTGCATTGGAATAGAACCCAGGAATTCTGCTTCTAGCCCCCCTCCGTTCTTTAATCATTAGACCCCACTCCCCTCCTGAAGCCACCCCTTCTCTAACCAGTACCTAATTTCATAGCAAGTCATCTATGACACCCATTCCTCTTTCTATGCCACTTTCCAGATCCCAGCGCAGAACCTTGAGGATCTCCTAAGTCCCAAGTCCTCAGTTGAGATGGATACCCCAGGTGATTATCACTCCCCACCCTCTTGGTTGCAATCTTACCCCAGATTCACCCGATGGCAAACGTCCCACCCATGTCCCAGTGTCCATTGGTTTGCCGTTACATCAGGGACATGGCCAAGCCAATGAGGAGCCTCCACCTTTCCCACCAGTGGCCAGATTTGAATAGACATCCTCATAAGACGTAGCTTCTCCCTGGATCATCTCAGTTCTGCCCTAGAAACAGTGGGACGGTCGGCCATCCATCCACTCCAGGGACTCCTCCTCAGATGCTTCTGTTCCTCCCCATGCCCAGAAGAGGCTGTGGATTCTGGGGCCAAGGACAGCCCAGATAAACAGACTGAATGAATGATGAAATCTATCTATCTATCCCCATACAGCCCCTCTATCTATCTATCTATCTATCTATCTATCTATCTATCTATCTATCTATCTATCTATCTATCTATCTATCTATCTATTTTCAAAATCTCTAGTTATCTACTGATCCTACAATCTGTGATATCTCCACATCTAAATCTCTCTATCAGTCCATCTGTGATATCTCCCTTTCTCTCTCTGTCAATCCACCAATATACTGCTCTGTGCTGGGCAAAAGGAGTACAGATAATGTTCTGGTGTATTATGTGCACCTAGATGGTGCCAAAACATCTCCTTCAAGGACAGCTATAATGAATAAAGGGCATTAGGGGGCAGCAGAGGGTGAGGAGCAGGAAAGGGGCTGTTATACTGTATAATGGGCACTAGGGGCAGCAGAGGGTGGGGTGGGGAAGGAGCGGCTATACTGTATAATGGGCACTAGGGGTAGCAGAGGGTGGGGGTGGGGAAGGGGCGGCTATACTGTATAATGGGCACTAGGGGCAGTAGAGGGTGGGGGAAGGGAAGGGGCAGCTATACTCTAGGGGGGAGGGATAGCTCAGTGGTTTGAGCACTGGCTTGCTAAATCCAGGGTTGTGAGTTCAATCCTTGAAGGGGCCACTTAGGGATCTGGGGCAAAAATCAGTAGTTGGTCGTGCTAGTGAAGGCAGGGAGCTGGACTCGACCTTTCAAGGTCCCTTCCAGTTCTAGGAGATAGGATATCTCCATTTATTTATTTAAAATGGGCACTGGGCGCAGCAGGGCCAGGACTAAATACAGCTACATATTTTCAAACCAGTCCCAGACCCAAGCAAACCAGGCCGTAGATTTCCATCCCAGGCCCGTGAGTCCCAAGGCAGTACAGTGCCTGACAGCCCATGCGCAAGGGCAGGGACATGGGGTTGGCCCAGCCAGCCCCACCCTGCAGCTCACTTGTCAGCCCTGAGATCTGGTCTCTCGGCTGAACGACCAAGCGCTCCAAGGCCCACCTGGTGTTTGTTTTCTGGGTGTTTTTCTCCTCTTCTCGTTCAGCCCTTAGTTTATTTTCTGCCCTTCTCGGTGTTGTTCTGATGCGCAGGGACTTCCCGATGGACACCTGCTTCTCCGGAGCAGGGCCGAGGGGACGCCCCGGCACTACAAATAGACCCTGTTTTCTTCCGGGAACTGACATCGGGAGGGGGCCGGAAGGCAGAGATGAGACCAGCCGAGATACCACAGTGACCGCAGGCAATACTCAGTGGCCAGCTGCTCTCTCATGATGGGGCTCGTGTCCTTTGCTTGTCAGGGCCACGGCCCTTTGCTGTCAGTACGCCAGGGTCAGCATCACATTCCCATGGGATCCTTGTTTCCAGATACCCTGGGAAATCTCAGTTCAAGCGGCCATGTGTCTTCTCATCTTTCCCAGGGCTTGGGAGAACTTTGCCCCTTTTTCTGTGGGTTCTCCATGGGTTTTGGGGTCCTGACTCCCAGAGACTTCCTTGGAACTCCCAGCCACTGACTCTGACCTTCACCCACGGCTTGGAGCCACCCCACTGGAGTGATCAGAGCATAGGATCTGCTAAGCCCAGCATGCAAACTGGACTGCAAGGTCTGAGTGGAAGGGGCAGAGCCACCCGGCGGGTTTTCATAAGGCACCAGAGCAGCATTCGGAATTGAGATACTATGAGATCATTCCCCGGCGCGTGTAAGGCAACGAGTGGGGAATTCCTGCTTCCCCCGTGACATCTGCCATCGGCTCTGATAGTGTCAATGAAAACTCATAGGATGTGGCCTGCTATCCAACCAGGCCTAGATCATGGGCTGGGGACTACAGACCATAGGGACACGTCACTGCAGCAGAATTTCAGCTCATTTTCATATACAAAGCAGTTTCCAGCTGGGGGCCAGGACTCCTGGGTTCTATTCCCAGCTCTGGGAGGGGTTAGAGCAGGGGGGCCTGGAAGCCAGGACTCCTGGGTTCATCCCCAGCATTGAGAGGCGAGTTTTGGCTAATGGTTAGACCAGGGGGGAGTCACTGGGCACTGTCATTTCTCTGTGTGACCTGCTGCCCCTTCTCTGTCCTGTTTGTGCCTCACTCTCACCATATTTATTTCCCCATCCCACACAGAGGGGGTCCCGCAGCACCCCTTGGGGCTCAGATCCTGGCTCCCCCCCTCCTGGGAGTCCCACTCACAGCTCCCTGGGCTCTGTGCTGACCCCTTCACTCTCCCTGGCACTGAGTGTAGTTTTGCTCCCCACCCTCTGTGCCCCACAGCTCCACCCTCACCCACCCCCAGCCACAGGGACACCAGCTCCAGCCCAGCCAGAGGGGACCCAGCTGGGTGCAGGAGCGGATCTGCATGAGGACACACACACACACACACACATGCTCCAGCCAGGACACCAAGGAGCAGGTCTCTCCAACTCCCCTTCCCCAGCCCTCTTTCCTTCTGCCCGATGGTTCTGTCCCACCAGATGCGGTCGCCCCATGGGGTAGATTTGGAGCCGCGTGTCACAGTCTCGGTTCAGGGGCCGACATGCCTGAAGGATCCCGATCTGCCCCGACACTGAGCAGTGGGGAGATGAGAAGAGTCCCCAAGTCTCAGAGGGGCCCGGACCCATGATGTGGCAGAGGAATAGTCCAGGGGGAATAACCCATCAGGATAACCCTGAATATTGACGGGTCTGTGAGCTAGGGACCCCTTCCCCCATGGGAAAACACAGGTGACCTCCTGCTCCATTGGCATCCATTGGAGTTTGGCCATTGCCTACGGTGGGGCCAGGACTGGCCCCCCTGTATCTGATCCCAGTGGCTCTGCAGACACCTCCGTCCGAGGGGCTGGGGGGAGAATGTTCCCTGGGCCACAGATGGGTCTGAAACAACAACAGCCCAGAGGAAGGAGGAGACGCGGCTCAATACACCCCGGGGTGATTAGCAATAACAGCACTGAGCGCTCACCCCACATGGTGCCCCTCCCCATAGCACCAAGACTGAGCAGTTAGCCAGCACAGCACCTGGCAGCCAGATACAGGACAGCTAATATCCGTCTGTCCGTTCTCTCTGGAATTATGTCTCTCTAGCTCTCTGGTTGCGTATCTGTGAATCTATCCATCTGTCTGTCATATATGGAATTATCTAACGGTCCCCATAAACACACATCTATTTATCTATCTGTCCATACTATGTGTAATTACATCTATCTATCTATCTATCTATCTATCTATCTATCTATCTATCTATCTATCTAATGTGGAATTATCTCTGTCCATCTGACCATGCTATGCAGAAATATCAATCCATCTATCTGTGCTATGTAGAATTATCTATCTGTCCATGTTCCTATACTTGTATTTTTAGTATCTGAGTGAACATTTGCCTTAAAAAGTTCCTGGTGCTAGTCCAATTAATTGAAACCCCCGTCTCGCTTATTGTTCTTTTAATCCAATTGCTTTGTGTTGGATTTAGAGCTTTCTTTCGTGAAGAGATTCCTGCAACACATCACAAGTGTTTGTAGAGAGATTTCAGTCCAAATATTTCACTTAGGTATTTTTAAAATGAGGTAAAGGATGGTACATGTTACGCAGTTCTTGTAAATAAATATTTATTAATAATGACTATCTTTATAAAGCAATCCTGTTCATATCAATAGCTTTGAAATCATGTCTTAATAGTTATAACAGTTATGAAGGAAGCTATAGGTCTACATATTGATCTCTTGTAATCATACAAGATAACATAACATCATGTTATAAACCAGTAACATCACATATATTATAAACCAATAAAATAACATCATATTATAAACCAGTCAGATAATATTCATTTTCTTTATAAATAAGTTTCAGTAGCAACTGTATTGTTTATAAACCTAATACTATACCTTTATTAAAAATATCATTATCATTGAAACAATCTACTATTATTTCAATCTCTTTCTACACTAATAATAAATAATAACATTTGATCTTTTATAAACACACGCTGATAACAGAAATATATTTACAGAGTAATCTGATCTGACTTTCACTTTCTTCTATGTAGCCACTAAGATTACTTTATTTTTCCTATATCTCTTCTGAAGTAAATATGGATCTCTCTATAAGTATTTATTAATAATTATAATGTTGTATATGTGGTACATATGCTTATACAGAAATTTCATTTTCCTTAGTTCTCTATATGTTAATATGAATTCTCTTACAATTAATATGTATAAAGAGATCCTAATCACATTCAATGAAATAGAAAATACATTCAAATTAGAAAACTAAAATTCCAAGTTAACCTAATAAAATTTAGATCTCTTTTTAGTCTTACCACTTAGATTTCTTTACGCAGATACCTTTCTCATTAATTTTTAATGGTTATAACATTGTAAAATCAGGAGAAAAAAAGAAAAAGAGAAAATAAAATTATTATTATTATTATTATTATTATTATTATTATTATTATTAAATAACGAAGAAATCACAAAATAGCAAGAAGTAGATCATGCTTTTTTCCAACCTAGCTCTTTCTAAATCACTTCAGAACAATAAAGATTCTATTAGAAAAAAGATTTGACCGTTATTGTCTCAGCATCTAGCCGATAGTATTTATTTTCAAAATCAAACTCTTTCCTGAGAGATTGGGACGAAGAGAGATGCAATGTGATCATTTTCACGCAGCAGCATTTCAGATTGAAATGCTCTTCAATCATTTATATTTCTCCTACACATAATGGAGTCAAACTAACACATAGGGTCATCGATCTCTGTTAAAATTATTTTATTTGTGATCAGTTAATAAGAATTGTTAATCATGATCTTTAACCACTAATTTACTAGTTTATTAAAGAAAGATAAGGCATTTCCCATCACGAATTCAAAACTCATATGCAATGATTATTCAATAATCAAACTTTTATTTTATTTAAATATATTTGGCATTTATATTCATACTTTGTAGTAAGATTGTAGCATATATCTGGCCCAATAATTCTATCTCCTATTCTTGATGTGTCCCTCATATAAGGGACTGAAGGGGGTTAATTAATAATGATAAAATTATTATTAATAACTAAAAAGTAATGAAGCATTCATAATTTTGTTGTACTTTAATTAAAACATGTTGGTCATCTATTATTATTTCCTGTTCTCAGTGATATATACGTAAAAACATTATTATTATTTTATTTCATGTTGATATTATATGTATATTATGTATTAGCTATTAATGAGGAGCTAATATTACCAATTATGATTATTCATTTATTAGCTATCAATGGTATTAGCCATTGTGGATCTCACCCCAAGTGCAAGAGACAAGCAAGTTATGAACAGACACAAGGATCTTACACTCTTGGGATCCTACATACATCCCCAGTTTGACACCAGTTTAACTGGTAACTGTTTCAGCTAGTTCAAAGGGAGGGAATTCCACCCTTGCCCAGAGAGGGATTTTGGCATTAAGCTGTGTCTCAAATGCCTTCTGGGGTTGAAGAGCGAGAAGACAATCCCTGGTTTGATGCTGAAACACACCGAGGGGTTACAAACAGTGAGAAGAATTTCTTCACGTCTTCACTCTATCTGGTACCAATGTGCAGGGCTGATTAAAATCCCCGCTACAGCACCATCCCTATGGGCCGCCACACAACGGTGCTAGCTGCTCTTTAGTATAATAACAAAAACATTCATTGGGCTGGATGCCCAGCCGGCGTGAATTGGCCGCAGCTGCGTTGGAGTCAGTGGACTGGATCCCCAGCTGGTGTCAATCAGCGGCTGAGTGACACCGCTTGAGGAGTTGACCCTATATTTTATACAGCACTTCTCGCCCAGTGAACGCCAATGTGTTCCCAACAGGGACACGGAGACACCAAAGAAGTTATGTGATCTGATCAAAGCTGCATCAGAATAGAGCCCAGAGGACCTGTCTCTCAAAATCCCCTTCTCTAATGCATAGCCCCGCGCTCCTTTCCTGGTGGTGAGCATGGAACCCAGGCGTCCTGACTCCCAGCCTCCCTGCTCCACCCAGGAGCTAATTTCCCAGCTCATCGTCTGGTATCATGAAGCCCGTTCTCTGCTCTCCAGCTCCCGGGGCAATACCTTCAGGATCTCCTAAGTCCCAAGTCCTCAGGCTGATAACCCAGGTGACTTTGGCTCCTCAACTGGAGGGTTATAATCTAAGCTCAAATACACCCAACGGCAGCAGCAGGGTCATTTGTGGACATGACAGACAGAGACCGTCCAGCTCAGCCTGGAGGAACCCATAGGCAAATCTCCCACCCATGCCCCGATGCCCATTGGTTCGGCTGCTGCACCAGAGTTGCGGCTGAGCCAATGAGGAGCTTCCTCGTTTCCCATCGGCAGCTGGATTTGAATACGCGGCCTCATAAGATACGGCTTCTCTCTGGACCATCTCAGCTCTGCCCTGGGGACAGCGTGAAGGTCGGCCATGCATCCGCTCCAGGGACTCATCCTGCTGCTCTCACTGGCCTGTGAGTAACCCCCATGGACACTCCTGCTCCTTCCCCTGCCTGGAGGAGGCTCTGGATCATATGGTCCAGAACACCCAAGGAAATCTATCTAACTACTAATCAATTTATCTATCTATCCCCATGCATATCTCTCCCCCATCCATCCATCCATCCATCCTGATGCATATCTATCTATCTATCTATCTATCTATCTATCTATCTATCTATCTATCTATCTATGTGCAGTATTTATTTTCCATCTCTCCATCTCCAGAATCTCTAGCTATCCGTTCCACCTCTCATTGGTGATATCTCTCCATTTCCATCTATCCTTCCACCCATCTACAGTCTCTCTGTCAGTCTACCAACCTACTGCTCTGTGCATGAGCAAAAAGGAGTTTAGATGACGTTCTGGTTTCTCTCGTGCAGGTGGACGGTGCCAATATGCCTCCTTCAGCCAAAGCCCTTCTGAGATCTCGGTGTCTCCTGGACAGACGGTGGCTCTGGAATGTGCTGTGGCAAACGTCACAGCGGACAAGGTCAATATGAACTGGATCCGGCAGAGCCCTGGACAGAAACCTGAAGGGGTGCTGTTCTTCAAAAAGGATCTGTCCATTTACCGAGCTCCGGGGATCCCGGAGCGATACGTCCCCTCCAGAGACGCCTCCAACAAGAAGTTCCTGCTCACTATCCGTGATGTCCAGGAAGGAGACGACTCCATCTATTTCTGCTTCGCCTTTTATACAGAGGGAGTCCAGACGTGGGGAGAGGGGACCCGTGTGCGTGTGCTGAGTGAGTATGAATCTGGTTGCTGTCATTAGAATAGAAGGATGATCCAGGGGTCAGGATCTGGCTTTGGGAGATCTGAATTTGATGCTGCTTCTGCTACGGCCTCCATGTCTAACCTTGGGCCAGCGTCTCTGCACCTCAGTTCCCCCTCTCAGCAATAGGGAACAAGCCCTTCCCTACCTCCCAGAGGTCGCGTGGCTCAGTGAATTGGAGCATCTCCGATATTAGGGTGATGTTGGTCAGACAGGGACCTGTCCCTTATATGACCATACTGAGGTTGGCGGAGGAGGTCCAGGGGGGTAACAGAGGCGTTCTCCATAGCGCCCATAGAAACCAGACCAGGAGTTTCTGTTATGGACAGTGTTTCTCTTGCTCTCCCCTCCCCCGAGAAGATGGACGAGGGGGTCGGACTGGGTCGCAGTGCGGGAGGGGGGTGGCGAGCCATTGGTTCTTCCTACATGTATTTTATCTTCAGCCTATGTCACATGCTCTTCAGAGAACTGCTGGGTTTGTTTATTCCATAGAGATATTTTCAAAAGACGCCAGTGGGTCCGGCTGGGGAGAGCTCACTACTGTAATGTAGCCAAATCTAAATAAACTACACAAGTTAATTAATCGGAGCAACAATAACGAACCCATAATTAAGGGAGGGGATATTGGTCTTGTCATGAAGACAAAGCAGTGAGAGGCAAGACATTTGAGTCTGGGAGGAAGGAGGCGTCTAGTGCATTAGAACAGAAAAGGGCGGGGAGCCAGGACTCCTGTGTTCTTTCCCCGGCTTTGGGAGGAGAGTGGGGTCTAGTGGTTAGAGCGGGCAGGCTGGGAGCCAGGACTCTATCCTGGCTCTGGGAGGGCAGTGAGGTTGAGGGGTGTGAGCCAGGGATGCTAGCTGCTGTCTCCAATGTCCTCTCTGTGTGTTTGCAGGGAGCAATCTGCCCCAGCCCCGAATCCAGCTGTTCCCTCCAGCCCAGGAGGAAATCGCCACCGGCTTCGCCACCCTGACCTGCCTAGTGAGCGGCTTCTTCCCCGGCTACATCGATGTGCTGTGGAGGCAAGACTGCCAGACCCAGGCCCAGGGGATGAGAACGGGGCTGGTGGCACTGGGAGAGGACAAGACCTACTCTGTGAGCAGCTACCTAACGGTGCCGGCCAACGAGTGGGGCTCGGGTGCCAGCTACAGCTGTGTGGTCAAGCACGAATCGCTGGCGTCAGCACTGGAGAAGAGCATCAGTGCCAAGGACTGCAAAAGACAGTAGCCCAGCAGGGAGCCTCTTCTCCCAGATCCCAGGGTCCCTGTCAGGTTCAACCTCCCCCATGCCCATCTACCAGGCTGAGAAACCCCCCTCGGCTTGGAGGAATACGGTCCCTCATCCAGAGCAACCTCCCCCCATGACCTGATACTCCCTGAGATCCCACCCAGCAGCACTCCTTCAACAGCAGTGGCTCCATTTCTGTCTTGCTTTTGGGGTGGGGGGGGGAGGATCCAGCCTGGGTTGGGGGCAGAGCTGAACCCAAGATGCAAAGCTTCAGTCCTGGTTCTCCAGACCATACCTGGTTCCTTCTGCAATTCTGTCTATCCTACTGTCCCTTCTCCTACCCTGCCGTCTGTCTGTCTGGCCCCTCTGTTTCTTTTCAAACACACTCATCCCTCCATACACAGCCCCCCTCTCTCTCCCTCCATCCATGTACACCCCTCTCCCCATGGTTTTACGGATCTACATATCAGTGCTGCTTGTTTCCTCTCTACCTATTCATCTCGCCCCATTATCGACCCAATGTACACATCTATTTACCTACCAATCGGTCCATCCATCTAATCTCAACGCATGCTCCCTTCTCAGCAGCAGCATAGTAATCCAGCATTTATAAAGTGGTAGAAAAAGCAAAGACAATAAAAGAAAACTTGATACCAAATTAATTGCTTTGTACTTTTTTTAAAGCAAGACAAACATATCGCCAAATGGATTATAATAAAATATTCATTTAAAGCATATCTGTGGGTTGGCCATGCTGTAAAATGGCCACTAGGTGCAGCAGAGGGTGGGGGCGGGGAAGGGGCAACTATACTGTATAATGGCCACTAGGGGCAGCAGAGGGTGGGGGTGTGAAGAGGCGGTTGTACTGTATAATGGGCACTAGGGGTAGCAGAGGGTGAGGGTGAGGAAGGGGCAACTATACTGTATAATGGCCACTAGGGGCAGCAGAGGGTGAGGGTGAGGAAGGGGCGGCTATACTGTATAACAGGGGTCTCGAACACAGGGCCCGCGGGGTGATTTTCTGCGGCCCGCAAGCCTCTCGCAGCCCCCCCGCCCTCCCCCAGTGTTTACCAGAGCGGCTCTGGCCGGACGTGCACCAGAAGCAGGGCAGGCTCCCTGCCTGCCTGCCCGCCCCTGCTTCTTTTCAGACTTCCCGCAAACCTCTGATTCGCGGGAAGCAGGGGAGGGGGAGGAGCAGGGGGCGGAGCGTTCAGGGGAGGGGACGAGGGGGAAGTGAGCTGAGGGCGGGGTGGAGAGCTGCGGAGCGGGGCCCTCTTAGCGCGGGGCCCAATTCAGCCGAATCGGCTGAATCGGCCTAAAGCCGGCCCTGGGGGCAGGAGCGGGGCCTCATGGAAGGGGTGGAGTGGGGATGGGGCCGAGGGCGGCGGGGGGGGGAGGTGTCAGTAATGCGGCCCTCGGGCCAATATACTAGTCCTCGTGTGGCCCTCATGGTCATTTGAGTTTGAGACCCCTGCTGTATAATGTCACTAGGGCCAGCAGAGGGTGGGGGTGGGGAAGGGGCGGCTATACTGTATAATGGGCACTAGAGGGCAGCAGTGAACAGGGCAATATTCAACTAAATAGCTGCCACCCCTTGTCCAGACCCTTTAAAGGAGGAGTTCTCAAACTTTTGTACTGGTGACCCCTTTCACACAGCAAGCCTCTGAGTGTGACCCCCCCCTTATAAATTAAAAACACTTGTTTATATATTTAACACCATTATAAATGCTGGAGGCAAAGCGGGGTTTGGGGTGGAAGCTGACAGCTCGCGACTCCCCATGTAATAACCTCATGACCCCCTGAGGGGTCCTGACCCCCAATTTGAGAACCCCTGCTTTAAAATAACCCTGTATGCTCTCATCCACCCTCAAACCTCCCTTGCCTAGGTCAGGATGGGCCCTTCCCCCAGGCAGTGCCATGACACACACACACACACACACCCCTGCCCTGCGTAGCCCCATCCCCTAGGGCAAGACCAGCCCCAACGGGCAAGTCCATCCTTCCCTAGGGAGATGCCCTCAGACCCGTTGGCCCTGTTGGGGCCAGTCCCTGCTCTCCTTCTGCCAGCCCTATTCTCGTTCCCGTCCCACCACAAACTGCCCACGGGAGTTCCCACCTCTCTGACTCCCATGCTGCCCTCCCCCTGCCCATCACTTTGCCACCCCATCTGTTAATTACCTGCCAGAATTAGCTCCCTGGCTTGGGCCCCATCGGGGCGTGGTACTGGCTGGGGGCCCTGGCTGGCGCCTCTGGGGCTGAGGGCTGGCACCGGCGAGAGGCCGGTCTGACAGCATAGCAGGGAGGGCCTGCCCAGCTCCCTGGGAACAAGTCGGGCCAGGTGCCTCTGCACAGCGCAACAGCTGCCACTAATGTAACCGCCCTTCATTCTCCTGGCTGGGCCTGCCTGACCCCTCAGTCCATACAGCGTTCATCTGTCCAGCTAACCGCTGCATCCGACCTCTATCTATCGATCTGTCCCTCATTCCAGCGCCATATCTCCCAGCTCTGTCTGGCTAGACGCTGCGTATCCATCTGTCTGAGCTCCATCCATCTGTCCATCCGAGCTGTGCCTAGCTCAGCGCCGTCCGTCCATCCATCCTACCCCATATCCCATTCTCCAGCCCGTCCCCCCGCCTGGGGCTGGATTGGAGCTGGCTCTCCTGTAGTCTATTCCCTGCCCCCTGGAGCCAGCCAGTCCCTCTATCCTGGGGCTGGATTTGAACCAGGACGCCTGGGCTCTATCCACAGGACTGGGAGGGCAGCTGGGTCTGGTGGGTTACAGAAGGGGCTGCTGGGGTCAGAACTCCTGGGTTCTGTTCCCAGCTCTGGGGGAGGTGTGGGGTCTAGTGGTTAGAGCAGCAGGGACGGGACTGGGATCCAGAACTCCGGGGTTCTATCCCAGCTCTGTGAGGGGAGTGGGGTCTAGTGGTTAGAGCAGGGGTGCTGGGAGGCAGGACTCCTGGATTCTATCCCAACTCTGGAAGGGCAATGGGGCCTGGTGGGTTAGAGCAGGGGCACTAGGAGTCAGGACTCCTGGGTTCTATCCCAACTCTGGGAAGGCAATGGGGTCTGAAGGGTTAGAGCGGGGGGTGGGGAGCCAGGTTCCAGGTCCTACAGAGGATACTGAATGACTCCAGCCTGGGCCGTGTGCAGGGTGCACGTTCCCAGGACTTTCCAAGATCTGGTTTTCACCCCAGGCTGGCGACGGCTGCATAATAATTCCCCCTCCCTGCCCGCCGTGTAAACCTCCCCTAGCCTCAGTGCCATGCACCTGTTCCCAGCACAGCTTCCAGCTAAATATAATCAGGCCAAGATAAAGACAGAGCAGAGTGTGCCTGGCCCCAGAATCCAGCCCAGCCAGGAACCAAGGACGTCCCAGCATGGGGCCTCTGCTCAGATACCACCCGCCTCTCACCCTGCACATGGGGGTTGGGGGGGTGAAGAGCACAGCTAGGGACACCAGCAAACACCCAGCTGGGGTCAATCAGCTGGTGGGTGCTTGTTAGAATTGTAACCATCCAAACCTGCTTCCTGGAGGGGGTGGGGTCTAGTGGTTAGTGCAGGGTGGGCTGGGAGCCGGGACTCCTGGGTTCTACTCTTAACTCTGACCCTGACTCACGGGGTCACCCTGGTCCAGCCCACTCTGTGCCTCAGTTTCCCCACATGTAATAGGGGAGAAAATCTACCCACTCACAGAGGGGTGCTCTCTCTTTAGGGCTGGCTGGAAGGTTGGGGCTGCATGGAGAGACCCACGGGGGAGGGGGGGTTGGAGGGGTGTTTATTCTGAGCAGACCAGATCAACCAGATAAACCAGTTTGGGATCAAGACAGAGTTTGTGACATCACAGGCCCCTGGGGCAACAGATGCTCTCCAAGCACCACTGGATGCCACTGGGGAAGCTGGGGGGGAAGCACTGTGATCTGATCACTAGACCACACTCCACTCCCAGGGCCCAAGGGAGAACCCCGGAGTCCTGACCCTCAGCCCCCTTCACTAAACCCCACTCAGGACTCCTGGGTCCCATCCCTAGCTCTGGAAGGAAAGTGGGGGGCTAGTGGTTAGAGCAGGGGTGGGGGTGGGGGAGGTCTCCTGGGTTCTATCCCCAGCTCTGGGAGGGGCATCCGCAGAGCTGTGGAAGGTGGGGGCAGGGCTGGGATAGCAGGGGGCTGCGGGTCGGGAGTCAGGGGCACCGGCAGAGTTTGGGGCCCAGGGCTGGGCTAGCAGGAGGCTGGGGGTGGGGAGTGAGGGGCACCCGCAGGGATGGGGGGGGCTGGAGGCAGGAGAAGGAGAGAGGCAGGGAGGGGAAGAGCGAGTGCGGGAGGAGGGGAGGGATAAAAATAGACTCTCCGGGTCTCGCCCCTTGCTCCAGATGGACAGACAGACTGGGGACTGGATGGACAGACACAGGGACGAACAGACAGATGGGCGGGTGGATGGACGGACAAACAGGCAGACAGATGGTGGGTCTGGAGGAACAGATACAGGGAAAGACACAGGGATGGACGGACAGACAGGCAGACAGGGGGCTGGATGGACAGACTGGAGGCTGGATGGACAGACACAGGGACACACATAGGAACGGATGGACAGACAGGGGGCTGGAGGGACACACAGGGATGGATGGACACATGCGGGGGGGGGGGGGTGGAGAGGCAGAGGCAGGGATGGATGGACGGTCATGGACAGACAGGCAGATAGGGGGCTGGATGAACACACACAGGGACACACACAGGGCTGGATGGACGGACAGGCAGACAGGGGGCTGGAGGGACAGACAGGGGGATGGATGGAAAGACGGGGCGCTGGGGGGCAGAGGCAGGGATGGATGGACGGACAGACAGGCAGACACACACAGGGATGGATGGACAGACACAGGAACACACACAGGGATGGATGGACAGACAGGCAGACAGGGGGGCTGGAGGGACAGACTGGGGGCTGGAGGGACGGACAGGCAGACAGGGGGGCTGGAGGAACAGACGGGGGTCTGGAGGGACAAACAGGGGGATGGATGGACGGAAAGGCTGCCAGGGGACTGGATGGACAGACTGGAGGCTGGAGGGACAGACAGGGGGGCTGGAGGGGCAGAGGCACGGATGGATGGACGGACAGGTAGACACACACGGGGATGGATGGACAGACAGACAGGGGGCTGGACGGAGCGGTGTAGGAGTGAGATGCTGCCCAACCCAGCCCGTAGCCCAGCCCCTTGTGCCGGGGACACCACGCCCTGGTCCCGCCTCCCCTTGTCCGTCTGTCCGTCCCCCCCATCACTTAGGCCCTGGCTCCGGCGGCAGTCACAGCTCCCAGCCCGGAGGGGGCGTGGGGGGGCGGCGATGGAGGGGGGCAGCCGGGGCCGGGACGGGGGGGGCGCCCCCAACCCCTTCGTCCACGAGCTGCGGCTGACGGGGGCGCAGAGAGCCAAGGTGAGGGGGAGGGAGGTGGGGCTGGGGTGTTTGGGGGGTGTCTGTGTTGGGGGTGGGGTTTGGGGATGGGGGTGTATTGGGGGGCTCCCAGGCTCCGTGGGGGGATGGGAGGGGATGGAGGTGTATTGGGGGCATCCCAGTGTCTGGGGGGGGGGATGGGAGGCGATGGAGGTGTATTGGGGGCATCCCAGTGTCTGGGGGGGATGGGAGGCGATGGAGGTGTATTGGGGGCATCCCAGTGTCTGGGGGGGATGGGAGGCGATGGAGGTGTATTGGGGGCATCCCAGTGTCTGGGGGGGATGGGAGGCGATGGAGGTGTATTGGGGGCATCCCAGTGTCTGGGGGGGATGGGAGGCGATGGAGGTGTATTGGGGGCATCCCAGTGTCTGGGGGGGATGGGAGGCGATGGAGGTGTATTGGGGGCATCCCAGTGTCGGGGGGGGGGGAGAGTGTTGCGGTGTCTGGTGGGCACCGGGTGCTGGGAGCCCCCTCCCCTGCAATGCGCTGGGGTCTCCCCTCCCCATTCTCGGGGGTGCGGATGCGGCAGCCTCCCTGGCTGGTTTTTAGCCCCAGCCGGGCCCAGCGCAGCGCGGGAGGAGCCGGGCATCTGCTTCCATTTCCCTTTCTGTTTCGTTTTCCCCTTATTTACTTACATCCTGTTTCTCTAGAGACTCTACCCAGGGCAAACTCCCCCCTAGCCCTGCCCGTGCCCCTCACTCCTGACCCACAGCTCCCTGGGATCCCAGCCCTGGGTTCCCCCCCGCACACAGCCCCAGCGCTGGGAGTATGTTCCCACAGGCTGTACAATGGTCCCTTATATGGCATTAGTATCTGTATGTATCAGTTCTGCTGGAGGGTTTGGCATCTTTGGCTTAGGGGCCTAGTGTCTCCAGCCAGTGCGCTGAGGGCCAGATCCCCGCGGTGTGTGTGTGTGTGTGTCTATCTCTGTGTGTGTGTCTGTGTGTGTGTGTGTCAATGGGCCCTCCCTGCACCTGGGTCCAGGGACCAGTCTGGACCAGCTGAGCAGCTGTCTGGTTTGCTTCATTATTTTACTGTCACTAGTATTGTATTATTTCATATTAATCCAGCCATCCCCCTCTGTCTGCCCCCATATCTATCTATCTATCTATCTATCTATCTATCTATCTATCTATCTATCTATCTATCTATCCCCATTCACCCCATCTATCTATCTATCTATCTATCTATCTATCTATCTATCTATCTATCTATCTATCTATCTATCTATCTATCACTACACACCCCCTGTATTTATCAATCTAGCTCCATGCTCAGACTCTCCATTTCCGCCTCCTAACTCCCCATATCCTCCCTCTGTCCCCCCTCACAACCCTCCTTGTAGTACCCTCCCTTCCCCTGCTGGAGAGGGCTTGCTCTGCCCTAACAGGTCCTCTGCTCCAGGGTTACTACAGGTCAGAACTTGAGGGGGGTCCTTCAGGGGGGATGTGGAGAAGCACATGCCAGGGATGCTGCATTCCTAATTAGTAGCCGTAATATATAGGTCTGGGAGTGTTGCTATGGGGCCTAAGTGGTTTAGGTGCTATGGGAGCCTGGATTATATCTGCTGGGAGTAGCTGGCTCCCATTCCAGAGAATCCCTATTAGCAATAACCATAGATTATTATGACAGGTTTCAGAGTAGCAGCCGTGTTAGCCTGTATCCGCAAAAAGAACAGGAGTACTTGTGGCACCTTAGAGACTAACAAATTTATTAGAGCATAAGCTTTCGGGGGCTAAAACCCACTTCATCGGATGCAGAAGTGGGCTGTAGTCCACGAAAGCTTATGCTCTAATAAATTTGTTAGTCTCTAAAGTGCCACAAGTACTCCTGTTCTTTTTATAGATTATTATGAGCAACATATTAATATTATTCCAGAAAAAATATTTTAGAAATAAATAAAAAAATCAAATGTACTAATTTTGACAGTTTTGAAGCAAACCGCTTCAATCTTTCCAGGATTCCCAGGGTGCTAGCTGCGACTGACAGCCAAAAATCTCTATTAATCGTAGAGATTAATACAGTCATTAATTGTATCATTGCTTTAATTTGCAGCCATTGGGAGCAAGTCAAATCCTAGAGTTTCCATATTAAGAAATTATGGAGTTTCCCTATTCTTAGCCCTAATAAACAGATTATTTCCATTTGCCATTAGCTGGGAAATTCCCATTATTAATAAATAGGGTTAGTATTCATACTATTAGTTCATTTTTTGCAGACTTGGGTAGCAAAACTCTGCTCACATAATATTGAGGGCTAATCCTTGATTTAGTACCCACAGGGGCTAAGTCAAATCCTAGAGATCCCCTATTAATGGTGAATTAGCCTTAATACACCAATTATTTCCATTTGGGGTCATCTAGGATCCCACTGTGTAAAATCCCTGTTAATAGTCATTATTTCTCTTATTCGTATTGCTGTTTCATTTTACATCATCTGACATTGATGCTAAAGATTCTGCCCTGGTAATATTGATACTTATTCATTTGGTTTGCGTCTCTTGGGGTGACATGAATTATTATTATTTATTAGGTGTATTATGGTAGCACTGTCAGACTCAGTCATGGCCCAGGACTCTATTGTGTCCGACTCTGTACATTGTTTATTAGGTGTATTACGGTAGCGCCTAGGAACCCCAGTCATGGATCAAGACCTCATTACACTAGGTGCTGTACATTTTTTATTAGGTGTATTATGGTAGCGACTAGGCACCCCATTCATGGCCCAGTACCTCATTGTGTTAGATGCCGTCTGTTATTTATTAGGTGTTTTACGGTAGTAGCTAGGCACTCCAGTCGTGGCCCAGGATGCCACGCACTGTACGTTATTTATTAGGTGTATCACGGTAGCACCTAGGAACTCCAATTGTGTCCCAAGACGCCAGGCACCGTACGTTATTTATTAGGTGCATTACTGTAACACCTAGGAACCCCAGTCGTGGCCCAGGATACCAGGTGCTGTACATTTTTTATTAGGTGGATTACAGTAGCATCTAAGAACCCCAGTCATGGCCCAGGACGCCAGGTACCGTACATTATTTATTAGGTGCATAATGGTAGCACCTAGGAACCCCAGTCGTGGCCCAGGATGCCAGGCACTGTATGTTATTTATTAGGTGTTTTATGGTAGAACCTAGGAACCCCAGTCGTGGCCCAGGATGCCAGGCACTGTATGTTATTTATTAGGTGTATCATGGTAGCACCTAGGAACCCCAGCTGTGGCCCAGGACGTCACGCACTGTATGTTATTTATTAGGGATATCACAGTAGCACCTAGGAACCCCAGTCATGGTCCAGGACACCAGGCACTATACATTATTTATTAGGTGTATCACGGTAGCATCTAAGAACGCCATTTGTAGCCCAGGACACCAGACACTGTATGTTATTTATTAGGTGTATCATGGTAGCATCTAGAAACCCCAGTTGTGGCCCAGGACACCAGGCACGGTACATTATTTATTAGGCGCATTACGGTAGCACCTAATAGCCCTGGTCGTGGACGATCTCTGTCCCAATGAGCTCAGAGTCAATGGTTCTTATCTAATGACTCGGGTTTCTGCACTAATCATTATTAACCTTAATATTCTTATTATTGCCATTGGGCTTCAGCTGGTCTGGCATGTCTCACCGGGCTGCTATTAATGACAGAGAGGGAGGGTTGGGGCATTACTGAGTCTTATTCATTTGCGTGGCATCTTTGGGAGTTGACCGGGTAAAATCGCCCCAGAGTTATTAACCTCTCCCTAACCCATCTCCCAACCCCGTGCTAGGATGACTCGTCCTGTTGATGGGCATGGGCTGCCCACTTTCTGGAATACAATGATTTATCGTTACTATTACCAGTGTTCATTTCCACTGCCAGGCTGCAAACGCTTGGCCACAGGCTCACCTTTATGGCTGCTAGTAACGTTCAGCTCGTGCGTTGGTGCGGGCAGAATTAAGCATTTACTTTTGCGTCCACTGAGTTGGAATACGGCAAATCCTGGAGTGTCTCTAGTCATAATTATTGGCCTTGATATTAATATAATTTCCATTTGCCATTAGCTGGCATAGACTGTCTCCTATTCTGAGAATCCTCTAGTATTAATAACTGTTTAACTTTGCATATTATTATTATTATTATTAGCTATTAGCGTATTAATTTGTTAGTTTTGCAGACAGACAAACTGAACAGCCCACACCTTGGAGTGTTACTAATCAATAGCTTGATTATGAATCTTATTTCATTTTGTTTTGGTTTAGATCAAGGGCGGAGAATCAACCTTAAAGTTAATCATACTAATTATTCTTGGTGCTAATTAGTCATGCATCTTCAGGAATCAAATGGGTCATATCCTGGAGTTTGTGTATTAAGGACAATTATCCTTAAAAACAAATATTTCCTTTTGGAGTCAAAGTACATTAACTATTTCCTATTCTGATGAAATTGAACTCATAATATTTATCTTTATTACGAACATTAGTACTTCATGTTGTGTCAGATGGGACTGGCCACAATGATGCTGAGTTTATTAATTAGTATTAGAGTTGGGTTTTCAGCTGACTCTTTGTTCCAGTGAAAAATAACACTGAAATATTTAGTGGATTCATGTCAATTTGACTGAATTGTTTGTTACAGCAACACACAAACCAAACAAATAAAAATCAAGTTGGTTCATGCTGACATTTTTGAAACACAATGTTTTGATTTTCTGGGTCTCGCTTCAAAAAGTCCTTTCATTTTAGTTTCTTGTTTTGATTTTATTTTTATTTTAGAAAAGAGCCAAAAGTGTTTAACCATGGTCAAAATATAAACAAAATGGGTCGTTCAACCCTCAAAAAAAAAAATTGTCATTTTTGGTCCAACCGAAACATGTTACAGATTGGAGGGGATAGCTTAGTGGTTTGAGCATTGGCCTGCTAAACCAAGCGTTGTGAGTTCAATCCTTGAGGGGGCCCACTTAGGGATCTGGGGCAAAATCGGTACTTAGTCCTGCTAGTGAAGGCAGGGGGCTGGACTTAATGACCTTTCAGGGTCCCTTCCAGTTCTAGGAGATAGGTATATCTCCATATATTACTTTTCCCAAACAGACGCCCAAATCCCTAATTCTTCCAGTTGTAATTATTATTATTAATCATTTAATTCAACAACCGCTAGGGTTGTCTAGATCAAATTATGAAGTTTCTCTATAGAAATGGACTATTATTATTAATTATGAAAGCTCAGTGCTGCAAAGATGTAGTCAAAGTATATAAAGTTAGGAACAAGGATGAGATTTCGGAGCCCTTAAAAATGTATCCTTTGGTGCCTCAGTTTCCCTCTGTGCCATCATTTAAGGTAGTTTAAGGCAGTTCTGACTATAAAAAATGAAAAGTTATAACAACATAAAATACACAGCAAGTACCCCAGAGTAGGTTGTATTGACAACATCTATTGTTTTATGATTATTAATGCTAATAAAGTTTTGTGTGAATTGGAGGTTGATCTAATGATAGCCGAGAATTTCTATATTTATAATATTTATGATGATGATTAGTACAGGCCCTGAATTAGCAAAGTACTGATGTAAGCTTCTTGAATTATTAATCAAGTATCAGAGGGGTAGCCGTATTAGTCTGGATCTGTAAAAGCAGCAAAGAGTCCTGTGGCATCTTATAGACTAACAGATGTATTGGAGCATAAGCTTTCGTGGGTGAATACCCACTTCGTCGGATGCATGTAGTAGAAATTTCCAGAGGCAGGTATAAATATGCAAGCAAGAGTGAGTCCGGCTAAAGATAACAAGGTTAGTTCAATCAGGGAGGATGAGGCCCTCTTCTAGCAGTTGAGGTGTGAACACCAAGGGAGGAGAAACTGCTTTTGTAGTTGGCTAGCCATTCACAGTCTTCGTTTAATCCTGAGCTGATGGTGTCAAAATTGCAGATGAACTGAAGCTCCGCAGTTTCTCTTTGAAGTTTTTTTGCTGCAGGATGGCTAGAGTTACTATGGTGCGGTGTGTAGTTATTGTGAGAATATGCTTCAGGTTGGCGGGTTGTCTGTGGGTGAGGACTGGCCTGCCACCCAAGGTCTGTGAAAGTGAGGGATCATTGTCCAGGATGGGTTGTAGATCTCTGATGATGCGTTGGAGAGGTTTTAGCTGAGGACTGTATGTGATGGCCAGTGGAGTTCTGTTGGTTTTTTTCTTGGGCTTGTCTTGCAGTAGGAGGCTTCTGGGTACATGTCTGGCTCTGTTGATCTGTTTCCTTATTTCCTCATGCGGGTATCGTAGTTTTGAGAATGCTTGGTGAAGCATTCATTTACAAAATCTTCAACAAGCATTCTGAAAACTCTAACTCAGGAACCAATCCATGCAACAAACCTCGATGCCAACTCTGCCCACATATCTACACCAGCGACACCATCACAGGATCTAACCAGATCAGCCACACCATCACCGGTTCATTCACCTGCATGTCCACCAATGTAATATACACCATCATATGCCAGCAATGCCCCTCTGCTATGTACATTGGCCAAACTGAACAGTCCCTATGTAAAAGGATAAATGGACACAAATCAGATATTAGGAATGGCAATATACAAAAACCTGTAGGAGAACACTTCAACCTTCCTGGACACACTATAGCAGATTTAAAGGTAGCCATCCTGCAGAAAAAAAACTTCAGGACCAGACTTTGAAGAGAAACTGCTGAGCTTTAGTTCATCTGCAAATTTGACATCATCAGCTCAGGATTAAACAAAGACTGTGAATGGCTATCCAACTACAGAAGCAGTTTCTCCTCCCTTGGTGTTCACACCTCCCTGATTGAACTAACATTGTTATCTCTAGCCTGACTCACTCTTGCTTGCATATTTATATGCAGCCATCCTGGGCCTGTAACACCTCCCTGGGGCTCCCCTTCTCTGCCCTGTGGGCGTCAGCCCCAGGACAGTACCCACTAAGGAGACGATGCTCTGTGTGTTGTGTTATGGGGAGTCCTTGGGCTGTGATCCTTTCAATGAGGCCAGGCCCAGGAAAACCTGCCAGGCTGGGTGAACTCTGTGTGTATGTGTGTGAGTGTGGGACCCTGCTGCCCCCTGCTGGTGGAGATAAGTCCTACAATGCTGACCTGAGGGGATCCTGTGACCCACGCTGCCCGGAGGGGCCCGGGCAGTCAGCGTTGGGGGGTTGACGTCTCTCCCGTTGCTTCACAGTTCTACCTACTGGGGATGGTGTTGGCCCCGCTCCGTGTTGCCCTGGCCTTCATTGTCCTCTTCCTCATCTGGCCCTTCGCGCTGCTCCAGGTGCTGCACCGGTCTGAGGAAGAGCTGAAAGAGCCGCTCACGGACTGGAGGAGGTAAGAGACCTCCCCACCCCCTATAGCTCGCTGGTGCCCCTCTATCCTGACCTGCAGCCCCCTGCTAGCCCAGCCTTGGGCTCCCCCTCCCCAGCTTTGCCAATGCCCCTCAGTCCCGACCCACAGGCCCTGCTATCCCAGCCCTGGGCTCCTCCCACGTCCACCGTCTCCATCTATCCCGTTTCAGCTCCGTCTCCCACAGCTCCGTTTACCTCCTGAGCCGCCTGATGTTCTTCCTCCTCGGCTTCATGCGGATCCGGGTGCGGGGGCAGCGGGCATCACGCTTGGAGGCCCCGATCCTGGTGGCCGCCCCCCACTCCACCTTCTTCGACCCCATCATCTTGCTGCCATGTGACATTCCCATGGTGGTCTCCCGCACGGAGAACCTCCACGTGCCTGTCATTGGAGGTAAGGGGCTGGGAAGATGGGCCATTCCATTGCATGGTCTGCCAGTTGGATGATGCCATTGAGGGACCTTGGGGTCATCAGCTGGAAGGGCCCATGCTAGAGTGGAGTGGGATATGGGCCCTTCCATTGGATTGTCTCCCCATTGGATGGTTCCCCCCCTGGGACCCTTCCAGAAGGGGCATCCCAGTCATGGGGGGGGAATGGGGAGCAGGGTCCATGGGGCTCCAGCTACAGGGGATGAGGCAGGAAGTGGGTGTTACCAGCTTTGCCCATTACTTTGGGGTACGCTCATTTATTAGGGTTACTCTTCTGCGGGGGGGGGTTGTATTTCTATCAATGTACTGCTTGTGTCACTTGTGTTCCCATGCGGAGCTCTACTTCTCCCTGCTGCAAGTTCCCTCCCAATGGAGTTGTCCTGCAGGACCTAGGTTCCCCAGGGCCGGGTTCTCCCAGCCCCAGAATCAGACGAACACACACACACACACACACACACACACACACACACACACACACACACACACACATTAACAGAGCATTTCTGAGAGTACTGGTTTAATCAGCACTCCCAAACTGACCCCTTATATGCCCCTGGACTTAGCAGACTGGGTCGAGCAGCACCTCCAAGCTGTCCCCCTCATATGTCACAGGCACCGCACCGGACTAGAGCCCACCTGAGCAGGCTGGGTTGAGCAGCATTTTCAATCTGACACCCTCCTATGTCCCAGGTTCAGCACGTCCCTATCCCCACTTTCACGTTACAGTTGTTCTGGTAGTAACCCACTTGATGAGCAAACCCCACAGGCTTTTTGGGCACTGCAGGGATCTTTTAGCTTAGGTACGAGGAGCATTGCTGCAGAGCAAATGAGGAAACCAAAAAAACACCCCGGGGGCGGTGGGGGGAGAGAGAAGCAACCAGCTTAACCATGAAAGTTATTTATTGCCAGGTAATAACAACAGGGGAGCCAAACAAACAAAACAGTTATAATATTAAATCTAACTTAATTTTGATTATAAAAGTCAGGTTTAGAAAACGATAACTGATCACACAAGTCAGGGTCAGAAGGCTATACCGAGAGAGAGAGAGAGAGAGAGAGAGAGAGAGAGAGAGAGAGAGAGCTGGGTTCTCACCACTCCATGAAGCTTGAATCGGTGGCAGCTGAAGGTCCAGAGTGCTGGAGACAGGCAGAGCCCCCAGCATGATCACTCAGGAGAAGATGAAGTCCCAATGGAACTGATGCAGATTTTGGATCCAGGCATCAGAACACTTACTTGAGCGTGGATAGGGGGTTTTGTAGAGAAACAACAATGGTTCAAGGGAGAACACTAGATTTGTTTATGTGTAAACTGATGGCTCAAGGGAGAATACCACAGTTGTTTTGTTCAGGCTAGACCAGGGGTTGGCAACCTTTCAGAAGTGCTGTGCCGAGTCTTCATTTATTCACTCTAATTTAAGGTTTTGCATGCCAGTAATACAGTTTAATATTTTAGTTCTCTTTCTATAAGTCTATACTATATAACTAAACTATTGTTGTATGTAAAGTAAATAAGGTTTTTAAACTGTTTAAGAAGCTTCATTTAAAATTAAATTAAAATGCAGAGCCCCCCGGAGCGGTGGCCAGGACCCAGGCAGTGTGAGTGCCACTGAAAATCAGCTCGCGTGCCGCCTTTGGCACACATGCCATAGGTTGCCTACCCCTGGGTTAGACAATGGGAGCTGATCATTCCTGGCTTTGGGCGGTGTTCCTTGGACGGAGCTCACAATGCAATTAGGGAGCTTCACCATTTTGGCTACCAATAAAGGATTCATTACTAGAATTGGTCTGATAACTACTGAGCTGGGTGTGTGCAGGCGTGGGTTCATTAAGATCTGGAGCAGAGATCCCCCATCATGCAGTGCTTCCCTGCTTTGCTGGTCCCAGAGTTCCGTGCGGTTCTTGCCTTGGAATCTCTGTTCTCCATTCTGTAGCTAATGGAGATGCCTCCTTGTCCCATCTCCGAGGCAGGGGCCAGGGGAGTTTCCTTAGTCCTGTCACCCTTATCCCAGGGGTTTAGCTGTGTCTCCCACGGCCTTTTCATTGCTTTTTGTTTTGGTTCAAGCAGAGGCTGGGGGATGGGGGGGGGGGGGGGAGGTCAGACAGGCTGGGTACTGCACCCTGGTTCCCCAAGAACACAGAGCTGATAGGTAACAGTGGGGTATAGAGCCGGATCCGGCGATGTCCCATCCTCCCCATTTTGGTGGGTCTCTCCACTGATGGAGACAGCGCCATGGGTTTGGGGCAGGAGGAGGAAGGAGGAGGAGATGGGGGGTGGGGAAAAGAAGGGCTTGTGGATAGCAGCGGAGCAGAGGAGAGGAGGTGGGAGAGGGGATGGGGAGTGAGGGGAGGTGGAGGAGGCGGCCCCAGGGTGAGGACCTGTGGTGGCTCCATTGGGGTTGAGTGGCAGCAGGTGGTGGTGGGACTTTCCCCCCTCACCCATTTCTCTGCCCCCTCCACTCCCCAGCCTTGCTCCGGTTCAACCAAGCCATCTTGGTGTCCCGCCACGACCCAGCCTCCCGCAAGAAGGTGGTAGAGGAGGTGAAGAGACGGGCCACATCCCAGGGAAAATGGCCACAGGTGAGACTGGTTCCCCCCTCCCCCAATTCCCACCCCTCCCCTGGATCACCCCCCCCGCCTCCCCCTCCCAGTGTATCTGACACTCTCCTCTTTGCTCTCCCCGAGGTGCTCTTCTTTCCCGAGGGGACCTGCTCTAACAAGAAAGCCTTACTGAAGTTTAAGCCAGGTATGAGGCCCGGAAGCACAGCCTGGCTCACACAGGGGTGGGGGGAGTAGGGCGACCCCCACCCTGGGACCCCTTTCCCGCTGGTCAAGCAGGGCCTGGGTGTAATGACTCTCGAGCCCAGAGACTCCTCCCTGCAGGGTTGGGACTGGGGGGGTGAGATGCTCAGGCGGAGCTGCAGGAAACTCCAGTGTGAGCAGCGCAGGTGCGCTGGGTGTGAAGCAGGAGGAAACGTTGTTGTGGAACATGATGTAATCCCCTGTATATGGTAAGGGTAAACCTGGAGTAATCTGCAGCGTGGATTGAGAGTAGCGACACAATTTGAAGCACAGAATAAACCTGGAGTAACACATTGTGTGTATTGAGAGCAGCTGCTCTGTGTGAAGCACAGAGTAAACCTGGAGTGAATGTTGAGTAACATGCTGTGTGGATCAAGAGCAGCAGCTCTGTTTGAAGCACAGAGTAAACCCAGAGCAATCATCAGTGTAAATGTGGCCAGTCTCAGGGCAATCCTAGAGAACCAATCTATGTAAACTGAAATGTGAACCTCAATGTAAATGTACCCTTAGTGTAAACGCTGGCTAACCCCCAATATGTGAACCTAGAAGAAGCAGAGAGTAACCTCATTGTCAATCTAGAGTAACCCTCCAAGTAAACACTGCAAAAATCCACTGTAAAGCTAGAGTCAGTGTAACTCTGGAGTAACCATCCGAGTAAACACTGTGTAAACTTAGACTTACCAAAGTGTAAACCCAGAGCAAACGACAGTAACCCACAGGGTGATCCTCAGCGGAAAGGCTGTTAACCTCTCTGTGTGCCTGGCATAACTCCTTGCATGTATGCAGGTGACACTGTTACAGCCTACACCCCTCTCTGCACCCCCGTGTAAATCCAGAGTGAAAGCCTTGGTGTAAACCGGTTGTGACTCTCTCTCCCAGGTGCCTTCATTGCCGGGGTTCCTATCCAGCCCATCCTCGTCCGGTACCCCAACAGCCTGGTGAGTGTCTGGCAGGGATAATGGGCCGGGTGGATGGCGTGGTCGGGCCGCACAACCAATGCCTCTGTTCTTCTCTTGGCAGGACTCGACAACCTGGGCGTGGCAAGGCCCCGGAGTGTGAGTTATGCATGGGGGAGGGATCTATCTGTCTGTCTGCTGCCCCTTGCTGGAGGGAATGAGCCCTGCTGTGTATCTGTCTGTCTGTCTGCTGCCCCCTGCTGGAGGGAATGAGCCCTGCTGTGTATCTGTCTCTGTCTGCTGCCCC
Organism: Chrysemys picta bellii; assembly: GCF_011386835.1. Classification (NCBI taxonomy): domain Eukaryota; kingdom Metazoa; phylum Chordata; order Testudines; family Emydidae; genus Chrysemys; species Chrysemys picta. The sequence goes on along the minus strand of NC_088803.1, from coordinate 11,331,976 downwards.
CTGCTGGAGAGGATGAGTGCTGGTGTCTGTCTGCTGCCCCCTGCTGGAGGGGACAAGCTTTGTTGTGTGTCTGTTTGTCTCCCTGCTGTATTCTTGAATGACTAACTTGGGGTGTCATGTCTCTCTCGCCCCACGCAGGCTCAAAGTCATCTGGTTGACGGCATCGCAACTCTGCACCACTGTGGAAGTGGAGGTGAGATTGCACAGCGCCCCCTACTGCCGTGCCAGGGCAATAGGCCAACACCTCCCGGCTGAGCTCCCCTCACACTCCCTGCTGCCCCCTAACCCCCTTATCTCTTCCAGTTCCTCCCCGTCTATCAGCCCAGCGCTGAGGAGAGTGTCAACCCCACCCTTTACGCCAGCAACGTGCAGAGAGCCATGGCCCGGTGAGTGGCCCTGGTGGGGGGCCGACTTGGCTCCCCTTCGGAGTCGCTACAGGGGGTTAGGATGGGGGGCACCCATGGGGGTTTTGCAAGGGATATTGGGGTAAGGTGGTGGTGCGGAGGTTGGCGTGAGGCGCCGGGGGGTGGGCCTGGGGTGTCTGGGGCACGGGAGGAGCACATGGTACCAGGGAGTTGGTGTGGGAGGGCCCTGGGCAGTGGTTGTCACAGGATCCCTGGAGGCAGGTGAAGGGAGCACAGAGGGGGCTGGCGTGGGAGGGCATGGGGGGTTGGTATTTGGGGCCTCAGGGGATTGGCATGGCCACAGTGTGGGGGACGGTGGGTTATCAGGGTACTCAGATGGGGTTGAAGCAGGGGATATGGGGGTTGGGGCCATGTACAGGTACTCAGATGAGGTGGTGTGGGGGTTCTGGGGGGGGTTGGCAGGGGAATAATGGCCCCATGGAGAGTTTTTGGGAAGGTTATGGGGGGTCAGTGCTCTGAGGGTATGTGGGGGGTACGTATGGGGGGTTGGAGGGAAGTACATGGGTTGTTGAGGGTATGGGGGAGTCGTGGCACTGTAGCAGGTACAGTGAGATCAGGGGCACTTGGGGGGGTCACAATGGGGGGCTCGGCATGGGGGGGGCCCCTCAGTCTGACCACTCCCTGCCCTTGTCTCCCCGCAGGGCGCTGGGCGTCCCGGCCACCGAGTGCGAGTTGGTGGGAACCCTGCCGGTGCGGGCAGTTGGGCGCCTGCGGGTGGCGCTGGAGCCCCGGCTCTGGGAGCTGGAAAGGGCGCTGCGGAGGGCCAGGTGAGGGGCTGGGAGACAGGGAGGGAGGAGGAGGTGGGGGGAGGGGAGGGATGGCAAAAGGGGCAGGGGAGGATGGATGAGCAGTAGGGGAGGGACAGACCGGACAGTGCTGTGTTGGGGGCTGTACTGCCCGTGTCTCTGACCTCTCTCCTCCCCCATGGGGATCCCCCTGCAGGTGGGTCGTGGGGGGCCCCCTGCCTGATGGTGGAGCAGGGACTCTGGGGTGCCAGGAACTTGCCCGCTGGCTGGGGCTGCCCCACCCTGAGGCACCTGAGGAGCTCTGTGCCTACTTCCAGCAGGTACCGGGGGGCAGGAAGGGAGTGGGAGAGGGCTGGGGAGGAGAACGCCCCAGGAGCGGGGAGTGGAAGGGGATTGCCCCGGGGCTGGGGGGGAATTGCCCCTTGGTGGAGAGAGGAGGGGAATTGCCCAGGGGGTGGGGAATTGCTCCAGGGGTGGGGGAGCGGGACTGACCGGGGAGGATTGGGGGTGGGGAATTTCCCCAGGGTTGGAGGAGGGGAGGTGAATTGCCCCAGGGATCAGAGAGGGGAATTGCCCCTGGGGGTAGGGAATTGCCCCATGGCTGGGGGAGGGGGATTGCCCCAGGGTGCATAGGAGTGCACCCCTGGGCAGGGGAGGGGTTTGTGGGGGGCTCTGTGTCGAGAGGTAACCCACATTCGTGTGTCTGTCCACCAGGACATGGGGGGCGCCGTGGACACCCGGGCGGTGCGGCTGGCCCTGCAGGCGCTGGAGGGGGGACGCAGCCCTGAGGAGCTCACGCGCCTGGCCTTCGAGGTGGGGGGGGCAGGGAGTGTGAGGTGCAGGGGGAGGAGCTCTGGCAGGAATAGGGCAGGGATGGGGATATGCGGGGCTGGGTTGGGAGTATGTGGGGAGAGGGGTCTGGGTCTAGGAGGGTATGTGTGGGGATATAGAGGGTGGGGGGAGGAGACTTGGTTGGAGGATGTGGAATGGGGGAGTATGTGGGGCGAATATGAAGGGTATCTGGGAGTCAGGGGGTTCTAGGGGCTGCAGGGAGATATGGGAGCTGTGGGTGAGGGTATTTGGGAGATGTGGGAAGATAATGGGGCTGTGGGGAGATATAGGGGTTTTGGGTGGGGCCACGGGCGGGGGGAGTATAAGGGGACTGGGGTGTATGGGGGACTGGTGGCATGGGGATTGTGTGGGGTCTCTCTCCCACTCACACCGTCTTTCCCCTTCCCCACAGCTGTTCTGCGAAGCGGGGGCCAGGCGGGGGACCCCACGCCTGCCCCAGGAGGGTTTCTGTGCCATCCTGCGCCTGCTGCTGGGGACGCCCTGGGCCGACGGAGCCGAGCTCTATGCTGCACTGGGCGGGGCTGAGCCCCACCACGGGCTGAGCATCGGTGAGCGCCCCCAGACAGATGGGGGGACCCGACAGATAGACACACACAGACAGACCGGGGAGGGAGGGGGGAACCCGGCAGATAGACAGACAGGAGGAGTTCTGGCAGACAGACAGATGGGGGGGACCCAGAAGACAGACAGACAGATGGGTAGACAGAGAAACTGACACGTGGGGAAGAAGAGAGAGAAAGAGAGGGAGGCTACACATGCAAGGCAGACAGACAGACAGATGAGAGGATAGGGCAGATAGATGGAGGGAGAGACAGATGAGAGGGCAGACAGATGGACGGTCAGACAGATGGATGCAAGAGAGGGCAGACAGACAGAAGGGCGAATGGGCAGACAGACGGACGGGGGGGAGGGGCAGACAGACGGACGGACCAACGGGTGGCTGAGCCAGCCCAGTGGCTATTTCACGCTCTCCTTCGTTCTCTCCCTGCCAGGTCAGTTCCAGGATTTCGCCCTGCGCCACCCCGACTATGCTCCGCTCTTCAGCACCTACTTGTGCCTCCCGGTGCCCACCCACCGGGCCCCCACCCCCTACGCCAATGGCCTCCCCCACACCAAGAGCAAGGCAGACTGAACCACGCCCCTCCCCCACCATACAGTGACACCCCTTCCCCAGCACACTCGCTACCCGGGACACACCCAGCAACTCAGGGCTACAGGAAATGGGGAGGAAACAGCCAATTTTGGGGGAGGAGGATTTATTTTATTTTAATTATTTTGGAATTTATTTTATTTTTTGGAGTGAGGCGGGTGGGTTGCGTTTCTTCTTCTGTTTTGTAAAATGTAAACAAATGCTATTTTATATATCAAATATCTATATCTCTATGAAAATATTATATATATATATATACACACTAACTTTTAAAGCAAAGGTGGTTTTGAGCGGTGTTCATTGGAAAAGAGTGTGTTGGAGGGCCCTGCAGCTGGGCCTTCACATTTAATACAGTGGTTTCAAGGTCACCTTCATGCCACATCGTGAAACTTCAGTGGCGGTTTCAAGGGGGCCCCTTGGAACAATACTGAGGAATTTCCAAATCTAAGGTAATTACCCCGATCCAGCCCCAGCGCAGGGGGCTGGCTGGCTCAGGGAGGCGGGAAAGGGACAAAGCCCTGGGGAGCCCCCTCAGCAAGACCCCACTCTCAGCTCTGCCCTAGATGGAGCCGGATCCATGCCATCATGATTGGGGCCAAAACATTGATCCAAATCCCTTTAATTGACTCAGTAAATGACAAGGTTGCTCTGCCCCTGCCACCATGTTTCCTAATGGTGCCACCCATTCAACAGGAAGCCAATCAGTGTCCTCCGCTTCACCTTCTATGTTCCAGGAGGCGGGACTTTGAGAGTAGGTAGGAGTCGGCCAATGAGGGCCCTCACTTCCATCCTCAGCATGCCTGGGGACGAAGCAGTCTTCCAGCCAATGAGGACTCTCCATTTCATCCTCAACGTTCCAAGGGGCAGGGGCTCTGCCAGAGTGCTCTTTGTTTCATCTCAAAGGGGTGGGGCTTTGGGGGAGAGAGGGCCCAGCAATTGGCTGAAGAAGGAATTTAAGGCACCCACAAATATCCCTAGCTGAAGCCTTTCAGCCACTTGCAGTCAACCCTCATCATGGCTGCCCTCTCTCATTGGCTGCGCAGGCGCTTGCTCCTCCTGGCGGCCATATTGTTGCTCCTCCTCTTATGGCTGAGCCGAACGCCAGTGTCCATGGCATGTGACCCATCTGGGCACAGCCGTGTGGAGCGTCTCCTCATGGGATCCCATCTCACTGTCTCCCAAGTCGGGGAGAGGGCTCTGCTGTGGGGCCCCACTTGGTCCCTCAGGGCAGGGACAGAGCCAACAGGTCCCTCGGGACTGGAGAGATGGAGTTTTGATGCCAGCAGAGAGGAAAAAATGGACAGTTCTTCATCATCTTCCTCATCATCATCATGTTTCCCAGCATCCTCCATGCCCTCCGGGGGAAATTCTGAGCTGGCAATTGTGGCCATCTTGGAAGGGCCATCACCCATGGCTGAACTGGCCTCTCCCGCCTCCTTTCCATCATCCCTTGAACTGGTCCCATTGCCACAGCCCCTGGTAGCTCCTGCCTCACATTGTTCTGGATCTCCAGGTCCGGCCATGGTTCTGACTCCATTGCCTTCACTGTTGCCACCATCTAGGAAGTGGGGCTGTCTTGACCCCATCTCTATTGCAAATCTCCATTCTGGCTCTGCTCGGCAACTGGAGTCAGCCTCTAAAGCTGCCCGGGCCTGAGTAGGTCCCTTCAGGCCACTCAGGCCAAGGGGAGGTGGGTCAGGACGTTGGCCTTGAACGTTGGACACTGGTGGCAATTCACCCTCCCCTCGCCCGTCAGCACCCAGAGGGCGAGCAAAGAGGCTTAAGGGCTGCCCATTGGCCCTGCTGAGTAGTAACACTGTAGGGTGGCCACCACCCACCCTAGACTCCAGTTTGGTTGGTTGATCTGCTTGACTGCCATCTTGTTCTCCAGGCCTAGTGGGAGTTGACGCTGGGCTTCCTTCTCTTTTCAGGTTGTTCCCACTCAACTTCATGCTCCCAGGCTGGAGATCATGCTCTCTCAGGGTGGCTTCACTCCAATCAGCCTCCTCCTTGTTTTGACCTCTAACCTTCCCTTCTAGGCCACCTTCTTGTTTTCCATGTCCATTGAAAGTTGACTCTAGAGCTCTTTGTTCCACCAGGTTGTCCCTGTGTGACCTCACGATATTGGCTTGGCCTGTGGCACTTGGGATGTCTCCCAGTGGTTCCCATCCAGCCTGGGGTTGGCCTTTGACCGTCTCTCCTTGGCAGCCATCTTGTTGTCCATGTCCATTGAGACCTGACTCTAGAGCTCCAGCTTCCACCAGGTTGTCTCCTTGGCAACAACACTTTGTTCCCATTGGGGCATCTCTTAGTCCTTCCCCATCAGCATTGGCTTCAGATTGACTTTTGACCTTCCCTTCTTGGCCACCATCTTGTTTTCTGTACCCGCTGGGAGTTGACGCATGGTTTGCCGGTCCTACCAAATTGTCCCCTTGTGATCTGACACTCCAGGCCTGGCTGCCAGGTTGTATTGTGCCCAGGGTAACTGCTGATCCTTCCCTTCGGCCTCCATCCTGGCCCTGCCCCTGAGGCTGCTGGGACACCCTCTCAACTCGACTCCTCAGTGAGGCTAATAGTCTCCCTTCACTGCCACATTTGCGAGGGGACAGACATCTTGGAGCTGCTGCATCTCCTGGCTGCCATTGGCGTGGCTGCGATGGCCGCACAGGTGTGGGGGTTGGCACCTCTGGTTGCTCTGCCCCCAGAGCCCTGCCCTTGGCCCCGCTGCCCCTGGGGGGTGAGGCTCCGCTCATGGCCTGCTGACGGCTGGCCGGTCCCTTTTGGCTGCTGCCTTCATCCTCCTCTTCGGACTGGGAGGGGGTGGAGTCCGAATGGGGGGCTGGGCACGCCAGGGGGCTGAGCTCGTCCTCCGAGAGGGCTAGGAGACGTTTCTCAACCAGCTGTGGGGAGAGAGGAAAGGCGGTCACTGTGGGGGGTGGTTTCTGTGTAAAGGGGGCAGAGAGACAACTACTCTCCTTGGGTCTAGCTCCCCCTCAGTGGCCGTGTGGGGTGGTACCTGGCTTGGGGTGAGTCCCAGCTCTTGCTCCAGCTCCTCGCTGAGATCCAGGGGGTCGCATCTCTTCTCTGGAGAGAGCAGCTGGGCCAGGAACTGGGGGTGGATCACGGCTTCCACCTGCCGGGCCAAGGGGCGGGGGAAGCGGGGTGAGAGCGAGGCCCTGGTGCGGTGCTGCCAACCTGGATGCCTGGGTCCCATCTCCTGTCCTGGTCTCCCCCTCCCCCGCGGGTTGGGAGCTATGGGTCCTCCTTGGGATGAGCACCTTACACTGCCGACCTGGACACCTGGGTTCCATCTCCTCTCCTGGTCTTTCCCCATGTGGGCTGGGGAATATGGGGCACCTTGAGGGTGAGCACCTGGCACTACCATCCTGGACACCTGGGTCCCATCCCTATCCTGCTCTCTACCCACAGGGGCTGGGAGCTATGCGGCCCTGCCCTGCCATCCTGGACACTTGGGTCCCATCCCCGTCCCAGTCTTTGCCCCCTGGATGCTGGGAGCTGAGGGCCCCATGGGTGGGATGTGGCACCCCCCCGCGGGAGACACTCACCTTGCAGACGAAGCTCTCATCCTCACAGAGCTGCTCAACGTACTGCAGTAGTGCGGGGTCTGGGAGTGTCCCCTGTGCCTGGCTCTGGGGCTCGCCGCACCCGCCAGCCTCCTCCTCCGAGCTGGGCCGCAGCCCCTCCATGATCTCAGTGTACTGCCGCACGGCCTCAGGCGGGATCTCCCGTGGCTCCCCTGGGGCCACCGGGCCAGGCAGGTGGCGCTGACGGCGCCTGGGCTGGCGCCCCTTGGATGCCGCCTTTTTGGGGATGTATACTGCCAGGGAAAGGGAGAGCGCCATGCAGGGACTGTGGGGATGTCCACTCAGGAACCCCACCCAGTGACCGAGCACCCTGTATCCCCAGGGATGCCCCCACCCAGCACCACCATGGACCACCCACCCAGCACCCAGAGTCCTTGGGATCCTCCACTCAGCACCCAATGCCCCCTGGTGGAGGGATGTAACGTTGCCAGTGACCTCCACCCAGCCAAAAAGAACACTCAATGGCACCAGGTTAGTAGGGAAAAAATGTACAAAGGTTCTGGGTCTGTGCAAAAATATCCTGTGCGAAAGTGCTGGATATATGCAAATGTTCTAAGTATGTGCAAAACTGCAAAAGTGCTGGGTATGAACAAAAAAAAAACCATGCAAAGGTTCTAGGTCCATGCAAAAAAAAAAAAACCCATGCAAAAGTGCTGGGTATGTGCAAGAACTGTGTAAAGTTCTAGGTACATGCAAAAATGTAGAAAGGTTCTAAGTATGTGTAAAAACTGGGCAAACACGCTGGGTATGTGCAAAAACTGCAAAGCTTCTAGGTCAGAGGTGGGGAAACTACGGCCCGCGGGCCCATCCTGCCCGGCCCTTGAGCTCCCAGACAGGGAGACTAGTCCCTGGTCCCTCCCCTGCTGTCCCTCCACCCCTGCAGCCTCAGCTCCCCGTGCCGCCAGCGCTCTGGGTGGCGGGGCTACGAGCTCCTGTCAGGCAGCGCGGCGGCGTGGCTGGCTGCAGCTGGGCGGCGCAGCTGCCAGTCCTGGTGCTCTGAGCGGCATGGTAAGGGGGCGGGGAGCGGGGTGGTTGGATAAGGAGCAGGAGGTCCCGGGGGGCAGTCAGGGGACAGGTAGCAAGGGGTGGTTGGATGGGGCGGAGGTTCGAGGGGTCGTCAGGGGACAGGGAGCAGGGGACAGATGGATAGGCGTGGGAGTCCTGGGGGGCCTGTCAGGGGGCGAGGGTGTGGCTAGGGATCGGGGGAGTAAGGAGACAGGAAGCAGGTGGGGTTGGATAGGAAATGGGATCCCAGGGGGAGGGTGGTTAGGGGCGGGGGTTCCCGGGAGGGGGCAGTCAGGGGACAAGGAGCGAGGGGACTGGATCGTTCAGGGGTTCTGAGGGGGGCAATCAGGGGGTAGGAAGTGGGAGGGGGCAGATAGGGGGCAGGGGCCAGGCTGTTTGGGGAGGCACAGCCTTCCCTACCCAGCCCTCCGTACAGTTTCAGAACCCCAATGTGGCCCTCAGGCCAAAAAGTTTGCCCACCCCTATTCTAGGTAGATGTGAAAAGTGCAAAGGTTCTAGGTACTGTAAAAGGTGCAAAGGTTCTAGGTATGTGCAAAAACTGGGCAAAAGGGTATGTGCAAAACATGCAAAGATTTTAGATGCATAAGTGCTGGGTATGTGCAAAGGTTCTAGGTATTGGAAAAGTACAAAACTGCTGGGAGTGTGCAAAAGTCTAGTTACATACAAAAACTGCAAAAATGCTGGGTATGTGCAAAAAAGAGAGGAAGTTCTAGGCACGTGCAAAAATCATGCAAAAGTGCTGGGTATGCACAAAATAACCCAGGCCAAGTTGCTAGGTACATGCAAAAAACTGTGCACAGGTGCTCTGCACGTGCAAACATTCTAGGTATGTGCAAAAGCCAAAGGTGCTGGGTGTGTGCAAAAACCATGCCAAAGTGAAAGGCTTGTGCAAAAAATAATAATAATCAGGGTATGTGGGGGGAACCCTGCAGTCAGTCAGTGACTATCTCCTGTCACCTGTGAAGGGGTTTCCCTCCACCCCAGGGTATTGTGGGGGTTTAGGAGGAAGGTACCTTGCTGCTGGCCAACATCGAGGGCTGGCGGGCCGGAAAGCTTGGGAGGGTCGGTGGGTGGGGGCTGGAATTGGGAGCTACTCAGGAGCTTCATTTTCTGGATCTGCAGCTCCTCTTCAGCCTCGAACTCCATGAACCTGAGGAAGAGGAGGAGGGTTGGGCTTAGAGCGGGGGCGACATCCCCAGGATCTCCAGCGCAGTACTTGGGCGGCAGGATGCCCAGGGCCAGCCCCACGGGGCAACACTCACTTCTCAGCCATCTCGTAGAAGATCATGCGCTCGAAGTTGCTGCTGCGCTCCCATTCCTGCACGGCACGTGGCACCCCCTCCTCCAGAGCCAGCTCGGGGCGCAGGCGGGTCAGCGACCGCAAGACGGGGCTGTGGGGGAGCCTGGGTCAGCGCCGGAGGGAGCTCCACACTCCCAACCCGCAGCCCCCTGCTAGCCCCGCCCTGGGCTTCCCCTGCAGCTCTTCCGATGCCCCTCACTCCCGACCTGCAGTCCCCTACTAGCCCAGCCCTGGGATTCCCCCCCACTCCAGCTGTGCCAGTGCCCCTCACTCCCAACTGCAGCCCCCTGCTGTCCCAGCCGGAGTCTCTCCAGGCTCTCACATGAAGAAGCAGGCCAGCGCCTCGGCGTCGGGCGTGCCCGGGAAGTGCTGCCTAGCCAGGGCTTTGTAGCACTGCCAGCGCCGATAGTTTTCGTAGACACCCTTGGAGGTGCAGGAGGCGGAGGGGTCGCTGGTGGGGGGTGCCCGGGCTGGAGGGGTTTCCCTGGGCCCTGGTTCCTCACTGGCTTTGCTCAGCAGGACGGTCCTTATCCCGGCGGCCAGCTGGAGCCGGACAGGGGCCCCGTCCCGCCGCGTGGGGGGCCAGCCCGCCGGCGCCCCCGTTAGGATGATGGTCTGTGCCCGGGGCGGCTCCTGGGCCCCCTCCGGCTTCAGCTTGACAATGAGCTTGCCCCCGGGGACGTCGGGTGAGGTCAGGAGCAGGGCAGCACCAGGGAAGGTAGGCAGCAGGAGAGGAGGCAGCAGGGGGCCCTGGCGGGGCTGGGAGGTCATGGCAAGGAGGGGTGAGAAGGTTGGAGAGCATGAGCGGGGAGGGAAAGGGGAGGCCGTTCTCTGCAGAGGGTATCGGCAGCACCCGCCGAAGAACAAGGGCTGCTGGGAAACTCACGCCCCAATCTGGCCCTGGCACCACCCCCCACCCTCGCCCCCCAGCTGCCAGGTTGAATCAAAACAAATCTGGAACCTGGAGACGTCGGGAGTTCTGATGGGGGGGGGACATTCAGAGCCTGATCCTAAGGTTCTCTTTCCCCAGCTCTGCCACTGCCCCTCAATCCTGACCCGCAGCCCCCTCCTACCAGACCTGGGTTCCCCATCCCCCAGCTGTTCCGGTGCCCCTCAATCCCGACTCATCGTCCCCTGGTTTGCTCCTGTGGCTTTGGGGTAAACATTAGAGAAACCAGGACACCCCGCAAAAAACTGTACCCAGCTGCCAGGCTTTCAGTGTGGCCCCTGATACTAAGGAAAGGAGCCGCATGGACATGACTTTTGCTCATACCCAGGCCATAAGGAACCATTGTGATGATCTGTATTAGGGTAACTCAGAAAAGGTCCAGTCGGACCTATTTAAGGACACGCTGGGGCCCAACAGATTTCACAGACCAAGGTGCTGACACTTTGATGCATCTCTTTGCTAGAAGGCAGTTTTTTGCCTGTGCAGAACATTCAGGGAGTCAGTCACCAAAGATCTAAAAATGGAGAAGACTGAAAGTTTAGTAGGGAGCTAGTACCTGCATAAGAACGGCTTGAATGCACAGGACATCCATGAGAATGGGGTGGGGGTGGGGGGGATGCTGGGAGATGGTGCCACTGTAAACAATGGGGCTGCTGAATTTAAGCAAGGGCGGATCAGCACAGAGGATGAGCCAAGGTCAGGACGTCCCAGAGATGCCACTATACCAGAAGGAAAGAAGATCAACAGTCAGGTGCATAGTTAACTGAAGACTCGGGCACAAGAAAAGGGTCAACAAGGCAGGTGCCCCGAACGTGAGAGCACGATGTGGCGTTTCCAGGAATACTCTGGAGCTTTTTGGTTCTCCAAGACAATGTGTCACCTTAGACGTCCCAGTGGCCACAGCTAGCTAATGTGGCTTTCAACTGCTTCCCGTCCAGCCTCTCCAGCAGATCTGGCTCCCTTAGATGTCCACCTGTTCCCCAGATTGAAGGAGGACCTTTGCGGGTTGAGTTTCAAATGCAATAAAGAGGTGGTTGCAGCAGTGGAGGCATTTCGGCCATGCATGGCAAGTACTTCTCCAAGATGGGCCCGTGCATTGGTGTCAAGGGGAATTATAATAAAAATAAATAAACAACAGAATGCAAATTGGATTGTTTTTGATTTGTAAGGCCAGAAACTTTCTGAACACCCCTTGTATAGCATGGGCCAGAGAACGTCCCCCAAATAATTCCTAGAGCGGATCTTTTAGAAAAACATCCCAACTTGAATTAAAAGTCGCCAGCGATGGAGATTCCACCATGACCCGTGGTAGTCATTCCGGTGGTTAATTACTCTCACTGTTAATTTACGCCTTCTTTCCAGTCTGAATTTGTCTAGTTCCAACTTCCAGCCATTGGATCCTGTTAGACCTTTGAGATCACCATTAAATATTTGTTCCCCTTATAGGTACAATGTAATCGAGTCCCCCCTTTACCTTCTCTTGTTGAGCTAAATAGCTTGAGCTCACTGAGTCTTTCATTCTAAGGCATGTTTCTAATCCTTCAATCATTCACATACCTGCTCAGTGACTATTCCCTATTTACAGTATAAGGCTAATTAAAACAGGATTAGGGGATGACAACTCTCACAGGGCATTGGGAAGGGGGAGATACTACAATTCCCAGAATGCACTGGATGTTAGTGACTACAACCCCCATGGAGCAGTGGGAGCTACTAGACTACACGTCCCAGGGTGCACTGGGGAGCCATTTGTTTGGGGAGCTAAAAGGGGGTAAATGCATAGGCGCCAACTTTCCCCAGCGCCGGTGGGTGCTAGCGCCCCCACACTCCGACTCCACCCTTTCCCTGCCCTGCCCCCATTCCAACCCCTTCCCCAAAGCCCCCACCCTAACTCCGCCCCCTCCCTGCCCCTATTGGACCCCTTCCCCAAATCCCTGCCCCAGCCTCCTCCCCTGAGCACACTGCATTCCCCCTACTCCCCCCTCCCTCCCAGCGCTTGCCATGCAAAACAGTTGTTTTGTGGCGCAAGCGCTGGGCACAGGGGGGGAAAGCAGGCACAACGCATGCACAGGGGAGGAGGCGGAGGTGAGCTGGGGCGGGGAGGCAGGGCAGGGAGCTGTCGGTGAGTGCAGATCACCCACCAATTTTCCCCTGTGGATGCTCCAGCCCCGGAGTCGGCGCCTATGAGCGAATGGTTTAGGTCAGAGGTGGGCAAACTATGGCCCACGAGCCATTTTAAGCCGGTCCAGTGACCCTCACCACGCAGCTCGGCCCCACTCCTGCCGGGACGCTGGATTGGGGGCCGCACCATGAGGCTCGGCCCCCCTTGGTGCTCCAACTGGGGCACAGGGTTGAGGGCTGCACCACGTGGCTCCCAGATAGGGTGACCAGACGTCCCGATTTTATCGGGACTGTCCCGATATCTGCTTGTTTGTCCCGCGTCCCGACTGATGTTCGGCCGGGACACTGGACAAACTAGGGTGACCAGATGTCCCGATTTTATAGGGACAGTCCCGATTTTGGGGTCTTTTTCTTATATAGGCTCCTATTACCCCCCACCCCCGTCCTGATTTTTCACACTTGCTGTCTGGTCACCCTAGGACAAACAAACAATTTTGCCCTCTGCTCCGGCGCTTGCGCCCCCCCGCCCCCTTCTTCCCCCATTGGATCCCTCCCCAAATCCCTGCCCTGAGCCCGCCTCTTCCCCAAGCACTATCTGGGCACGCTGCAGCCAGCCCAGTCTGCTCCCCTGGCCGCAGCTGGCTCAGCGTGTGGGGCGGGTGACTGAGGAGGGACTGGAAGCCGGAGCTTGGCCGCTGGCGCACAGAGCCTCTTCCTCAGGGGGTGGGGGAGCCGGTCCCCTGCCCGTCCCGCCGCAGGGATAGGTAGTGAGCGGCGGCGGGAGGGGCCCGGCCTGGGCTGGGGAGAGCGAGACGCGTTTGCAGCTGCCCCGCTGGGGGTTCCCGAGGCGAGGCAGGAGCTCAGCCCCTCTGCGGCCACACGTCTTCCCGGACCTCGCCTGCCTCTCAAGCCGCCCCGGGGCCCGTCCGCCGGCAGCCGAGCCCAGCCCAGCCCAGGCCCGCAAACGCCGCGTCGTAGCGCCACTCTCCGCGCCCAGCACTGCCCGATCCCCTCCAGCCTGGCCCTGCACGCCAGCAGTCAGAGCAGCCCCCAGCCCAGGAAGGGGTTTCTCAAACCTGCCCCCGCGGGCCGCCCAGCCCGAGACACCTTCCACGCTGGGCTGCGCCTCCCTCCGGCTCTGCGGGCCTAGCCACCGCTGGAAGTTGGCCCGGAGCACTGCTTCCTGGGTGTGTTGGACTGAAATCTGGCCTGGGGTCAAGTCCCGGACAGTCCAGTGGCCCCGGGGAGCCGGAAAGGAGGACTGGCTTTCCTCACGGGGTGCACAGGGGTCGGGGGTTGGGGAGCTTTGGTCTGGGGACACCAGAGCTGCTAGCTGAGAAAGGGGCTGGTCTAGTGACTAGTGGAGCTGTGCAGGGCTCTGTGTGTGTGCGTGGGCAGGGGTGACCGGTGTCTGTGCAGGGGGGTGTGTGTGTATGTGTTTGGGGGGGCAAGCCGGGCGGGCACGGGCCCACGGCGGCCAAGACGGAGCAGAGGCAAGCTGGGGGGCGGGGCGTGGAGCTCTGGCGGCTTTTTTTTTTTTTGCGCCCCCCCCGTCCCGATATTTCACCTGGGTGATCTGGTCACTCTACTCCCAGAAGCCATGGCATGGTCCCGTTCTGGCTCCTACGTGCTCCAATGGAAGCTGCAGGGGCGGCACCTGCAGAGGGGGCAGCATGCATAGCTGCCTGGCCATGTCTCCATGTAGGAGCTGGGGAAGGGACATGCCACTGCTTCCGGGAGCCGCTTGAGGTAAGTGCCCCTCTGAGCCTGCACCCTTGAGCCTCTCCCCATGCCTCAACCCCCTGTCCCAGCCCTGATCCCCCTCCCACTCTCCAAACCCCTCGATCCCAGCCCGGAGCACCTCAAACCACTGATCCCCAGCCCCACCCCAGAGCCCACACCCCCATCCGGAACCTGCACCCTTTCCCCAGCTCTGATCCCCCTCCCACCCTCCAAACCCCTCAGTCCCAGCCCAGAGCACCCTCCTACACCCCAAATTCCTCAGCCCCAGCCTCACCCCAGTGCCCGCATCCCAACCCCAATTTTGAGAGCATTCATGGCCCACAAATCTATTTCTATTCCCCGATGTGGCCCTCGGCCAAAAAGTTTGCCCACCCTGGTTTAGGTCATGGGGGTGGGACACGAGCTGTACTGGGAGCAGGGAGGTTAGAAGCTCAGAAAGGACATATCCCAAAATGCACTGGGGTGCAGAAATTTGGAGTACCGGAGGGCTAAGAAACTACAACTCCCATAATGCACCTGGCTAGCCAAACAACTACAACTCTCTGAAGGTTTTGAGGGCAGAAAGAGAATGGCTCCCAGAGTTCATTGGGGCTGGAACACACTACAGCTCTAGTAGAGACCCTGCCGCTCTCCTAGGGCATTGGGGGCAGAGTGCACTATAACTCCCAGAGTGCATTGGAGTATACACCCTCCATCCCTCCTAGGTCACTGGGGCTTGAGGTCCCTCTCCTATAGTGCATTAAGGCACAATTCCCAGAGTGCCCTGGGGTAGAGACCCTGCAACTCTCCTTGGGCATTGGGGCTAGACTGAACTACAACTCCCAGAGTGCACTGCGGGCAATGGGCGGTCCCTCTCCTAGCGTACATTGGAGTTAGAGCGCACTACAGTTCCCAGCGTGCGCTGGGGCTGGCCTCTTTCTGGTGCAGGGTTCCGGGATCAGCAGCACGTGCGTTGCAAGGCGGTCCGGCTGTGCAGCATGTTCCTGCAGTATTATCTCAACGCGCAGGGTGACAGGGTCTACACCCTCAAGGTGAGCACTTCCCCCGGGGTGCAATCCGGATGCAGGGTTGGCGACTTCTGTCCCAATCCGGATCCTTCCGAACCTTTCCTACTGTCCCTACTCCCGGCCCTGCCCCATCCTACCCGCTGCCTGGCTCCAGGGCTGGGCTAGGAGGGGCTGCGGGTCAGGAGTGAGGGGCACCGGCAGTGCTGGGAAAGGGGCGCGGGGTCCGGGCTGAGCTAGCAGGGGTTGTGAGTTGGGAGGGAGGGGCACCCGCAGGGCTGGGCTAGCAGGGGGCTGCTGGTCAAGAGTGAGGGGTTCTGGCAGAGTTGAGGGGTGCAAGGCTGGGCTAGCAGGGGCTGTGAGTTGGGAGTGAGGGGCACTGGCTGGGTTAGCAGAGGGTTGCAGGTGAGGAGTGAGGGGCTCCGGCAAGGCTGGACTAGCAGGAGGCTGCAGGTCAGAAGGGGTGGGCAGACGTGGGTCAGGGGAGCACAGGGCTGGGATAGCAGGGGGCTATCGGTCAGGCCCAGGGTGCTCTAACATGTCTTCCTGTGTCTTGTCCTTGGCAGAAAGTGGATCCCTCTGGCCAGCTGACCTGCTCCGCACACCCTGCCCGCTTCTCCCCGGATGACAAGTACTCCCGCCACCGCATCACCATCAAGAAACGCTTCGGCGTCCTGATGACCCAGCAGCCGCAGGCCATCCTGTGAGCCGAGCGCCCAGCTTACTGGATCTGCGGCTGAACTGAGATGGGGTCTAGCTGCTCCCTGAATCCAGCCCCTGGCTCCCACAGACCCCGTGCTCTGCGAAAACCCGGGTTAGATTGCTCATATCGAGCTCCAACTGGATATGCTGTTCCTCTGGGGTGCAAATAAATTGTCTTGATCCCACATCATCTGTCAGGTTTTGATCAGAGACCCTAGATTTCAAGGCCAGAAGAGATCGTCTATTCTGGCCTTCCGGGTAACACAGGCTGGGGAACGCTCCCAAAATAATTCCTAAAAAACCTGCCTAGTGGTGATGCTGGGCTGCTCAGTTTCATGCTAGGGGATTTCTGCTGTGTTTAGCCATGGGTGGGCCTGTAGGGGAAGGTGTGGGGCAGAGGGGGTTGACTTTCCGACTCTGGCGAACTTTATAGGGAGAGAGGGTTGTTTTTCACAGCAGATATGCTCTAGGTCAAGCAGGAATTAATTCTGCCTGTGTCACCAGTTGGACTAGACCAGTGGTTCTCAACCTTTCCAGACTACTTTGGAAAGTAGTCTGATTTGTCTTGCGTACCCCCCAAGTTACACCTCACTTGAAACCTACTTACTTATAAAATCATACATAAAAATACAAGAGTGTCCTAGCACACTAGTACTGACTAATTGCTTACTTCCTCATTTTTACCATATCATTATAATATAGATCATTTGGAATATAAATATTGTACTTACGTTTCAGTGTATAGTATATAGAGCAGTATGAACAAGTCATTATCTGTATGAAATTTTAGTTTGTACTGACTTCGCTAGTGCTTTTTATGTAGCCTGTTGTACAATGAGGCAAATATCTAGATGAGTTGATGTACCCCCTGGAAGACCTTTGTGTACCCCTGGTTGAGAACCACTGTACTAGACAATCACCCTCTGTAGGAAGCGCTGATCTTGGCCTTAAGGATTGTCAAGGCTCCTTCCCCACTCTGAACTTTAAGGTACAGATGTGGGGGCCTGCATGAAAACTTCTAAGCTTAACTACCAGCTTAGATTTGGTCTGCTGCCACCACTCTCGATGCTAATTCCCTTCCCTGGGTAGCCTTGAGAGACTCTTCACTCATTCCCTGGTGAATACAGATCCAAACCCCTTGGATCTTAAAACAAGGAGAAATTAACCATCCCCCCATCTCTCTCCCACCAACTCCTGGTGGATCAAGATCCAACCTCCTTGGATCTAAAAAACAGGGAAAATCAATCAGGTTCTTAAAAAGAAGGCTTTTCATTAAAGAAAAAGGTAAAAATCATCTCTGTGAAATCAGGATGGAAAATAACTTTACAGGGTAATCAAACTTAAAGAGCCCAGAGGAACCCCCCCCCCCCCCCCGCCTTAGGTTCAAAGTTACAGCAAACAGAAGTAAACACCCTAGCAAAAGATACATTTTTCAAGTTGAGAAAACAAAGATAAAACTAGCACGCCTTGCCTGGCTGTACTTACAAGTTTGAAATATGAGAGACTTGTTCAGAAAGATTTGGAGAGCATGGATTGATGTCTGGTCCCTCTTAGTTCCAAGAGCGAACAACCCCCAAAACAACACAAACAAAAGCCTTCCCCCCACCAAGATTTGAAAGTATCTTGTCCCCTTATTGGCCCTCTGGGTCAGGTGTCAGCCAGGTTACCTGAGCTTCTTAACCCTTTACAGGTAAAAGGATTTTGGAGTCTTTGGCCAGGAGGGATTTTATAGTATTGTACACAGGAGGGCTATAGCCCTTCCCTTTATAGTTATGACAAGGATTATAGAGACTGGCAGCGTGTGCAAGCAAATTTGAAACAGGAGAGGGACTGGCAGGGTGAGGGGCTGGTTTGGGGCAAGGTGGCTGGACTGTGGGACCACTACCGGGGGGATCTATGGGGAACGCTACAGGCTTGCTGGAAGGGGAGGCTGAGGGGGGATTTGGATAGGCTTTCTGGCTCGGCTTATTTAAATTGTGGAGAGAGAAGTAAATTCATCTCCATGTCCCACATCTTTTGGGGAATGATGGCCTCCTGCAGGGGACAGCATCTGCCTGGCATAAATGGAGATGGGCATTTCGGGCAGAGCACAAATCCGGCAGTAGGAGGGTTTAAAAACAAGTCCTGGTTGCTGGTGACACGGCAGATTAATGTATGGCAGGGCATAGGATGGAGTAGGAGCGAGCATGGAAAGCGCTGCTTGATCTGCTGCCCGAATGGAGAGAGAACCTAGGAGCCTGGTTCCCAGCCCCCTGAGCTGGCCAGGAGACCCCGCTCCTCTTCCCAGTGCAGGGAACGCAACTGGACATGTCCCACATGCTTCGTCTGCTCCCTCTGGCCCTGGGCCAGCTCTGCCCATTTCAGAGGCAGCGTCGACGGGCCCAGGGCTTGGCAGAGAATAAAGGGGCAGCACCTCGGTCCCGGCGCCATACCTGGCACCAGAAGGCTGCGGAGCTGTGGGGGAAAGCCCAGGGCTGGGATAGTAAGGGGCTGCAGGTTGGGAGTGAGTAGCACCAGCAGAGCTGAGGTGGGGAAATCCCAGGGATCTGTGGGTCAGGAGTGGGGCACGGCAGAGCTGTGTGGGGTGGGGGGGATCGGGGCTGGCAGGAGCTGTGCTCCTTGCAGTGCCTTGCACAGGGCCCCAGGACACCCTTTGATGGCCAGCTGGAGCTGTTGGCGGCGGGTTCGCTGCCTCGGGCCCCTCGGCAAGCGCCAGCAGTGGAGGTGGCGTGGCAGGGGCCCTGTGAGCTGTGCCAGTCCGGCTCCTGCCGGAAGAGGAGTGAGGGTGGCATCCATCCTTGGCATGAGCAGGAAGGGGCTCAGCCTGGGGCCCCTCATGGGACAGCTCACATCAACGGCAGCCTGATCTCTGGAGAGATCACGGGGGTGGGGGCACCACTCCCACCCTCCTCTGGGGGTTGGGGGGCATCAAAACCCTGTCAGGCTGGAGGCAGGAAGTTGGGGTGACCCCCAACTACCCCTCCCCCCACACCCTTCTCCCCCATCTCTCCCCAGAGACTGCCAGCTCCCTAAAGCCCCCCACGTTTGCCCTTCCCCTCCTCTGTCCCCCAAATCGCTCCTTCTGCACAGTTACCCCAACTCTCCCACTGCCCCTCACTCCCCTCCTGTATTTGCCTTTCCTTATCCCTCAAATGCCCCCTCCTCTAATTTGCCTCAGCCCCTAATGCCTCAAATACCCCTTCCCCCCACATTTGCCCTTGTAATGCCCACCCCCTGAATTTGCCCCTCCCCATATTTGCCCCTCTGCTGTGCCTCCAAATGCCCCCCACATTTGCCCCCCATTAATCCTGACCCTTAATGCCCCTTCCACATTTGTCATTGCCCCTAGCCCGCCCCCTCCCTTCAGAAAACTACGACTCCCAGCAGTCCTCGGGCTACGGTATTCCCCCTCCACTCATGACCTCTGACCCCGCTCCTCCCCCGCCCATAAAGAACTAGACTGAAGCCCGGCAATAGCCTTAACTCTCCGGGTCTGCGCATGTGCCGAAAAAGGGGTGGGGGAAGCGCGCTTCCTCCGAACCATCCCCTCCTCTAGTGAAGCCGGCAGCTGACAGCGCGAGCGGCAGCAGGAGCTGCAGCCCCGGCGCGCGGGGAGCCTGTGGAACGCTGTGGAGCTGAGGCCGGCGCGCACTAGAGGTAAACAACGGCTGCCCGGGGCTTTTCCCGCGCTTTCGGGCGAGGGGGCGCCGCGGGGCGGGGGGCTGCTGCGCACGCGCAGTGTGAGCCCCCCATAAATAAGTGGGCAGTGTGGGACTCCTCACACCATCGCCCCGCCCTCGGGGGAGGTCTTGTACAACCCCTTGCACCACTGACTCTTGCAGGTCCCTCCCCTTATTGCACCATCATGGGGCTCTCACACATCCCTTGCACCATCCGGTCCCCATATGTGATTTGCACACCCATTACACCATTGCTCCCTCACAAGGCTCTTGCATGCTCCTTGCACCGATGACCTGTGTGTGAAGCTCTTGCACACCCCTTGCACAATCACTTCCCCATATGTGGCTTGTATGTCACTTGCACCATCTCCCCCCTCACAGGGCTCTTGTGCAGCCTTCGCATCAATGATCTGCACAGGGGGCTCTTGCATACCCCTTGCACCACTGGTTCCCCTACATGTGGCTTGTGTGTCCCTTGCACCATTGCTCCCTCACAGGGCTTTTGCACACCCTCACACTATGGACCTGTTCATAGGGGTCTCGTGCCTTTGCACCACTGGTTCCTCTTTCCCCCCCGTGAGACTTTTGCACGCCCTGGCACCAATTCATAGGGAGCTTGCCTGATTTCTGCACCCATTGATTCCACTTATGGGGTTCACACAACCCTTCCAATAGTGACTTGAGAGACCCACATCCCTTGCACCATTGTTTTCTTCACAGAACTCAAGAATGACCTTTCACCAGTGATTTATTCATAAGGGTTTTAAACATTCCTTGCACCATCATTCCTCCTTTTTGGGGATTGAGCACAATAATCCCACTCACTAGGATTTTGTATATCCCTCACTCTATTGCTGCCCCAGCATACTGGAGGTTTTGCACCATCATCCCTGTCCTGCAGTGGGTTTGCATGCCCTTGCCTCATTGACACATTGGTGATATGTATGCCCTTGCATAATTATATCCCCTGTATGTGGACTACATGGGGGCTTCACATGTTCACATGTGGGATTTTCTCACCCTTGCATGACTGCATGCCTTCATGTGAGTTTCATCAGGATCCTCTAGGGAGTTTGTGGGCCCTTGCCCTAGGGTCCTCTGGAATAGCCATATTGCCTTGTGCTATTGTGTGTCCTTGCACTAGGCTGACATTTAATAGTTGTCTTCTCACCCCAGGACCCTGTTGAAAAGTTGTACGTTTTTGCACCATAACCCTACCAGGACCTCAAGGAATAGTTTCATATGTCCTTGCACCAGGACTCTGTGCAATAATCATCTCTTTGGACTAAGATACTCCACCTTCTTGTACCAGAACCGTGTAGAATAGCTGCCATCCTGCACCAGGACCCTTGAGCTATTTCACCTTCTTGTTGCACCAGGATCACGTGGGATATTTGCAGCAGAACTCTTTAGGATACTTGCTTTCCTTGCACATTACACCAGAAACCGGTGGGTAATTCTCCTCCTCGCACCTGGATCTCGTGTTCTCTTCTGCCCCCATCGTTGCACTAGGACCTTGTAAAATTCTTTTGCCTCCTTGCACTGTCTCATTTCCATAACCAACAGACCCCTTCCTCGAACCACCTTCCCTGCAGGATATTGGCAAACAAGTGCTTGCCCCAGGACTTGTGAGACATTCTCCTTGCACATACTGGCCCTGCAGTGCACTTCTCCAAGGATTGTCTGCATGCCAAAGCCTCGGGCTAGGGCCTCCGACAAACAAATTGTTGACTAAATCAGGCAGCTGTGAAATATTTGCACGTTAAACCATGGGTCACCTCCCGTGCTCCACCTTTAGCCACACCTGTGGAAAACTCACTTGATAACCACTGGATGTCTGGGCACCACATCGCACCAGACCGCTGAGACTCCACCCTAGACATGAATCCACTTGGTGGTGGAGCCTGCTGTTACCCCACTCATTCCGTTACCCTCCTAAATTATCGTTTCCCTTCTATTTGTTATTGTTTCTGGATTATTAGAATTTAAAGCTTCCAGGAAGTTTACATTTCTCCACGCACGCATGCACCAACGCCAACGGTCTCCTGCCAAAATGGCTTCCGTCCGGTTCATGGTGACCCCTACGAAAATTGATGACATCCCAGGCCTCTCTGACACCAGTCCGGACCTCAGCTCCCGCTCCAGCTCCCGGGTCCGCTTCAGCTCCCGGGAGAGTGTCCCTGAGACAAGCCGCAGCGAGGGCATGAGTGATTTCTCAGGGGCCACCACCTCTGGGGCCACTGTGGCGGGCGAACCGGCTAGCGACAGGATGTCCAACCCCCATGACACGGCAGAAGGTAGGTGGTACTTCGCCGGTTATGTGCATGAGCACGAGAAGCTGGGAAGTCACCAGTGTTGATGTGGCTACCACTGTGGTGGTTTGGGAGGGTGGATGGAGACCTGGGTGCATTGGAGGTGGACATCTTGTGGGAGAGTGATGAGAGACATGGATGCAATGAGGTGGACAGTTTTTGTGCATTGGCGCTAGAGCAGGACATCTCCAGGGGATGTTGGATGCGTCCACTGCAACTTAGGGGTGCACTGGAAGTGGAGGAAGAAACTTTATGGGTGCATTGGAAATGGCACACTCAACTTGCAATGCATCTATCTGTTGGCCAACTTGCGGTTGCGCAACTGCTGGGTGTGCTGGAGATGGAAGGAGACCTCTTTCAACTGCATTAGAGAGGGATGACTCATGGGTGCATTGGAGATGGAGGGGGATCATTTATGGGTGACTCCATAATAATTCATGGCTGCAGTGGGGTGGGCCAGTTTATGGTGGCTAGTACATCACCAGGTGCAGTTGGTCTTGCCAGTTCTCTGTCACTGCCCATCAGGTGCCTCCTAAATGCTTTGGTCTTCCCGTTTGTTGTGAGCAAATGGGAACACACTTCCAGCTTTCATTTTGGGGGTGAGGTGTCTTGGTTGCCAGCTTTAAGATAGGTGTGGCTGGATGGGGTTGTGTTTTCACAGAGGGTTATAGTGCATTGACTCTATTGCTATCACTGACTCAGCCAGTATCCTTATTTCTTCAGCCTTTTTCTTGCATGGGAAATGCTGAGCAAGACTCAGCGGAAATGACTCGGGAGAATTGAACTTCCCTTTAATCCTGTTGATTCCCTTTTTCATGCAGACTCAGATGAGAGATGAGTCCTAGAACTTGGTGGTGGGGCTTTGGTCACCACTGATTCAGAGTCACGGCTCCTCTCGGGGCCTCCCAGCGTGGGTTATGTTACAGGCCTGATAATGCTGTGATCTGCAGTACGTGCGCATAAATGCCGTGTTTGTCTCATAGGATCTGTGCGCAGGGATTGCTCACCCTGTACTGAAATGCGTCGACTTCTGGGGTGAAGCAGCTGTGTAACAGTGCCTAATAATGATGCACAGTGCTGAGATGCAGCTGCTTCTGGTGTGGAGCATGGCTGCTGCTTTAACAGCACCAAGAGTTTAGGACAGGAAGTGAAGGAGGACTTTGGATTGGATTGAAATTGCAAGGAGAGATTTAAAGTGGGCGGAGGTGACTCTTTAGAGCTGGGATTTGCTGGGACGCTGGGTTCATTCCCAGCTCTTGCAGTGAACATGAGTGTGCAATTGTGAGTCCGCCCTGGCACCAGGTCTGTTCATCTCCCCCTTGTCATAAGAGGCTCATGGATGGCCATGCTCCGGGGCAAAGCTGATCAGCCTGGGGTCAGGAAGGGAGAGCTGGTTTATGGATATTGTCCAGCTCATACTCACATGCCTATGAGCCTTCTCCACTGGCGCATCCTGGACGGTCCTGTGCTCCCCGTTCCCTCTGTGGGATCACTTGCGGGACAGTACCCTGGTAACGTCATAGACGTTTCACAAGACATCAAGGCGGGTGTGTTCCTCGAAGGGGGCCCTTTTGTTGCCATCAGAGGCCTGAAGCCCAGTGAAGCAGCAAAACAGGCGCTGCAGGAACTGGAGAGCACGAATGCGTGTGTGTGTGGCAGGCCTGCAGCAGGAGGACAGATGAGCAGACAGCTAGCGCCTCGGGGACTTAATGTCCCCAGCACCTCAGCTGTTTATCTCCCGGGAGAGGCTGGCTGTGCTTTTCCGGACGTCCTTTGTCCTTGGGCAGAGAGAGAGCGGATGGGAACTGGGGAGGAGGTTGCTGCATGGTCTGATGTGGCCCCAAGGCTGCGATGAGCGAGAACACGGACAGACAGACACACACAACTTCCTGGATTTTTTCAGTACATGCACAAAGACACAGATGTACAAGCTCACACGTGTGCATGGGGTTGACTTGTTTTCAACAGCGGCTCATGCATGCACAGAGACAGGTGCATAGAGCTTACGTGATCTTACGCACCCACGCGTGCGTGTAGTGCTCTGCTGTTGTTCATCATACACTCGTGCATGGCAGCTGCTTGACCCACCGACATGAGTGCCTGCTGCCCTCCATGCTGAGCTGTCTCCCCACTTGTTTATTTCACCCACAGTCCCTGTCTCATACAGCCCCCTCCTTCCCATCATCCCATGACAAATGGCCCTTCGCGGCTCCTGCCTACGCCTGTTCTCTGTTTCTCAAACAGTCATAGGGCTGGGAGAGCTCGCAGCCTGTGAGGGTGGGGATGGAGTGCTGTCCTGGGCTCCCTCTGTGCTAGGGGCTAGGTCCTGATACCCCCCCCTCCCAATCTCAGATTCTCACAGCTGGCTCTCTGGCCCTCCCTGTCCATTGATTCCTCTGTCCAAGCTAGATGGATGTGTCTCCTTTCTGTGCTATGAACAAAATGGAGTCGGGTCTCCACTGCAGTCAGAGGTGACTCTGGATTGACTGCAGGGGGAGCGGAGGCCTGGAACCAGTCCTGATTCTGTGGCAGCCGAAGAGAAACCCAGGGGGGTGACACCAGTTCTGCCCCATAGTGTGTGATCTGACCTCACCCCCTCTCTGTTCTAGGACATCGCACAGCTGTGTGGGCATGCGCGACTGGGGCAGAGATCAGCGGAGGAGGAACTGAAAGGGCATAACTGGAACAGGAGGTGGGGCTCTGGGTCAGGACTAGAGGTTGTTAGCAAAATTACACCCAGCCCCCAACTATCCCAGCCCTGGCCGCTGGTCTCTCCCTCCCACACAGCTCTGCTGGTGCCCCTCAGTCCTGACCCACAGCCCCTTGCTATCCCATTCCTGGGCTCCCCCACCTCTGCTGGTGCCCCTCAATACCGATCTACAGCACCTGTTGCCCCAGCCTTTGTCTTCCCCCAACCCAATAGTTTTGCTGGTGCCCCTCAATCCCAACCTGCAGCCCCCCGACTATTCCACTTGAACATATACAGTGGTGTAATGTGTGGTTTGGCCTGTTGATGGCAGCAGAAATAAAGTTAAAAGATGCCTGACAGGGGAACGCGAATTGTCCCTAATAAGGGAACTGAGGCCAGGTCTACACTACATACTTAGATGGACGTAAGGCAGCTTATGTCGACCTAATTATGTCTGTGTCTACACTACAGTGGTGCTTCTGCCGAAATAAGTAGGCCCACTACACCTCCACGAGAGGCATAGGGCTTATGTCGATGTAGTAAGGGTGATGCAGTGTCTGTGTAGACACTGCGTTATTTACGTCGGCTGTTGGCTGTCAGCCCCAAGCTGGGCTGACAGCTGTTAGCACCCTCCAGCCCTCCCCGTGAGGGATTGGAGGGGTGGGGAAGGAGAGCATGATCCTGGGCCCTCCCCCAGTCTCTCACTGGGTGGCAGCAGGGGGGCTCCAGGTATCAGCCCCAGCAGTGGGGAGGTCACAGTGGGAGGCTCCCCCCGCTGCCCCCAGGCTGACGGCCAGAGCTGTGAGCCTGCACCTGTCTTTGTTTCACAGCAGGGAGCCTACCAGCGGTGAAATTGACATCCTTGTTAGTTTCACGGCTGCTTTTATTTCACATTTCCTTTCCATCTCCCTCTGTCAGCTCAGGGGGGAGGGGACTCCAGCTGTGAGCTCCCCACAGGCTGACATCCCCAGCCCAAGCCAAAATTTGAAATAATAGCAGCCATGAAACTGACAATAACGTCAATTTCACTGCTGGTAGGCTCCCTGCTGTGCAGTTGAGTCCCCTGTGGGCTCACCCTTGGGGCTGTCAATGCCGGGGTGGGGGGGAGGCCCAGCTGTGAGCCCGGCATCCGCCTAACAGCTGTGGGAGGGGCAACTGTGAGCCCCATGCCTACAGTTGAGGCTGTCAGCCCCAGGGTTGCCGGGCTCCAGCTGTCCGTATCTAGCAATGTCCCTTTTCAATCAGTGGAAGCGCCCCTGGTGAGATTGTGAACCACCGCTTTAAATACTGCGGTGGCTGTATGTCCACTTAATTTAAGTCGACTTAATTTTGTAGTGTAGACAAGCCCTACATTGCTCTGTCCCTAATCCCTTTTCCCTGATCATCTCAAAGCAGTTTGCTAAACTAACTAATTCACCTGAGCCAATGCAGGGGATGGGAAGCCTCAACAGAGAACTGAAGGGGCCACTATGCCAGGGCTCTCCTCTGCTTTCCGAAGGGGTCATTTCAGGGCAGGGGTGCGTGGCTAACCCCATTCTGGAGTGGGAAGTGGTGTGGGTCCAACCCAGTGTTTGTGTCATTCACCCTCGCCTGGAGTTCCCCGTTTAGGCATTTCCTGAACTGATTAAGACCTTTTCCCTAATCTCTGCTCCTTCATGGTATAAATAAAGAGGGCGTGGTATGTAGGGAAAAGGCCACCATGCGCTGGAGTTTGCCCAGCTCCACCTCTCCTGCTGTAATCCACTAGCCCCACTCCTCTCCCAGAGCAAGGATAGAACCCAGGAGTCCTGCCTTCCAGTGCCCCTGCTCTAACCCACTGGACTCCACTCCTCTCCTAGCGCTGGGAACAGAACCCAAGGGTCCTGGCTCCCAGCCCCCCTGCTCTAACCTACTAGACTCCACTCCTCTCTCAGAGCTGGGGATAGAACCCAGGAGTCCTGATCTGATTCCATCCTGCCTCTCTGAAAGCCATGCTACAGCTCAGGTGGCTACAGACTTCTCCATCCAGACAGTAGCTGTGGGGCTGTTACCTAGAGCTGGCTGCATCACAGTGCTGGGCCCATGCGGGTCCCTGCCTCTCCCATGTTGCCTGCTACAGTTCAGCGGGAGAGTGGAAGTGGTTGTAGGTGGAGCAGTTAATCCTCTTAGTGCCAGTAATACACCCACACACACACAGCAGGGGAACACGCCCTCCCGCCCCCCCCATCCCGCCTCTTCCCGTGGAGCCTGCCGGTCACCTGATCCCGGTGCTTCCAGTCCCTTTCTTTGCTGGTGCTGGGGGGAAAAGTTAGTCCAGAAAATGCCTCACTTCACTGTTACCAAGGTGGATGATGATGAGGAGGGTGGGGTGGAAGAAGGGTCCCAGGAAGGAGCCAACAGGGCTGGCATCTGGATGCCCAGAGAGATCACGGTATCAGGTGAGCCGTCATGTAAACACGCCACATTAATCTGCTTTACCTGCGTCTGTCTCTTGGCTGCTCCTCCCCTACCTGGGCTGCCCCCTCTGTCTCGGGGGGGGGGGGGAAGGGGGTACATGGGGGGGGGCAGTATCTCTTTATTGTCTCCTTCCTCCTGATAGCTCCCCAGATCCAAGCACCCTCCCCAGCCTGCCTTCCTCAACCATCATAGCAGCCTCCCCTGGGCTCTTCCCAACCCGTTGCATGATCTTCAGTTAAACACCAACCACAGCTCCACTACTGATTAGTGAAGGAAGTGCGCTCCAGTGGTTAGAGCAGGGGCACTGGGATCCAGGACTCCTGGGTTTTGTTCCCACCACTGGAAGGGGAGTGGATTAGAGAGCAGGGGAGCCAGGACTCCTGGGTTCTTCCTCTTTGTAGCTGTGTGCTTTCTGTGCTGGTTCTTCCCCTGCTCTGGGCCTCACTTTCTCTGCTGTGTGAGGATGTGGGGGAACTGTGGAATGTGCTGTGGGGTCTGATCCTGAGCCCTCCAATCTCGGTGGAACCTTTCCATGGATTTGGATCAGGCCTGGAGACCCTGACAGAGAACGGGCCGTGGGCCTGCCCTGTGCTGTTACCTGTACAGGGCTGGTGTGCATTTGGGTCCAGTGTGGATCTGGACAGGCAGTTTTTGGGAAGGGATCTGCGGGGTGACTGTCCCCTTGGGGATTGATGCAGCTGATGATGGGCACTAGGGGCTTCTGTCATAGCAGGGGTGATGGGGGTAGTTAAAGGGGGGGGTGCTGTTTTTGCTCAGACTCTAGACAGTCCCTGCCACCAAGAGAGAGGGAGCGAACCCCATTGTCCTGGCAAATTCAAGCTCTGGTGATTTTGTTCTGGTCCAAGCCACATGGCACCCTCCTTCACTGTCTGTCCCAAACCTACATGGCAGCGCTGTGTGGCTGTTACCCAACCGCTCCCACCCCAGAGGTGGCCGCATCTCAGTCCCAGGCGAGCCATTTGTGTGCAGTCTCTCTGTGCGATTGTTATGTAGCTGTCAATCCGCACCCTAGAGGTGACTGTAGAATCTTAGCACTGGGTGAACGATCCCAGTGCAGCGTTGCTGTGTAGCTGTTACCCAGCTGCCCTTCCCCAGAGGTGGCTGCATCTCAGTGATCCCAGTGCAGTGTTTTTATATCCCTCCATGCGCGTGAATCTGGATTCATTGAGAACCTCATTAGATGGCAAACCTCCCCTCCCCGCCACCACCCATGTGCTTAACCCTTTCCTTTCTGCCTTGCTCCCTGTGGTTCCTAATCAATAATCAGTTACGCTCAGTGGCTGGAGCACTGGGTTTGCACTCACCTTTGGCACAGAGACTGGCCTCCCCTGTCGACCTAGAGGGGGCGCTTCTAGGAGAGGGTGCACACTAGGGGAAGCTCTCGCTGCATCTGCCCCTGCTCTGGGCTTGCACAGAGGAGTCGGTGCTGGCTTGGCTCCTTCCCCTGGCAGGGAATTGCCTTCCATTTCTCTGACATTTTCATTCTTTCCTCCTGTCTGACTTTTTCATTCTTTCTTTCTTTTTCCCTGCTCCCTCTTGTCTAAAGCAGGCTCTGTGCAGCCTGGGAAATACTGCCTGCAGTATCTTCCACCCACTGTGCCCGGATCTCAATTGGGCATTGCACGTGGCTGAGGTGACTTTTCTGAGCTGCAGCTGGAAGACTTTATACAAAGCCCGCGTGTTAATCCAGCTCCCTAGTCAGGACTCCTGAGCTCTCACTGTGGCTCTGGGAGAGGAGTGGTGTCTAGTGGTTGGAGCAGGAGGGGCTGGGTGCCAGGACTCCTGGGTTCTATCCCAACCTCTGGGATTAGGGAGATGGGGAATGTCCAGCCATTCCCCCACCCTGGGGCTGGATCAGGGCAAGTGCCCCCTGAAGGGGAAAGGCCCCATGTTCCTAAATACGTAACCACCACCCCCACCCCCTGGCCCAGTGGCTGAGCCGGAGCAGGCCTCATGTCACACAGCAGCCCAGCTAATTCGATTTAGCTCCAGCAGGGAGGGCAGGCTGTAGCCTGGGCAGCGTCAGGGATTATATCCCAAGCCTAGCCCCTGGCTTCCTGCCAGTCCGCCCTCTGCTTGTCAGGGCTCATGCTGCCTGTCTGCTAGATGGAGAGGAGATGGCCTATGAAGGTACTCCCAGCTCTGGGCAGCGCAGTTACAGCCACTCAGATGGCGTGCAGAGAGCCAGGACTCCTGGGCTCTGTTCCTGCTCCCAGAGGGCAGAGGGTCTAGTGGTTAGAGCAGGAGGGGCTGGGAGTCAAGACTCCTGGGTTCTTTTCTCAGCAGAAAATATAAATGTGGGATGGGGGGTCAGTGACAGAAAATCTACCTAGCTCTGTGGAGTGGGAATGTAATGCAGCTCAAGCACTGGCCACAGGATCAAGTGTCTGTAAGTAGGGATAGAACCCAGGAGTCCTGTATGGTGTCCTAAGGCACTGACCCCTGGTATTGCGGGACCCTTTTTCACACCCACAGGTGGTCCAACGCCTTGCTTTTCTCTCTCCCTGCTCCCCAAACAGGACCACCTCTGGGGCAGGGTGTGAATTGGAGTGGAGCCAGCGTTGGGACAGATCTGTTCTCTGGGTGGCTGGAAAGGGCAGGATCCCAGCTGCTTCCATGTAAACCCCAATTATCCTGGGCCGTTCCCCGACCCAGCGAGCGGGGACAAAATCCCCAATCTGGCGCCAGACGCTGCCTCATCGGCTGGGCAGCTGAGCAGCAGGGCCAGGGGACAGACACAGCCGGGGGAGCTGTGGGGTTGGACTCTTTTTCTCTCTCTCTCTCTCCCTTCTTTGTCTCTTTCTTTCCCTCCCGGCAGCACGTGGGCTGTGGTGAATCCTTCTTCCAGAGCCCCCGGCTGTGGCGGGGGGGGGAAAGGGGGGGCTCAACAAAGGATTGATTCATAGCCTGACCCAGGGCAACCGTCGCCCAGCCACCCGCCTCCCTCAGTCTTGTTGCTCTCTGCTGCTTGAGGGTTTAGGTGACAGGGAAAGATCTGAGGAGTCCGATCTTGGGATACTGGTGCTCTGTGCCCCTCTGGGGTCCAGCCTATCGTGTGTATGTCTGGGCGGCAGACTAACAAGTTTCCTACCCTGCTGCGTAGAGCACCCTGGAATCAGTGCCCACTAGAGGAAAAAGGCCTCATCTCCCATTCCTGACCCCTGTGAGCCAGTCAGTCCCCCGCTCTGGGGTCAGGTTGCAGCTGGTGTCTGTTAGAGGAGAAAGGCCCCATCCCCCACTCCCTGAACTCTGCTATATAATTGCGCTGGTTTCTTTTTATGTTATTGCAGCTACTTTTTGGTTTTGAAATCATGCTCTAAAACCCCCAGATTCTTTGCTCATTTCCCTTTCTTTGCTAACATGTATCAGTGGGAGGAAATATATTTTATCAGTCTTTTTTTGTTTGTTTTTCATTCCTTTTTTTTTTCTTTTGTGATTCATTTTTTCCCATCTTCTGTTTGATTTTCAGACGTGAGTCAAACCTCCATCACAGGGGAACAGTGTCAGCTCTTAGGTATGGTATTGCTAAGGAGTCCTGTGTGTCTCTCTCTCCTGGCCAGAACGAGCCTGTGTGTGTGTCCATTTGTGCCTATCACCTCTTGCTGGAGGGGATGAGCCCTGCTTTGTGTGTGTCTGTCCCTGCGGCCCCCCTGCCGAAGCCCTGCTCTGTGTGTGCATGTGTGTTTCACCCCCTCGATTAGACTACCCTAGGGAGAGGGTAATTTACATACCCCTTGCTACTAATTCCCCTCTTTCCTGGTACCCATCTGCTCTTCCTTGGATCATTGCAGGCACCTGCAGCCTGAGCACCAGGCCCAGAACTGAGGTGTGACTTTGTCCATGGTCCTTCTCAGCCTGATTTCACACTCAGAGAGGCGTTCTGGTCTGTTGGAACTGGGCGACAGGACTCCTGGGTTTTATTTAAGCCACTGGGGTGTTGGGGAGAATGCCCCAACGAAGCCCCCACCCTGCTCCCTGCAGCACTGCACCCCCAGGGGCCAGCACTGACTGGGAGGGGAGAGCGCCCCCTACTGAGCCTCTGATCTCTGCAGTACAATGCCACCTAATGCCATGCTGAAGTAGTCTACTTTGGCTTTTCCTGCCGGGGAGCCCCCAGCCCGTGGATTGGGTGCCGTGGGGCTCACTTGTTAGTATCTTGTTCTCCGCTGACCTTGTCCCGCATCAGCGGTTGGCTGGTAGCATGGCTTTCCCTGTGCTGTGTACAAAGCAAACACCGAGGCCAGCTGAGCTGCTCAGGCCCTGCCACCGGCAGCTGCACAAACAGCAGTGCCCATGGGGGGTGACCTTACACTGCCCCAGAGCGGTGCTAAGGGCGCTGTGCTCTAGGGAGTGGGGCGGGGGCTCTCCCCTGGCAGTCAGTGCTGGCCCCAGTTCCCCAGTGTGGCACTGGGGGGCTCTGTGCTCTAGGGAGTGGGGTGGGGGCTCTCCCCTGGCAGTCAGTGCTGGCCCCAGTTCCCCAGTGTGGCACTGGGGGGCTCTGTGCTCTAGGGAGTGGGGTGGGGGCACTCTCCCCTGGCAGTCAGTGCTGGCCCCAGTTCCCCAGTGCAGCACTGGGGGGCTCTGTGCTCTAGGGAATGGGGTGGGAGCACTCTCCCCTGGAAGTCAGTGCTGGCCCCAGTTCCTCAGTGTGGCACGGGGGGGGTGCTGTGCTATAGGGAGTGGGGTGGGGGCTCTCCCCTGGCAGTCAGTGCTGGCCCCAGTTCCCCAGTGTGGCACTGGGGGGGTGCTGTGCTCTAGGGAGTGGGGTGGGGGCACTCTCCCCTGGCAGTCAGTGCTGGCCCCAGTTCCCCAGTGTGGCACTGGGGGGCGCTGTGCTCTAGGGAGTGGGGTGGGGGCACTCTCCCCTGGCAGTCAGTGCTGGCCCCAGTTCCCCAGTGTGGCACTGGGGGGCGCTGTGCTCTAGGGAGTGGGGTGGGGGCACTCTCCCCTGGCAGTCAGTGCTGGCCCCAGTTCCCCAGTGCAGCACTGGGGAGCTCTGTGCTCTAGGGAGTGGGGTGGGGGCTCTCCCCTGGAAGTCAGTGCTGGCCCCAGTTCCCCAGTGTGGCACTGGGGGGCTCTGTGCTCTAGGGAGTGGGGTGGGAGCACTCTCCCCTGGAAGTCAGTGCTGGCCCCAGTTCCCCAGTGTGGCACTGGGGGGGTGCTGTGCTCTAGGGAGTGGGGTGGGGACTGGGGGCACTCTCACAGTGAGAGCCGTGCCAGGCGAGCTAAACCTGGGCAGTGTTCTGCCAACAGCCCCAGAGGCCCATCCCGAGCCGTGGGCAGCAGAAGGGGCCTGGGGAGCTCTCTGGCACCCTGCCCCTCAGGTAGTAGAGAGTTGTTATTCCTGTGCTGCTGCCTCCCTGCTGAACTGCGGAGGCGGCTGCAGGTTCATACTGTGCAGGCATCTGCCTGGGATTTCATGGCCTGGGGGCCTGGGCTGGGCAATAAAGGAACAGGTTGTTGTTCTGCCCAGCCCAGCTAGGAATCTTCCTTTGAGCAGGCAGCAGCCTGACTGTTGACTCACCTCTCGCCAAGGGGCAGAGAGAGGGTGAGACCACAGGTTAGAGCCCGGGGGGGGGCTGAGTGCCAGGACTCCTGGGTTCTACAGGGAGGGATAGCTCAGTGGTTTGAGCATTGGCCTACTAAACCCAGGGTTGTGAGCTCAATCCTTGAGGGGGCCATTTAGGGATCTGGGGCAAAAATCTGTCTGGGGATTGGTCCTGCTTTGAGCAGGGGGTTGGACTAGATGACCTCCTGAGGTCCCTTCCAATCCTGATATTCTATGATTCTATGATTCTATCCCCAGCTCTGGGAGGGGAGTAGGGTCTAGTGGGTTAGAGCAGGGTGGAATTAGGAGCCAGGACTCCTGGGTTCTACTCTTAATGCTGTGTCTCAGTCTCCTTCCATTCCAGAGGAGTTGTAGAGGTGTGAGTGTCTGTAAATTGGTGCTGCGGCCCCCCCTGCCAGGAGGGAGCGGTGAATGGCTGGGCTCTTGGAGAACCCTGGTAAGCTGGTACAGGGCTGAGACCCCCCAGCTCATTGCACCTCACACTGGGTTCTCCTTGTCTCCCTTGTCTTTCCTTAGACCCCGGGCGCAAGAAAGACATCTATCTCAACAACACCAGCTACGAGGATGGAGATGAGTACTTCGACAAGAACCTGGCGCTCTTCGAGGTACCCCCGGTGGAATCTGCTCCCCACAGGCAGGGAGGAGAGGGCAGGCTCACTCCAGGGCAGAGCAGGGAGGGAGTCATTTGCTGCCCCCTGGTGGCCAGTGCTAAGAGGCTGAAGCCTGGTTCATGTCCATCCAGGAGCTGTGATGCAGCCCTGACCCCTGATGGGGTAACAGGGCCTGGGGGTTTGACCCTTCCCCCAGAACTAATCCAGCAGCCAGGGTCCACTGTGCTCATCCTCTGACTGGTTCTCTGCTGCTGGGATAGGGGTGGCGGGGCTTCAAGTTCACACTCCTTTGAGACGCACGTAGGCAGTTGACACCTCTTGGAGCAATGGGCTCAGGCTCAGGCTGCATCCCAGCGACAGGCTCAGGCTCTCTGCAGACTCAGGCAGCGTCGGTTGCACGGGGACAGCTCCCCCTTTCACCCCCTCTCATCCTGCAGGAGGAAATGGATACCCGGCCAAAAGTGTCCTCCCTGCTTAACCGCATGGCGAACTACACCAACCTGACGCAGGGGGCACGGGAGCACGAGGAGGCTGAGAACATTACAGAGGGCAAGAAGAAGCCCACGAAGGTGAGGGGCTGCGGGTGGGATTGAGGGGTATTGGCCGAGCTGGGACCAGGCTGGATCCCAGGGTTGGGATGGCCTGGGGCTGAAGGGTGGGATGGAGGGGCACTGGCAGGGTTGGGGGCAGTGTGGAGAGCCCAGGGATGGGATAGCAGGGGGCTGCGGGGTGAGATTGAAGGGCACCGGCTGGACTCCAGCCCTCTTAGTCTATCCCCTCCCAGAGCAGAGTCCTGCCTCCCAGCACTCCTTGCCCTAACCACAGTCTCTCTCTTTGCAGACGCCCCAGATGGGCACCTTCATGGGTGTCTATCTGCCCTGCCTGCAGAATATCTTTGGGGTCATCCTCTTCCTGCGCCTCACCTGGGTGGTGGGCACGGCCGGTGTGCTGCAGGCCTTTGCCATTGTCTTCATCTGCTGCTGCTGCGTGAGTGTCTGCCCTCAGTGGGGCACTAAGGGGCACTGGCACTCTGCCCTTGTGGGCAGTGCTGACTCTAGCATGGCACTATTGGGCGCTGTGCTACAGGGAGTGTCCCAGCCACAAGAGTGTAGTGAGCTCTCTAAGGATCGCGAACCCTGTTGCCCTACCCAAATCCGGCTTCAGTCGATACAGTTCTGCCTCCCCCGGCCTGCCCTACATCCACCATTGGCGATGTCATTCTCCACCATTTCTGGTTCCAAGCCCTTGTTCACTGGGCCTCTCCAGCTGCCTCATCCCACCCCAGAGGCAGCTACATTCGGTGCAGGCCATGCAAACCTGATGTCTGCTACCAATTCAGTGCTGTTCCTCTAACAACACTGCCTGCTCTCCTCTTTTACCTTCTCCGCAGACGCTGCTAACTGCCATCTCTATGAGTGCCATCGCCACCAATGGAGTCGTGCCGGGTGAGTGGGTCAGACCATTCTTCTCTCCTGGATTGGCCAGCGTCCCCATCCCATCAGCCAGGCCTCAGTTCTTCCCTGCGGTGGTTGGTTCCTTCCTGACCCCCATCTCAGGGCATCTCCTGCCCTGGCACCTATGAATGGGGAGCCCTCGGGACACACCCCAATCTCCTTAGCTGCTCCCTGACTGTCTCTGTCCTCTCTCTCTAGCTGGGGGCTCCTACTTCATGATCTCCCGGGCGCTGGGCCCTGAGTTCGGGGGTGCTGTGGGGCTCTGCTTCTATTTGGGCACCACCTTTGCCGCCGCCATGTACATTCTGGGAGCCATCGAGATCTTCCTGGTGAGAATGCTGCTCCCTGGAGGACTGGGGCCTGTGATGTGTGTGTGACATGTCCCCATTCCCCACCCCCGTGAGCCAGCCGGCCCCCTGCCCTGGGGTGGCTTGGAGCCGGCGCCTCCTGGAGGTGACATCTCTCTCTGCGCCCCACACAGATGTACATCGCCCCCGAGGCAGCCATTTTCCGCAGTGCTGACGTGCTGAAGGAGTCGGCAGCCATGCTCAACAACATGCGGGTCTACGGCTCGGCCTTCCTCGTCCTCATGGTGCTGGTGGTCTTCGTCGGCGTGCGCTACGTTAACAAGTTCGCCTCGCTCTTCCTCGCCTGCGTCATCGTCTCCATCCTGGCCATCTACGCCGGGGCCATCAAATCCTCCTTCGCCCCGCCCCGCTTCCCGTAGGTGCCGGCGGGCTCTGCGGGGGTGCTGGCAGGCGGTGCGGGGGGGATTGGCACTCCTTGGGGGTGGGACTCACTAAGGGCTGATCTCCGCTAGGGGTGTGTGGGGGGCTCTGTGCTCCTAGGGGGGTTGCTCAGGACTGATCTCAGCAGGGGGCTCTATGCTCTGGGGCTCTGTGTCTATCTGCCTTCCCTCCCGGCACAGGGTCTGTATGCTGGGGAACCGCACCCTCTCTGGCCGGAACATCAACGTCTGCGCTAAGACCCAGGAACTGGGCAACTTCACGGTGCCCACCCAGCTCTGGGGCCTCTTCTGCAACTCCAGCAAGCAGCTAAACTCCACCTGCGATGAATACTTCACTCACAACAACGTCACCTCCATCCAGGGCATCCCGGGCCTGGCCAGCGGCATCATCACCGGTGAGGGCCTAGCATGGCTGGGCGGATCCTCCCACCAGCTGGTGGTGATGGGAGCCTGCCAGGGCTGCAGCATAGTGCCATCTGGGCACGAGCTCTGCCAGCTACGGAGCCCCTCAACCCTCTTTCTGAGGCTCCCGGATCAGCACTGACCCCCAAGATACTCCAGTATCTTAAACGCAGGCACTGCAGCTCGGGAGATTAGGAGGGAGAATGGGACCCACACATCAGGGATGGCAGCGTGGGGCGCTCCCAGAACCCCAGCCAAAGGATGGGCCAGCAGTTTTCATGGTACTGGCTAGAATTCCTGGGTTGTACAGACAGACGCCCGGGTGCCGACTCAAGAGACCCTGGTGGCTGTGGGACGGGATAGTCCAACCCCATGTGGCTTCACCCCACTGCCCTGCTGACTAGCCGCTTCTCCCTCCCTGCAGAGAACCTGTGGAGCAGCTACCTGCAGAAGGGGGAGATCATCGAGAAGCCCTCGGCCCACTCTGTCGACGTGCTGGGGGCCATGAGCCAGGAGTACGTGTTAGCCGACATCACCACCTCCTTTACCCTGCTCGTGGGCATCTTCTTCCCCTCCGTCACCGGTGAGCACGGCTGCCGTGGGGGATGGGAGCCGGGGGACCCTGGTGTCCGAGCCGGCAGCACAAGGCGATCACCGCTAGGGAATAGGACCCTGGTGTCCAGGATGGCAGCGTGGGGCGATCACCCCAGGGGGCCCTGCAGGCTCCCACTGCTAGGGAATAGAACCCCGGCGTTTGGGACAGCAGTGCAAGGTGCTCACCTGGCAGCCGTTTCTCCTGTGCCAATATCTGCAGGGATCATGGCTGGCTCGAACCGCTCTGGAGACCTGAAGGATGCTCAGAAATCCATCCCCATCGGCACCATCCTGGCCATCCTCACAACCTCCTTCGTCTGTATCCTGCCAAGGCGGGTGGGGTGGGGTGGGGTGGAGGGGAGGGCTGGCACAGACGGGGCAAGGGCAGGGGAGGGACATGCCTCGCTCAGGGTCAGAGCATGCCAGAGCCCACACGAGGCTGGGTGGAGAAGGGCCCCCCCCATGGGGTGAGGCTATGTGGGGGGAACCCTGGCCACCCTGCTGTGACCCTGGGGCCGTGGCCGCCTTGACTCCACACTGCCATAGATCTCAGCAACGTGGTTCTGTTCGGGGCCTGCATCGAAGGGGTGGTGCTGCGGGACAAGTGAGTATTGAGGGGCCTGCCCTGTGGTGTCCCCGCTGGCACCTGCCACTGGGGCTGCCCGTCCTCCCCATATTGCCTCCTTCTCAGGGGGTATGGGTCCCCCTACCCTTAGTCCTCTTTCCTTGGGGTCCCCCCAAGCCCATAACACCCCTCGACTGGATCCCCCATCCACTGGGTCCCCATAGTGCCTCTCCATTGGTTCCCCCCCCCAGCCTGTAGCACCCTTCTGCTGGACCCCCCCATCCACTGGGCCCCCCCCCCCCCAGCCCATAATACCCCTCCACTGAGTCCCCATTGCCCCTCTTCTCATTGGGCCCCCCTCTGTGCGGTCCTCCTGTCTGTAGCCCCTGTCCGGGGCTCCTCCCCGCCCGGTTCCCCTGGCTGACGGTCCCTCTCCGGCTGGCAGGTTTGGCGACGCTGTGCACGGGAACCTGGTTGTTGGGACGCTCTCCTGGCCCTCACCCTGGGTCATCGTCATCGGCTCCTTCTTCTCCACGTGCGGGGCTGGGCTGCAGAGCCTGACCGGCGCCCCCCGGCTGCTGCAGGCCATTGCTAAGGACAACATCATCCCCTTCCTGCGGGTAATAGCGCGCTCCGCTTTGCTCTCCCTCCCACAGTACCCAGCTGCCCCACCCCAGAGCTGGCTGCATCTTAGTGCTGGGTGAGCCATCCCTGTGTGGCTTTGTGTAGCTGTCCCCCAGCTGCCCCACCCTAGAGCTGGCTGCATTCCTGCCTTCCTGAAGTGGGTTTCCTGTGTGCTGTCGCCCTAGGTTTTCGGCCATAGCAAAGCCAACGGGGAGCCGACGTGGGCTCTGCTCCTGACAGCGGGTATCGCCGAGCTGGGCATCCTCATTGCCTCGCTGGACCTGGTGGCCCCCATCCTGTCTATGTAAGGTCCTCGCCGAGCCACATGGGGGAGGGGGTGGGCAGGACTCTGTGGGGGGGGAGATTTGGCATCCCCATCCCAGAGTGGGGAATCTCGTGGTGGCATGTCAGCCTGTGCCCTAGAGGGAGCTCCCGAGGCACCACCCCCTGACTGTCTCTTGTCTGTCTGGGTCCGTAGGTTCTTCTTGATGTGTTACCTCTTTGTCAATCTGGCCTGCGCCTTGCAGACCCTGCTGCGCACCCCCAACTGGAGACCCCGCTTTCGCTACTACCACTGGTAAGGGAGCCTAGGGGCCTGGGTTCTGCCCCAGCACCAGGAGGAGAGTGGGGTCTAGTGGTTAGAGTAGGAGGGGCTGGGGTTCTATCCCAGCCCTGGGAGGGGTGTGGGGTCTAGTGGATTGGGGGAGGGGGGGCTGGGCAACAGGATTCCTGGGTTCCCTCCCCAGCCCTGGGAGGGGCCTGGTGGGTGTGAATGGGGGTCCAGACTCCTGGGTGTTCTCTCTCTCTCTCTCTCCCTCCCTCCCTCCCCCTGCAGGGCGCTCTCATTTGTGGGCATGAGCATTTGCCTGGCGCTCATGTTTGTGTCCTCCTGGTATTACGCCATCGTCGCCATGGTGATCGCCGGCATGATCTACAAGTACATCGAGTACCAGGGGTGCGTTGTCTCCTGGAGGACCTGACACTCCTTGGACTGGATCTCCTGGGTTCACCCATTTCCTCCCTGACCTCGGGGAGTTCCCCACCCCCTCTGCCTCGGCTTCCCCATCTCCTGCCCGCTAGGGAGCCGAGTGGGGCTTGGGCTCCATGGGGCAGGCAGCCCTTGCCTTCTTGGTGGCCACCAGCCAGGGGCCTGTGGGCAGCTGTGGTAATGGGAGACATCCCCTATCCTCAGTGGTCACCCTGCCGGGATGTAGTGCTGTGGCTCTGTACAGGAAGACCTGTCTCATGGGTTAGAGCTGAGGGAGCTGGAAGCCAGGACACCTGGGTTCTGTCCCAGCTCTGGGTCGGGAGTGGGGTCTAGTGGTTGGACAAGGTGGGTTGGGAGCCAGGACGCCTGGGTTCTGTCCAGTCTGAACTTGGCCAGATCCCTTCCCCTGCCTCAGTTTCCCCAGCTCTCTCACGTGACCCCGTCTCCTCGGTGTGGGGTGGACGGCTTTTGGCTGAGCACCGTCTCTCTCCCCCCACCCCAGAGCCGAGAAGGAGTGGGGCGACGGCATCCGGGGCCTGTCGCTGAGCGCTGCCCGCTTTGCCCTGCTGCGCCTGGAGGAGGGCCCCCCCCACACCAAGAACTGGAGGTAGGAGAGCCCCCCCACACACCCGCTGCACCATGGGGTGAGCACCCTCTGGCCCCTATGTGACCCCTCGCTCCCCACAGGCCCCAGCTGCTGGTGCTGCTGAAGCTGGACGAGGACCTGCATGTGAAGCACCCGCGCCTGCTGACCTTCGCCTCGCAGCTCAAGGCGGGCAAGGGCCTGACGATCGTGGGCACCGTCATGGTGGGCAACTTCCTGGAGAACTACGCCGAGGCGCTGGCGGCTGAGCAGGTCAGGGAAGGGGGAGAGAGCAACCCCTGCTGAGCTCCACCCTGCTGTACGGTGCCCCCTGCTGGACGCTCTCCCCTCCCCGCAGCAGCATGGTGCCCCCTGCCAAGCCACCCGGCCCTGCTCCATGCCACAGTTCCTCCATTCCCCAACAGCTGCCTGGTGCCCCCTCCTGAGCCCCTGCCCCCAGACCCTTGCTCTGTGTGCCACAGTGCCCCCTGCTGTGTCACACCCCACTGCATGATACCCCTTGGCAAGCGCCCCACCATCCTGCTCAGTGTGGCACAGTGCCCCCTGCCGAGCGCCTCCCCCATTCCAGCAGTACGGTGTCCCTTGCTGAGCCCCAGGACAGTGCCCCCCCGTAGAACCTCCCCTGGCCCCTGCTCTGTGTGGCACAGCATCCCCTGCCTCCTGCACACACCCACCCCCTGCTGAGCGCCCCGGACCCTGCTCTCTGCGGCACGGTGCCCCCCAAGTGCTGTGGCTTCCCTTGCAGAGGCCCCCAGCAGCACAGCGCCCCCTAGCTGCTCCCCTGTATATGTGTCTTGCAGACCATCAAGCACCTGATGGAGGCAGAGCGCGTGAAGGGCTTCTGCCAGCTGGTAGTGGCAGCCAAGGTGCGGGAGGGCATCTCCCACCTCATCCAGTCCTGTGGCCTGGGCGGCATGAAGCACAACACAGTGGTGATGGGCTGGCCCAACGCCTGGCGCCAGAGCGAGGACGCCCGTGCCTGGAAGACCTTCATCAGTACGTGGGGGTGTGGGCTTGGGGGGATCCCCCCCTCTCTCCCACTGGTGCCCTCTGACCTCCGCCCACTTTTGTCACCATAGGCACTGTCCGAGTCACCACAGCCGCTCACCTGGCCCTACTGGTGGCCAAGAATGTGGCCTTCTACCCAGGCAACGCGGAGCCCTTCGCTGAGGGCAACATCGACGTGTGGTGGATCGTCCACGATGGAGGCATGCTCATGCTGCTGCCCTTCCTGCTCAAGCAGCACAAGGTGCCAGTGGGGGCTCGGTGTGGGGAGGGGGGACTGGGGCAGCAGGATGGAGAGCTGACCTGCGGGTGCTGACCCATCCAGTGCTTGGTTTCTCTCTCTTCTCCCGTGTCCCCAGGTGTGGCGTAAATGCAACATCCGCATCTTCACGGTGGCCCAGCTGGAGGACAACAGCATCCAGATGAAAAAGGACCTGGCCACCTTCCTGTACCACCTGCGCATCGAGGCAGAGGTGGAGGTGGTGGAGATGGTGAGAGACTTGAGGGGGCAGCTGGGGGGAGAGCACCATGCTCTGTGGCCCCCCTACGGGAGTGGGGGAGACTGCATATGGGCAGAATGGCCCCTAGGGGGCAGCACTGCCACAGCTGAAGAGTGGAATCTCTCTTGGGAGCCCCAGGTATAGGCCCCATTTCTTCACATGGGACAGCTTTGTACAGGGTTTGGAGCGGGAGGGAGCTGGGACTCCTGGGTTCTAGGCCAGCTCTGGGAGGGGGGTGGGGCAGGTTGCACCTCTGGCCTCAGCTCACCCCACACATGCCCCATACAGCATGACAGCGACATCTCAGCCTACACCTACGAACGGACCCTGATGATGGAGCAGCGCTCCCAGATGCTGCGGCACATGCGGCTCTCCAAGACGGAGCGGGACCGGGAGGTAAGTGGGGACTGAGGGGTGGGGGTGGGCTGCTCCCCTCCCCCATGGGGCACCCCTCCACTCACCCCCAGGCTTCCCGCAGGCCCAGCTGGTGAAGGACCGCAACTCCATGCTGCGCCTGACCAGCATCGGCTCTGACGAGGACGAGGAAACGGAGACGTACCAAGAGAAGGTGCAGATGACCTGGACTAAGGATAAGTACATGGCGGCCCGCGGGCAGAAGGCCCGGACTCTCGAGGGCATGCAGGATCTGCTCAACATGAAGCCGTAAGCCCCTCTTGGTTCCCATCAGCCCCTAGGGACCAGCCCCTCCCCACCATCCCTGGAGGTGGTGATAGAGCTGCCCTAACATGAGACTAGAAATGCTTTCCTCATCGTGGGGGTGGCATCAGGACACCCCCCACCCATGGAGCCACCC
The DNA here is from genome assembly GCF_011386835.1 of Chrysemys picta bellii. NCBI lineage: Eukaryota > Metazoa > Chordata > Testudines > Emydidae > Chrysemys > Chrysemys picta. The sequence goes on along the minus strand of NC_088803.1, from coordinate 11,290,737 downwards.
TGCACTGTCTGGCTCTCCCCTACCCGGTGGCCGCTGCTAACCCTCCCGCCCCCTGCAGGGACCAGTCCAATGTGCGGCGCATGCACACGGCCGTCAAACTCAACGAGGTGATCGTCAACAAGTCGCACGACGCAAAGCTGGTCCTGCTCAACATGCCGGGGCCACCCCGCAACCCTGCAGGCGATGAGAACTGTATCCTTGGCGTGGGGAGCCAGGGGAGTAGGTGGGGGGAGCGCTATCTATCTGTCTTGCCAGTGTTGGCTCCTTAATCCGTCCCCCAGACATGGAGTTCTTGGAGGTGCTGACTGAAGGGCTGGAGCGGGTGCTGCTGGTGCGGGGGGGTGGCAGCGAGGTCATCACTATCTACTCCTAGAGTGCCCCTCCACTGGCCTCTGCCACTTCATTCCACTGCTGCCCTCTAGACAGGCTGGGGGGAAGAGGCATGCCAAAATTCACCAAGGGCACACCTCCATGCAGCAGTTACCCCACCTCTCTACTCCTACAGGGCAAGAAAGGGGGTGGCACCAAAGGGACTGTGGTATTAGACCCAACAGGGCCGGGTCACCATGGGGCAACCCTCACAAAGCAGGGATGGGAGAGATTTCCCATGATGCCCGTCACCACGCAGTGCCAAAGCTGCTTTGCTTCCTTTCCCTTTTCAGCTGCTGTGGAAGGGTGCAGGGGGGTTGTGGGCCTCCTCCCTTCTCCCCCCCTTTTGGGTGCAATCAGCATGGTTGCTGTAATGGGGCCTGTTCGGGGCAGGGCAGGCCAGTGCCAGTCACTGATCCAACTTCCTAGGCCTAATGGCTGGGATGCCCCTTGCAGGGGCCAGAGTGGGGTTGAGAACCAGAAGAAACCACCAACTCATCACACTTGTGGCTTAACTTTTTATTTCACATTCACTCCTGCCCCATAGCCATAGGGCTGCTTGGGGGGTGGGGTTGCTGGATCATGAGAGGGTAGGGACATAAGTTTCCCCCTTCCCTCCCCCTGGCTGCTGTTGTCTCAGCACTAATCATGGCAGGCTGGACAAGCGGTTTCTGGAGCCACTGACCCCCAGGGCAGTCTTGAAACAGGCAAATCCAATCTCCTCTCCCCCTATAGCTTCAATTGGAAGGCAGGGCCTGGCACCTACTACTTGATCTTTGGGGAGAGGGGGGCTTTTAATTTATTGGGGGTCAAGCCCCAGTTTACAGTATTGGGGGGGGGAAGAAGGGATTTTTTTTTTGCTCTGTACCAGAAATGTGTAAAGAATAAAATTTTATACATTAAGTGTAGCTGTGGGGGCTGGAACTTGCACATGGAAGGGAAGATTCAGATTGTGCTTTTTGCGTGTACTCTGCCTCCCACCCCCCACAGCAGGCAGTGGAGGCACCTCTGCACAGCAGCTTTATTTATCCACCTCTTCCCTTCCTCCCGCCCCGCCCGAGGAGGGGGAAGGCTAGAAGAGGGTGGTGGGGCTCAAAGCCCAACAGGAGCTGTAGAGACTCCAGGTCCTCCTGGAAAACCTGCAATCACTCCAGGGGCAAGGGGCGTTGGTCACAGCAGCAGCCCCCCGCCGGTGTACTCCATCCGCTGCAATGAGAGGGGAGAGGGGGTCAGCACAGCCCTGCTAGCCCCTACCCCATCTTCCTGCATGCCCCCCCGGCTGCCCAAAAACCTCTATACTGTACCCAGGAGCTAAGCCCCCTCACCTCAGGGGGTTCGATGAAGGCCAGCCAGTCGGAGGCATGGGTGGGCAGCAGCCCCATGGACTGGCACTTGTAGACAGCCAGCGCCAGCCCCAGCAGGTTCCCGATCAGATACACGAGGCCCTGCAGGAACTTCTGGCTGGAGCTCTCCAGCAGCTTGAAGGCTGGGGGTGGGAGAGGACAGTCAGACTTGGGGGCAAGAGCCAGGGTTGTAGGGGGGCTCCAGCCACCAGCCCAACCAGGAATCTGGAGCAGGGTGGGGTTGGGGGAGAAAATCTGAGACTGCATGGAGTCACTAACTGGCCCGGATTGGGGGAAATGGTGAGGGGTTGATACTCACTGGTTGAAATAGCCATAGGGGGGGCCAGAGGTAGGCAGGCAGTGGGAGCAATGTGAGGGATACTCACTAGCAGAGATGGCCAGAAGGGGGTGCTGGGAGGGAATGGTGAGAGGAGACAGGGGATACTCACTAGCAGAGATGGCCATGAGGGCCTGCAGGGGGCGCCAAGCCATCATGCACACCATCATTGTGGGGAAGATGGAGATGGTGTTCCCAGCCATGTACATGATGAAGAGGTTCATGGGGATCTGCTTCAATGGCCCCAGCGCCACATCCCAGCACCGCTGGGGGGGGAAGAACATGTGTCAGAGGGGCCTTGCGCGTGCGCCCCCTCCCCCCCCACCAGCACTCTGAGCCCTCCACTCCATCCTCTTGGAGAGAACCCAGGTGTCCCACACCTGCAGACAGAACCCAGGTGTTCTGGGGGTTCCCATCCCCTTGCTCTTGGCCCCCACAGTACCTTCTCCACCAGGATACGGTCAGTCTCCTGGACGCTGGTGTCAGGGACCTGCTTGTCTGAGTAGCCCACGGGATAGAGGGATTCGCCTTGGCCACTGCCCCGGTCACTGCGGCCCCTGGGGGGAGAGAGGAGGAGGAGGAGGCGGGAGCTTTGTGTACCTAGCGGAATACAGCCAGCTCTGGGGTGGGGCAACTGGGGAACAGCTACACAACGCTGGAGGGGGACAACTCGCTTGGCTTGGAGATGTAGCCATTAATAAACTGTGGTGTTGTGTGTGTGTGTGTGGGGGGGGGACATGGTCCTATTTTCTCACGAGCCCCCCATGCCTGGCCAGCCCCTTGCAGGCTGTGAGGGGATCCCAGCCTCTGGATCCCCCAGGATTTTCAAGCTCCTGGAGTCTGATCTGGGGGTCCCCGGGCAGACCCTCGACCGGCCACCCCCTCTCCGTGGGCAGGAACCCGCTGCCAGCCGCCTGGCCCCACACCCGCTGTCCCGCCCCCCGTAACAAGCCCCCGGCACCTCACCTGCCCCCGCTGCCCGGGCCGCCCAGCTCGATGGCCCACTTGAAGCGCCGGCCCCGACTGGCCACCAAGGGGGTCCCCATCTCCGCCTGCAGCCAGGGGAGAGACAGAGACCGAGTCGCAGGGAACCCAGGCATCCTGCCCGCCCCCTCCCTCCCTCCCCCGGAGCCCAGACATCCTCCCCCCGGGAACCCAGGCGTCCTGCTCGCCCCCTCCCTCCCCCGGAGCCCAGACCCCCGGGAACCCAGGCGCCCTGCCCGCCCCCTCCCTCCCCCGGAGCCCAGACATCCTCCCCCCGGGAACTCAGGCGTTCTGCCCGCCCCCGCCCCCCCCCCCCCCCCGGAGCCCAGACCCCCGGGAACCCAGGCGTCCTGACCCCCCCGAAAACCAAGGTAGCCTAGCCCCCTCCTCCCGAGCAGGGGACCCAGGCGTCCTGACCCCTCCCCCCGAGCAGGGAACCCAGGCGTCCTGACCCCTCCCCCCGAGCAGGGGACCCAGGCGTCCTGACCCCTGGACACTCTCACCCAACCCGACGCCCCCCTTGGAAACAGCTAATTTCCGATCACAGAAAGCGACTTCCGCCTCTGTACTGTACGTCACTTCCTGTCGCCGGGGCAGAGGCCGCTCCTCCTCCCCCAGGGGTGGGGCTGCCTGGCCAGAGTGAGGCTGGGGAACTTAGAACCGCTCCGGCCCCAGCCCGCGGGCCTTAAAGGGGAGGTTGGGGGAGCTAAAGAGGAATTCTGGGGGGGAATAAAGGGGAGTACTGGGGGAATTAAAGGGGAGGTTGGTGTTAAAGGGGAGTAGTGTGGGAATTAAAGGGGAATGCTCAGAGAATTAAAGGGGAGGTTGGGGGATTAAAGGGGAGTATGGAGGATTTTCAGGGCATTGGGTGGGAATGTGAGGGGGTTGACGGGGAGGCTGGCAGGAGTTAAAGGGGCGTGCGGGAAGAGTCACAGAGGAGGGCGGGATGGTGAGGGCATTAATGGGGTGTGAGGGCCACTAACACAGGGTTGTTAGAAGACATCTGGCGGCCTGGGCAGGTTCTCGGGCTGTGTGTATGGGGGACGGGGGCATGAGGCTGTCCATGTAGTGTCTATAATTCTCCCACCCAACCCCACCCATGACAATATGAACCTTTCAGAGCAGAGACACCACCATGATCCCCTGCACAAGGGGAGGCAAAGGGAAGGGATCGGGGGATGGGTGCATCTGTGCCCCCTGGTCCAGCTCCACATAACACCAGGCATCCCGTCCCAACAGCAGGGAGCACTGGGAGGGGGGTGGGGTCTAGTGGTTGGAGCAGGGACGCCTGGGAGTCAGGACTCCTGGGTTCTCTCCTGGCTCTGGGATGGGAGTAGCATCTAGTGGTTAGAGCGGGGGGGGGGGGGGGAAGGGGGAGATCTGGGAGCCAGGACTCCTGGGTTCTGTGCCTGGCTCTGCTGTGTCATTTCTCCTCTGTTGCTGCATAGTCATAGCTCCCAGCTATAGGGTGTCACAGAGGCTGCCACATCCCCTTCGTGTGGTCACAGATTCACCGGTGGGCTTCTCAGAAACCCTCCTGCCGCAGTTGCTGTGATCGAGGCCCATGGTTTGTCTTCCCACCCTGCTCACAGCTGGGCCACCCTGAGAAAGATCAAAAGACCATGTTCCCACCCACCACCCAGAGCAGTTGCTGTCACACACGGCCCCCAGCACAGAGACACGGGCAGGGAGCTGAGCGATGATGGGCCCAGATGAGTAAGAGCCCCAGATGTGCCCAGCTGTGAGCCAGCACCCGGAGCAACCCTGGATCCTGCAGGACACATCCCCCCACCGGGGTCTTCTCTGTCCATCATCCATCCAGCTGTGCAGGCACCCAGTTGCTGGGCTGATGCACGGCCTGTCTTTCCCCGCAGCCTGTGAGGTCAGCTGTGGTTGAACAGAGTCTGAACCTGCCACTCAGATGAGTGCGTATACGTGACCTGCAGGTTTCCTGCTGGGTCTATAAATCACCTAGGGCTGAGGCAGATGCACCATCCCCTTCCCCAGATGGCTCTGATAATGCAGTTTCTTCTCCTGCTCCCCATGGCTTTTTTCCTGCCTCGTGGGGCTCTGGCTGGTGAGTACGGGGGGAATCGGGACCCGTTCAGTGCTGTTGTGGCTGTTAGCACATCCTGGCTCCTCCCCAGAGTCAGACACTTCCGCCTTGGGCGTTGTGCTCACCCTAGGACTCAGGTGGGATGCCATGGATTGGAGAAGGCTGGGCCCAAGTTGGTGCCATTGCTAAAGTTGCTTAGCCACAGGGGGAGATGCAGGGCCTGTGTCCACATGGACACAGAGGTGTGCGTTGTTCGTGAGTCAAGCTAACCTGCCCAGAGGCTGACCTTAAACCTATCCTGATGTGAGGATATCTCCGCCAGGGTGGATCACTGGGGGAAAGGAAGCCCGGTCTCACTCCAAACCCTACATGGCTTTCCTCAACATCAGCATGAAGCATGGGCACAAAAGGTGTGGAGGATTCCTGATCCAAAAGGACTTTGTGCTGACGGCTGCGCACTGTGACCTAGGGTAAGTGCCTGCTTCTTGACCCTCAATTTCAAAGTTGTTGCCTCCTGGGGAATTCCCAAAGAGGGGTAAGCTGTGGCTTACTGCCCGTGGGGGTAGGTGGGAATGTTTACACTGCCTTGGTGGCCACTAAAGTGGAATTAAGTGCTGATATTTAATTTGTCACCAGTAGGGTTCAGAGTTAACGGCCTGGCTGAGATGAATGGAGGCAAGGCTATCATTCCAGGCTGTCTCTGTGGGCGTAAGTCAAGCTCATGGGCAGGCGTTTTTAAGCCACCTAGGGGAGCTGGACAACTCATTCCCATTACACCAAACCAGAAGGGTCCAAATCTCAGCCACAGAGTTCTTTGTCCTCCCAGTCCTAGGGAGGACCAGGAAGTGTTAATAAAGTGGGGGACTTAAGGATATCTTTGCAGCTGCTGGGGCTAGATGATTAAGTTTTTTTTATAAATGGCACAGTTTGCTTGATCCTGTTGTTTCCTGATTTGCAGGAATTGCATGAATTTTGCTTTTCAAAGAGATAAGATGAGATTTTCAAAGGTGCCTAAGAGATGTGCACAGCCAATCCCCATTAAAATTAAATGGGGGGCCTAAAATCCCTTGACAGCTTTGCAAATCTCAGCCCATGTGAGGTTAATTATAATATCTAGCTCTTCTCATCTGGAGATCTCAAAACACTTGACAAAAGGGGTTGGGATCATTATCCTGGGGATGTATAAAAAGGGGAATTTCGAGTAGGAGTAGAGGGGTTATTTTATCCCTGGATTTGGCCCTGGTGCAACCACTGCTGGGATCCTGTGTCCAGTTCTGGCACCCCACAATTCAGGAAAGATGTTGACGCATGGGGAAAGGGTCAGAGAAGAGCCACAAGAATGATTAAAGGATTGGAAAATCTGCCTTAGAGTGAGTGACTCAAGGAGCTCAATCTGTTTAGCTTAACCAAGAGAAGGAGTTTGGACTAGATGACCACAGTGGTGCCTTGTGGCCTTGGAATGTACAAATCTCCATTCTACAGATGGGGAAACTGAGGCACAAAGTGGGACAGTGACTTGTCCAAGGTCATCCAGCAAGCCTGTGAATAGAACCCAGGTCTCCTGAGTCCCCTTCCGGCACTCTACCCACTAGACCATACTGCCATAGGGTAACTCCTCATGCATGACTTGACAATAATAGCTCCACCCTCATTCAGCTCCATGGAGATGTTAATTCTGAGCCCTACTGACACCAATTCCTCTCTCTGTACGTAACTGTTTCACTGCAGCTGCTTTTAGTGGCTTTGAAAATCTCAGGCTCTGGTTCCTATTTTAACACCCCAGAAGGTTGGGGCAGCATGGATGGGTTTTGGGTAGGGGAGGCCAGTGGAATCTAGGAGCGCCCAACCCTAGCCCATTCCCAGCCACGACTCTCTGCCTTCCTAGAAAAATCATGGTGTATCTGGGAGCTCACAATGTGACCAAGCGGGAGCGGAGCCAGCAACGCCTGGCCGTCCGACGGAAAATCCCCCACCCGAAATACAACAACAAGACATGGGAGAATGATCTCATGTTACTCAAGGTACCAATGACTGATTTTCTCCTATTACATCCCTGTTTGTCTGTCTGTCTCTCCTTCTTGTGGCTCTTGTCTTAGAGCGTCAGCTCTTTAAGGCATGTACTGTCACTTCAATCTGTGTTTGTGCAGTGCTTGGCACAATGTGCTCATGGGTCATGACTGGGGCCCCAGGCGCTACCGTAATACATCTAATAAATAATGTACAGCACCTGGCACAATGGGGTCATGGGTCATAACTGGGGCTCTAGGTGCTACCGTAATACACTCAATAAAGCATAATAATAATGACCCCACATTCAGGGTATTCACATTTTTACTCAAGACATTTTTTGTTTGTTTGTTTTTTAGTCAAAAATGGGGGCTTTGCCTAACTGCTCCTGTAAAAAAATAAAAAAAAAATCAGAATGATAAAATTATGAAAGAAATTTGTTTTCTGTTTTTTTTTAATTATTATGTTTTGAAACACTGTAGAAATTTTCCACCTTTCACCAGTTTTTACTCCTCTGCCTCCAACACTCAGTTAGAGATAAAAGATAAAAAAGTGAGAGGGAGTGACAGAGGAAAAAAAAATCTCTACCTTATTTATTTTTCCCCACTGGCAAAAAATTGGGACGAAGTAAAAAACAATAGGCATGTTTTCTTTTCCCTCTATACTATAAAAATGTAGGGAAAGTGGGGGTTCCCCCCCACATTCCCACACTCGAGTCCTTTTTTGTTTCTTGGTTTGCTTTTCACTGCAAGAAAAAAGTTCAAAGCAACAGAAAGAATCTCTGAAATTTCAAAATAGATTTTTTTTAAATGAAATTTTTCATTTTGCATCTGATTTTTTAAAAAACATGAAAAATTCTGAATGGGATGAAATATTGGTTTCCCTCCTGTAAATTGATCAGTTATTCCCCTCTCCAGACATATACCGGGCAGGGATCTCATCCCCTCCTGCAGAAGGGAGCGGTGTCTTTCTCACATACACACAGTCTTGACCCCCCAATATAAAATCCTTCAAAAAATGTGGTTTCAGAAGTTATTTGTATTATGGTGGTACTTAGATCAAAATCAGAGCCCCATTGTGCCGGGTGCTGCCCAGACCCCAAACGAGATCAGAACCTCACTGTGCCAGGCGCTGCACAGACTCTGACCAAGATCAGGGCCCCATTGTGCCAGACACTGTACAGACCCCGACTGACATTAGGGCCCCATTGTGCCTGACACTCCACTGACACAGTGAGGCACAGCTCTGCCCCAAAGAGCTCACACTATAAATAGACAAACAGTTGGCAGGGAAACTGAGGCACAGAGCGGGGCCGTGATTCGCCCAGGAGCAGACACCAGGTCTCCTGACTCCCATCCCAGTGCTTTTTCCACTAGACCTTGCTGCCACCTTTTCCCTTGCCCTCTCTCCTTGCAGCTGAAGGGCAAAGCGAAGCTGACAAAGGCTGTGCAGCTCATCCCCCTGCCCGAGGACGGTGAAGAGGTGATGCCAAGAGACATCTGCAACGTAGCGGGCTGGGGGAATACCCGGGCCAGGGGGTTTTCCCTGCCAAGCACGCTGCAGGAGGTCAACTTGAAGGTGCTAAAGGCGGACAGGTGCACGCGCTACCCCCGTTTCGTCCCCAACTCCATGATCTGCGTGGGCGACCCCAGGGAAGTCGAGAAATCATCCTTTCAGGTAAATATCCCTCTTGCCCTACACACGTCCTCCCAGCTCGGCCGAGCAGGGGCGATGCTGAGACTCTGAGCTGTACCAAGGGACACGCACCCGTGGGAAGGACAGCTGAAACCAGCTTCAGCACCTGGCGTTTATTTCACAGGGCGATTCCGGGGGCCCTCTGGTCTGTGACGGGACGGCCCAGGGCATCGTCTCTTTTGGCAAAGATGACGGGTCCCCCCCAAGGGTGTTCACCAGGGTCTCGGCGTACATCCCCTGGATCAAGAAAACAATGAGAAAGCTGTAGGATTAACCTTAGACAAGCACTTTCTTTGCTCTCTGCCTCAGTTTCCCAGCTGTAAAAGGAGTATTACAATCCTCACTTAGCTCCCAAGTGATAAATCCATACAGCTATGTATGGAGCCTAGTTACTATGGTGATGGGCTCATGGTAAAGCCAATCAATAAATAGTGTCTTCTTGGTGTTTCCTGTTGCACATTATTTTAAAACCTTAAACAGGCCCCATCAGTCATTGGAGGTTTTAGCTTTAGAGACAAATCGCCGGGTCCCAGGATATTAGAAAGACAAGGTGGATAAGACAGGCTGATTCAATTAAAGATACCACCTCAACCGCCTTGTCTCTCTGTGATTCTGTAAAGCATCTTCTAGAAAGTCTGACAGTCTGAGTTTGAAGGTATCAAGACCTGGAGGTTTGTTCTGGTGGTTAAAGATTTTTTCATTTCATTTTTTTGGCGATTGCCTCAAACGTTTTCAAAACCCTTTCCCCCTCCCCCCCTTGAAAATGTATGTTTTGGTCAAAAAGGTGGATGGGAAATTTCTGATCCATTCTACAAACTGCTCGACTTGACCGAAAATTAAGGGGGAAAATGTCATGGAAGTTTTGTTCCTTTTTTGGGGCATGGGGGGAGTAAAATTTAAACTCCAACAAAGAATTTCATCCAGATCTGAAAAACTCCCACTGAATCTTCTTCGATGACATTTCCCCAATACTCCCCCCTACACACTGCCAATTTTCAACCAATTTAGAGCTGGTTGAAAGATGGGGAGACAATTTCATGAAAGCGTTATCCCCAAACCCCTCCTCTTTGTGTTTTTAAAGCAACATATGTCCAAATATTTGCATCAGAATTCCGAAATTTGAAAAAAAAATCATCCAGTTTTGTAGTTGGTCACAACCTGTATGACATTAAATTTTCCAGAGAACAATCCCAACTCTTGTCAAAATAACAAAAAAATTAGAAAAACCTGGACATTTTCTAAAGCTCGTAGCATTTTTTGCTGGAAAAATTACTCAAAATGTGTGTGTGTGTGTGTGTGTGTGTGTGTGTGTGTGTGTGTGTGTGTGTGTGTGTGTGAGTGAGTGAATGGGCTGACTCACACATGCACCGGGTGGGGAGAATCAGGCTGGATTTTTGAAACAGTCCGATCGGCTTCAGGGCTGGTAGGAAAGCAAGGAGGAAATGTGGTTGCATTTTTGTTCCCATGTGGTCAATGAAATTCCTGCCAAAAACAGTTGTGAGATGGATACAAAAAATAAGGAAAAATATTAAAATTTAATCAAAGATTTGTCCAAAAATAATTAGAGACAAGGTGGGTGAGGGAATAGCTTTTATTGGACCAACTTCTGCTGTTGAGAGAGTCAAGCTTTCAACATAGATCTCTTCTTCTGATCTGGGAAAAGTTCTCCAGGATGTCCAAGCTAAACACAAGTCAAAGCCGGTCCCTTTCCCGAACAGACATGAATAAAAGCTATCCCCTCCCCCACCTTGTCTCTAATATCCTGGGACCGACACGGCTACAACAACATGGCAAACTACCAAACAATTGTCCGGTTCCTAATGACGCCTCCCGCCTCTTGGTTTGGGGGAGTTTGAACCTGGTGTTAAAGCAATGAGTCTGGAAAAGGTTTTGAAAACCTGCCCTAGGAGGAGAGGTGAAAAAAACTGAGCATGTTGGGTCTTGAGAAAAGAAGACTGAGGAGGGACCTGAGAACAGTCGTCCAGTATGTGAAGGGCTGTTCTAAAGGGGATGCGGATCAATGGTTCTCCATGTCCAGTGAAGGCAGAACAAGAAGTGATAGGTTAATCGGCAGCAAGGGAGATTGAAGTTAGACATTAGGATAATCTTCCTAGCTCGAAGGGAAGTCTAAAGGAAGAACTCCACTAGCTATAGTAGACTCTTATCCTGTTACGTGGACCGGCCAGTAGAGGGAGACAAACCCCGCATGTTCTGCTAGTGGCCTGCAGCTCAGGAAAGGCTTTCTCATCCCGCCTGCTCCTCTAGGGTTAGTTTCTCTCCTTCTTTGGGGAAGTGGGGAGGGGGTCCATTGGTCCCAGGAGAGGGGAGTCCATTAATTTCAGTAGAGATTGTATGAGGCGCTGGTGTAGGATTTCCTCATGGGTCTGCTATGAAAACTCTTCTCCTCTCTTCCCACCGAACCGCCCTGTCCAGCCCTGGCAGAGCAGACGACAATTCCACGGACCCTGATTGTAGTGCAGAAAGGCCCTAAGGAGGGGGACTGGCTGGATCACGGGATGGGAAATTGGATGTGGGGCCTTTCCCCTTTTGGGGGTGCTGACTCTGATCTAGCCCCACACCGGGGGACTGGCTGGTTCAGTGCGGGGTGGGGAATTGGACATGGGGCCTTTTAAACCCTGTGACATGGTTTCTAATCTGCAGTGATTACTGCCTCTGTCTTAGGGCTCTGGGAGGTGAGTGGTGTCTTCCGTGTCTAGTGGTTTAGAGCAAGGGGAGCTGGGAGGCTGGACTCCTGGGTTCTATCCCTGGCTCTGGGAGGGGAGTTGTGTGGGATGATTCTTGGGGTAACCAGGACTGTGAGTGACCTTGTTACCCCTGGCCTCCAGGTTAACAGCAGCTGCCCCTGAGTCCCCTGGAACCGCTCCCCTGTGACACCCAACCCCTGACGCTGGCTACTCACAGAAATCCCAGCTCCTCAGCCCTCAAGGGAGCAGCGTATCCCTGTTTTCCCTTTACCCACTGTGACGGTGTCACACCCAGCCCTCGTGCGCACAGTGAACAAAACCAAGAGAACACGGGCGCTTCCCGTGGAAACAAGAGAGAGCGCCAGATACTGATGGGTACAGGAGCAACCAAACTCAGACGCTGCCAGCTAGGGCCGACGCTCGCTAATAGTTCCAGTGTCTGGCTAACCACCAGGTTTCCCCTCCCAGAATTCAGCCCGTTGCAGAGCTGGCTGACACCCCAGGATCCGGGCCTTCCTGAAATTCCTCCGCGCCCCAAGACATCTCCTCTGGGAAAGACTGCAGAGGGTCATCTTCTGCCCTGCATTATGCTGATTTTGCCGGCTGTCTCTCATGGCAGTCGGGGTGAGCACTGGCCGGTTACTATGGCCATCTCTGCCTCCATGTGGGTTCAGTTGTTCGTGTCTGGCTTTGACGGGTTCTCGTGGACTGTTCTGGGATGAGGCGAGGGAACACAAGGGGGCCTTGTGGCTCGCTGCCAGGAGTGGCACATGACCAGGGTTGCCAACCTCAGGGCAGACTGGCTGAAAGAGGCACATGCCCAGACTGGTGATGTGTTCAGTGATTAGATTTCACCACGCCCATACCACGGAGCCACGGACAGTCCCCTACACTCTGGTCTATCCACCTAGACAAACCGGACTTAGTGATAAGTGGTCATGGCACCAAAACTCACCCCACATTCAGGATGCTCCCTGTCCCTAGAGACCAGTCACTTAGGCCGTGTCTACACTAACGAGCTTATAGCGACGCAGCTGTACCGATGCAGTTGCACCTCTGTAAGATCCCTCGTGTAGCCGCTCCATGCTGACGGGAGACAGCTCTCCCATTGACATAATTAAACCACCCCCAACGAGCAGTGGTATCTATGTTGGCAGAAGAAGCTCTCCTGTCGACATAGCGCTGTGCACACCAGCGCTTCTGTCGGTGTAACTTGTGTCACGTCGGGATGTGTTTTTTCACACCCCTGAGCGACATAAGTTATACTGACAAAAGTGGTATTGGAGACATAGCCTTACTCCGGATCAGTTGGTACCTAGATCTTACGCCTGTAGCCAATCCTGTAATCCATGGTACACCCACATCTTGAATACTGTGTGCAGATGTGGTTGCCCCATCTCAAAAAAAGATATATTGGAATTGGAAAAGGTTCAGAAAAGGGCAACAAAAATGATGAGGGGTATGGAACAGCTTCCATATGAGGAGAGATTAATAAAACTGGGACTTTTCAGCTTGGAAAAGAGACGATTAAGGGGGATAGGATAGAGGTCTATAAAATCATGACTGGTGTGGAGAAAATAAATAAGGAAATGTTCTTTACTCCTTCTCATAACACAAGAACTAGGAGTCACCAAATGAAATTAGTAGGCAGCAGGTTTAAAACAAGCAAAAGGAAGTATCTCTTCACACAACGTACAGTGTGGAACTCTTTGCCAGAGGACGTTGTGAAGGCCAAGACTATAACAGGGTTCAAAAAAGAACTAGATAAATTCATGGAGGATAGGTCCATCAATGGCTATTAACCAGGATGTTCAGGGATGGTGTCCCCTAGCCTCTGTTTGCCAGAAGCTGGGAATGGGTGACAGGGGATGGATCACTTGATGATTACCTGCTCTGTTCATTCCCTCTGGGGCACCTGGCATTGGCCACTGTCGGAAGACAGGATACTGGGCTAGATGGACCTTTGGTCTGACCCAGTCTGGCCATTCTTATGTTCTTAATGAATTACCTAAAGGTTTATGAATTAAGAAAAAGGAATAACCGTTATTTCCAGGTTAAAGCAGGCCAACATATACACCCCGATGAGTTACCATCTAAATCCGAAGAATGCCCGAGCTGTAGTGGTTTGTCAGTTCAAAGTGTCTCTCAGGGCAGCCCCTGGGGAGCTCTGGTGCCAGTTTGGTGGCTCTTGCCCACTCAGACGTCAAACAGCCCAAAAGACAGAAAATCATCTTGTGGCTTCCTTTTATTTACGTCATTCAGCTTCCAAGCCCACAGCACTTCCTTGCACATCACATTTCCCTGCAGCCAGAGGGCTATTAACCAGTTTTTGTATTGTAATGGTCTGGGATGGCCCATCTGATTTTGATAGTTCGTCTGGATGGATGCCGGAAGGGGGGACGGACGATTCCCATGCCTGGGTTCCCAAGTTCAGAGCAAACACTTTCAGTGTTATAAAGCAAAATGTTCCTGTTTCCCTATGGCCTGGAACACAGACATGGCAAGTGAGATTGATGCAGGCAGCAATGTACAAGCATTTCATAGACTGTAAACTCTAAATATGTTCTTGTAAGACTCATCCCTCTTTTGAGCGAAACTAACACACAGGTGAACAGTCTGTTCTCCAGCGACCAGTTTGTTAATTCATAGCTAATGCCAGCTGCCTGGGTCTGCCAGCATCACACTGTGTAGTCCATCACCAGCTAGCCAGGGAGTGCTGACAGCTCCCTCCGGTGTGAACAGGCCATCCCCAGGCCACGAGATCCCACGGACAGTCACTCCAAGCCCATTAGCTGTAGGTGCCAGGATAGAGACATTATCCTTGAACTAGTACCTGTACGCATGGCTCGCAGCGAAGATGAAGCTTGACAAGTTACCAGCTTTCAGTAGAGTCCTCACACACTGCCCTTCAGGGCTAAATACCAGGAAGCAGTATCTGAAGTGTAGTGAGTTTGTCAGGTCTGAGACAGGACTGGCTTGTGAAGGACAGTGAACACTTTGCTGATTGGCATCATGGGCCTCTGGGTCACAGGGCACTGGGAGCCAGGACTCCTGGGTTCTATCCCTGGTTCTGGGAGGGGAGTGGGGTCTAGTGGTTAGAGCGCGGGGGGGGTGCGGTGGGTTGGGAGTTAGGACTCCTGGGCTCTATCCCTGGCTCTGGGAGGGGAGTTGTGTCTAGTGGTTAAAGGAGGGAGTGGGGATGGGAGGGGGTGGGGATAGGATTCTATCCTAGCTCTCGGAGTGGGGTGGGGTCTAGTGGGTTAGAGCTGGGGGGAGGGGGATGGGAGGCAGGACTCCTGGGTTCTATCCCTATCTATGCTGTGTCATTTCCCCTCTGGTGCTGCAGAGTTGTAGCTCCCAGCTGTGCGGCATCATACAGGCTACCACATCCCATTCACGTGGTCACAGGCTCACTGGGGGGCTTCTCAGAAACCCTCCCGCCACGGTCGCTGTGATCAGAACTCACGGCTGCTCTGCCCACCCCCACCCTGTTCACGGCTGGGCCACCCTGAGAAAGATCAAAGGGCCGCGTTCCCACCGCCACCGAGCTCTGTCACTGTCACCCACGGCCCCCATCAGAGACACGGGCAGGGAGCTGTGCGATGATGGGCCCAGATGTGCACAGCTGTGAGCCAGCACCCAGAGCAGCCCTGGATCCTGGTAGACATGTGTCCACTGGGATCTTTTCCATCCAGCTGTGCATCATCCATCCAGCTGTGCAGGGACCCACTGGCAGCATCCAGCCAGCTGTGTAGGGTCCCAGCCATGCAGTATCCAGCCTGCTGTGCAGGATCTCCTGGCAGCGGTGTGGGGAGGGTGTCAGCCCCAGCTCCTGGCAGTGGTGCGGGGAGCTGGGGCGAGGGAGGAGTCAGCCCCTGTCCTGGCAGCAGCATGCGGAGCTCGGGGAGGTGGGGGTCAGCCCCTGGCTGCGGCGTGGGGAGCTGTGGGGGAGGGGTCAGCCCCAGTTGCAGATTTAGAGTTAGCGGGGCCCGGTGCTCAGCTTCATTTTTGGGGCCCCTCCTTGGGACCCAGCCAAGAAAATGAACATTCTCTCTTATCCCCCCGCCCCCATTTCTCATTCTTTTTTTCTTCATCCTCCTCCTATAAGTAATAACAAGTCAATGAAAAGAAAGTGAGGCACCTTGATTGTTTTTGTAGTCTAACTTATTTTTCCACAGACCACTTGAAAATCGCTGGGGGTCTCAGCAGACCACTTAATGATCTTTCCAAATATTGTTTGTACTGTTAGCTAACTGTTGTAAAGCGCTGTGGATAAGAGCGCTTTATAAAAAAAATGTAAAAAAACATTGGGGTGCGGGGTCTGGCCAGGACTTAGGGTGTGGGAGGGGGCTTAGGGCTGGGGCAGGAGGTTGGGGTGTGGAGCACTTACCTGGGGCAGCTCCCATTTGTTGCGAGGGGTGCAGGTGGGAATGTGTGGGGGGGTGCAGGAATCAGGGAGGGCAGGGGGCTGGGAGTGTGTGACGGGGTGCACGAGTCAGGGCTGGGGGTGCAGAGTCTGGGAGGCAGATAGGGTGCAGGAGGGGGCTCAGGGTTGGGGCAGGAGGCTGGGGTGTGGAGCGCTTACCTGGAGCAGCTCCTTTTTGGTGCAAGGGGTGCAGGTGGGAACGTGTGTGGGGGGAGGGTGCAAGAACTCCTGTTTGGTGCTCAGGGTTGGGGTGGGGTGGTGCAGCAGTCAGGGCATCGGGTATGGGAGGGCTGGGGATGTGTGGGGGGTGCAGGAGTCAGGGCAGGGGGGTGGAGGTGTGGGCTGGGGTTGTGGGGTGCTCCGAGCCCTCCAGCCTGGCCCCTGCCCTGAGTGGCTCACGGTGGGGAGGGGGTATGTGTAGGGGGAGTGCGGGGGCCCCACCTTTGCTCCGCTCTGCCCCAATTCCACCCCCTGCCCCAAGGCCCCCCACCTCTTCTCTGCTTCCTCACCCGAGTGCGCTGCGATGCTGCTCCTCCCCCTCCCTCCCGGAGCGCCAGCAAACAGCTGTTAAGTGGTGGGGGAACCGCTGGGAGGGTGGGGGAGGAGCAGGAATGCAGCACGCTGCGGGAGGAAGCGGAGAAGAGGCAGGGGAGGGGGGAGCTTGGCTGCCGTTGGGGGCGGGACAGAGGCGGGGTGCGAAGAAGAGCTGCCGGGGCCTTGGGCTGCAGCCCAAGCAGAACGGGCCGGGCCAGGGCCCCCTTGGAGCCTGGGCCCAGTGCCAAGGCACCAGTGGTGCCATGGTAAACTCAGTACTGCCAATCCCCATCCATCTATCTATCCCCATCACCATGCATCCATCCCTACCTAATCTAATCTATCTATCTATACCTATCCGTCCCCATCCATCTATCCTTACCCTTTTATCTATCCATCCCCATCTATCTACCTGTCCCCTCCATCTGTCTATCCCCTTCCCCATCCATCTATCTATCCCCATCCCCATCCACCTATGCATCAACATCCATATCTGTCTCTCTCCACACCCCAGTCCACCTATCCCCATTGTGACAGGTTGCTCCCCCCCACCTCTGGGATGACACTTGATATATTGGGGTCCCACTGAGCCCACCCTTTCCACCAACCTGGGCTTCCTCACCCTATCCTTGCTCTGCCAGGCCCTCAAACCTTCTCTAACACACACACAGGTAGGGCCACACCTAGCTGCAGACACAGAGACTGAAATCAGCTCTGAGTGGGAGGATTCAGCTCAGGGATTTGCCCAGCACTAACGTTCACACCTCCTTTGGGGTGTAAACCCAAAATTATATTGTCTTGCAATGTATAGAGATCTGTACAATGCAAGCTCATAAAAATCGCCCCCTCCATCAATGTAGAGGGAGATATGCACAGCTTCCCCCCCCCCCCCGATATTAATTGCACAAACTGGTTTATAGAAAATAAAAACAAGTTTATTAACTACAAAGGACAGATTTTAAGTGATTATAGGGATAGCAAACAGAACAAAGTAGATTACTGAGCAAAATAAACAAACATGCAAACTACGCTGAAGACACTAATGAAGCTGGTTACAAATAGTAATTTCTCATCCTAAATGTTGGTTTAGGCAGGTTGCAGAGTTCCTTGAAGACAAACTGCTTTTGCTTACATCTTAAAGTCCCAGGTATTTCTGTTCAGAGGCCAGACCCCTGTCTCAGCCTGGGTCCCAGCCCTTCTTCCCCAGATCAGTCCTAGATATTTCCAGCAGTCATCCTGGGCAGGGATTCAGTGAAGAACTGGCCACCTTGATTAACTCACTCTCCAGCCTTAAATAGGATTTACATATGGCTGGAATCTTTTGTTTCCCTGTTTGATTCCCCCCTCCTTCAGTGGAAAAGTACCAGCAAGTCAAGATGGTGTCCAGTACCAGGTGACCTAATCACCTGTCCCTGCAGTGTCAAAGCAGCATCCCAGGAAACTTCTCAAGAAGGAGTGAGATTAGCATTTTCAAAGTTCTATTGTTTTCCTTAGTGGCCCATCCAGGCTGTTTGCCTACTGTCTGGTGGGCATTCCCAAGTTAAAACACTGTTGTAATTGTTACATAGTCAATATTCCTAACTCCAGATACACAATGATATATGCATACAAATTGGATAATCACATTCAGTAAATCATAACCTTTCCAATGATATCTCAAAAGACTCATCTTGCGTAAAATATATCTTAGTTATGTCATATTCATATCATAAGCATATTTCTAAAAGAATATGGGGTGTAACGTCACACACCCACACACATGCCTCTATCAATATCTCTATAATTCCCCCCCACCATGCGATGTCAGAACCAGGTTTAATCTCTTTCATCTCTACATGGTGTGGGGACTGGCTGGCTCAGGGCGAGTTGAGAATCAGACACTTTATTTTCCCACCTTCATCAAGGGGTCTGTGGGAAATGATGCTAGCATAGATGGGGGATGTCACCCCTGGGGTGTGATCTGGGAATAGCTGTGCTCCCTAACCTCCCATCTGGACAGGCCTCTCTCACACTACTCTGCTGGTGATTCAGCCAGCCTCTCCAGGTCCTGTAGTTGGGGTTGGTCCTGCTTTGAACAGGGGGTTGGACTAGATGACCTCCTGAGGTCTCTTCCATGGTTCTATGATTCTATGATCACCCCACATGACAGCAGGTGGCGCCACATACCCAGAGCTACCAGAGTGCTCTACACAAGTCACTCAAAGACAGACAGAAGACACCAGTCAACTTCTTAGCTCCCCAGCCTTGCACCCTTGCTGGAGTATAAACCCAATATTATACCATCTTGCACTGCACAGTGATATGTATAATGCAAGCTCACTAATATAGTTTGCTTTCCCCTTCACGTGGGGAAGATATGCACAACAAGCCTATGTTAACCAAGCAGAGATTTTTTCCAGACACTTCACTCAAAACACACTGGTTAAGATAAAATATAAAAAAAGTGTATTAACTTTTTTTTAAAAAGCTTTTAAGTGATTATAAGGGATAGCAAACAGATCAAAGCAGATTACCTAGTAAATAAACAAAAACGCAAACCGAGCCTAAGATACTAGATAGACAGGATTTGAATTAGCAATTTCTCATCCTGACTGATGATACAAGCAGACTTGCAGATTCTTAAGGCACAGACTGCAATTGCTGTGCAGCCTGGGTTCCCCTCCCCTCTTCCAGGTATTCTATCTTTCAGAGCTTCTTTCAGGTGTTAAGTTGTGCAGGAGTGAAAAGAAATCATGATGTCACTTCCCACCTTATATAGTCTCCTGAATTCCCAGCCCAGTTTGTGGAAAAATACAGGTACCAAAATGGAGTTCAGTATCAGGTGGTCTGGTTACATGCCCTTGCATGCCTTGCTGAGTGATAGTAGACATTACTTAGGCTGGCTGAAACAGTTACAGGAAGGCTAAGCTCTTCCATGGTTCATTGTCTTTGTGGATGAGCCATCAGCACTATCTGGCTTCTTCATTGTTGTACGTGAAAGGCTTGTCATGGGTGTGACACTGCACCTCATATTCTTCATAGTGATATTATTATGATATGATTATGACATAGTTATGAAGTATTTTATGCAATACAAGACATGAGGTGTCATTGGAAACGTTATGATTTGCTGAATATGATTATCCTATTTGTATGCATGTACCATTTTTGTATCTGAAGTTATGAATATTGACTATGTATTTGTATTTCAAATGTAGTTACACCTAGGTAACACCAACTGGACAAGATGCTTCCAGTCTAGATATTGGGTGGGAAGGGCCTATTTGGGGCCATGGGCCATTAGGAAAAAAAAAACAATGGGCCTTAGGAGAAGCTTATCTCCCACCTAGGGAGCCTTCCTGAGAATGCTACAGACAGCCTCCAAGTAATGGCTGCCATGACTCTGCAAGGACATGTGATGAGACCACATGTCTCTAGACTCCATTTTGGGATGTCAATATTTTTCCACAGACCAAAAGGTTCCCACCATATGCAAAAGCTATATAAAGCAGGGAGTGACATCACTGGGTGTTCTTCGCTCCCCACACTAGAGGACTCCGGGAAACACCTGAGGGACAAAGACTGAACTGGGGGAAAGGGATTTTTAGCCTGTGAATGAAACACCTGGGGATTCCAAGCTATAAAGCAAGTGTAGCTTGCCCCTTAAGAATCTGCAGCCTGCTTGTATTATCTCTTAGGGTGAGAATCTGCTATTCATATCCTATCTATTTAGTATATTATGTTCAGTTTGCGGTTTTTGCTTATTTCCTAGGTAATCTGCTTTGATCTGTTTGCTATCACTTATAATCACGGAAAATCTATCTTTTGAAGTTAATAAACATTTTCTTTATCTAAACCAATGAGTTGGAGTGAAGTGTGTGGGAATCATAACTCAGGGGCAAAAGGCTGTTTCATATTCCTCTCCACATTGAGGGAGGGGGCGAATTTTATGAGCTTGCTTTGTACAGAGGGATTGCTTGCCTGTGGAGCTGGGAGTAGTCTTCCCATGCAGGGGCTGGTCAGAGAGCCTGCCTGCATGTAACTGCAGCTGGGTGTGCCCCTTCCTGTATGAATGCTGGTGAAAGTGCAGGCTGGAGGACTTTGCAGCTTGTCACAGCAGTACAGAGTGAGAGGGAGCCCAGGCTGGTGGGTGAGCGGGCTCAGCGGTACCCCAGTTCTACGTGGCACCCTGGGGGAAACCCTTCACATTGGGTGCTACCCAGAGTAAGCACATTTGAAATACAGATCCCTAGTCAATATTCATAACTCCAGATAAAAAAATGATGCATGCATACTAATAGGATAGTCATAGTCAGCAAATCATAACTTCTCCAAAGACATCTCATAAGACATTTCTTGTATAAGATCCATCATAATGATGTCATAATCATATCATAATCATACCACTATGATGAATATGGGGTGCAGTGTCACAGTGGGGTCTGGTGTCTCTGATCCACGTCCTTCCCCTCGGCTCACACCCACACTCAGGGCAGGGGACAGTTGAGAAGCATTCATGGCTTCACAGATTCCCAGGCCAGAAGGGACCATTCTGAACATCTCGTGTGAGCTCTGGTATCACACAGGGCAGAGACCTGCCCCACAATAATCCTAGAGCAGATCTGTTTGACAAACATCCAACCTTGATTTAAAAATTGCCAGTGATGGAGAATCCACCTCGACTCTTGGTAAATTGTTCCAGTGGTTAATTACTCTCACTGTTAAAAATATTACACCTTATTTCCAGTCTGAATTTGTCTGGCTTCAACTTCCAGCCATTGGATCATGTTAGATCTTCCTCTGCTAGTTTGGAGAGCCGTGATTAAATATTTGTTGCCCAGGTAGATACTTATAGCTAAGGCTGTGAGTTTGTCACGGAGGTCACACAAGTCATGGATTCTGTGACTTTCTGGGACCTATGTGACTTCTGCAGTGACCGGTGCAGCTGGCCCGGGGCCTGCCTAAACAGCTCAGGCAGCCCCTGGGCCAGCTTCACAGGCCACTGCTGGGACAGTCTCGGGCCACCTCGCCCCCCTCCCCCAACAGCAGCAGGAGTTTGGGTGTGGGAGGGAGCTAAAGACTAGGGGTTAGGGTGCAGGAGGGGGTGAGGGCTCTGGGCGACGCTTACCTTGGGGGGCTCCCTGCAAGCGGTGACATTCCTCAGCTCCAATGCAGAGGCATGGCCAGGCGGTTCTGCATGCTGCCTCCACCTGCAGGCACTGCCCTTGCAGCTCCCATTGGCCGTGGTTCCCGGCCAAAGGGAGCTGCAGAGCAGGTTCTTGGGGCGGAGTCAGTGCATGGAGCTGTCTGACAACGCATCCGCCTAGGGGCTGCAGGGGCATGTTGCCACTTCCAGGAGCCACGTGGAGCCGCCGGGTAGGGAGCCTGCCAGCCCTGCCAAACCCCCATCCCAGCACCAGTGGGGATCCCAGGCTGCTCCCCCCAGAGCACCTGCAGCACCCCCAGGCTGCCCCCCGCCCAAGATTTAGTCAGGGGTATATGGTACAAGTCATGGACAGGTCACAGGCCGTGAATTTTTGTTTACTGGCCATGACCTGTCCATGACTTTTACTAAAAATACCACTGACTAAAACATAAGCTTACTTATAGCCTGTCATCAAGGAACCTGGCAACCTTCTCTTTCTTAAACTTTAGACTGATCTCCTTGAGTCTATCACTGTAAGGCAGGTTTTCTAATTTAATCATTCTCATGACTCTTTTCTGAACCCGCTCCAATTTATCAACATCCTACTTGATCTGTGGGCACCAGAACTGGACACAGTATCCGAGCCCATCAGTGGCACCAGTGCCACATAGAGAGGAAAAATAACCTTGCTGCTCCTACTCTAGATTCCCCTGTTTATGCATCTCAAGATCGCATTAGCGCTTTCAGCCACAGCGCCACACTGGGAGCTCATGTTCAGCTGAATATTCACCAAGACCCCAAAATCTTTTTCCAAGTCACTGATTCCCAGGATAGAATCCCCCATCCTGTAAGAAGGACCTGAAATCTTTATTCCTACATGTACACATTAACATTTAGCTGTATTTAAACACATTATTTGCTTGTATCCAGTTTACCAAAGGATCAAGATGTCTCTGGGTCAGTGACCTGTCCTCTTCATTATTTACAACTTCCCCAATTTTTGTATCTTCTGCAAACTTTATCAGAGAGGATTTTATGTGTGATTAACAAGGGGGTAGGGTTGACCTAGGGGAGAAGGCCTTAAAAGCCAGAGGCTAAGCGACCAAGGAGAGCTAGCAAACAGGGGACCACAAACAGGGGGCCTGGGAGAGGGGGAGACTGCCAGCTGTGAGTTGGGTGGCAGGAGGGACGCAGGGCCTCCCACTCCACTGCACCCCAGCCTGCAGAATTTTTAATTTTTTAGCACATAATTTTTTTTTTTTTTTGGCACAGAATTCCCCTAGGAGTAGGAATTGTTGCAGCCGACTTTACTAGATGCCTAAAAAGCCACAATCAAGGAAAGAGCCTGTGTTGGTTAAAAAATCGACCTGTGGCTTCCTTTTATTTTCTTCATTCAGCTTGCAAGCCCACAGTACTTCCTTGCAGGTAGCATTTCCCAGGAGGGAGAGGGCCATTCTCCAATCCTTTGTAAAGTGACAGTTTGTGATGGCCCATCTAATTTGGATAGTCCTTCAGGATGGGTGGGGAAGGGGGTGGAGAAGAAATTCGGGTGCCTGGGTTCCCATGTTTAGAGCAAATATTTTCAGTGTTATAAAGCAAAACTTACATGTTTCCTTATAGCCTGGAATACAGACATTGCAGGTGAGATTGCTGCAGGCAGGAACTTTGCAGCATTTCACAGTCTGAACACTCAATACATTCTTGCAAGACTCATCCCTCTTTTGAGCAAAATGAACACACAGATGAACAGTCTGGTCTCCAGCTGTTAGTTAGCGGTGTGGGCCAAGGGATGTGCTGGCTGCCGCTTCCCGCAACCCCCATTGGCCTGGAATGGCGAACCGCGGCCAGTGGGAGCTGTGATCTGCTGAACCTGGACACTGCAGGCAAACAAACTGTCCCGGCCCACCAGCGGCTTTCCCTGACGGGCCGCGTGCCAAAGGTTGCCGATCCCTGGTGTACTCCAGGGAGGACTGACAGTTCATTCCCATATGAACGGGCCATCCCCAAGCCATGAGATTTCCTGGTTGGTCACTCCAAGCCCTTATCTGTAGGTGTTAAGATAAGGACGCTAGCCCTGAACTAGTACTCGTACGCATGGCTCACAATGCGCACGAGGCTTGACAAGTTATGAGCTTTCAGTAGAGCCCTCACACGCCACTCTTCAGGGCTAAATGCCAGGGAAGCGGTGTCTGAGGTGTAGTGAGTTTGTTAGGTCTGAGATTGGAGTGGCTTGTGAAGGACAGTGAGCACTTTTGCTGGGTGGCACCAATGGGGTCACAGGAGGATGGGAGCCAGGACTCCTGGGTTCTGTCCTTGGCTCTGCTGTATCATTTCCCCTCTGGTGTTGCACAGTCATAGCTCCCAGTCGTACAGCATCACAGAGGCTGCCACATCCCTTTTCCATGGTCACAGACTCACCAGGAGGCTTCTCAGAAACCTTCCCGCTGCGGTCGCCGTGATTGGGGCCCATAGCTGCTGTGCCCAGCCCCACCCTGCTCATGCTGGGCCACACGAGAAAGATCAAAAGGCCATGATCCCACCCACCACCGAGATCAGTCGCTGTCGCCCACAGCCCCCACCACAGAGACGGGCAGGAGCCGAGTGTGGATGGGGCCTGGTGATTAAGAGCCCCAGATGTGCCCAGCTGTGAGCCAGCACCCAAAGTAGCCCTGGATCCTGCTAGACATGTCCCACCAGGGTCTTCTCCATCCAGTGGTACATTATCCATCCAGATGTGCAGGGACCCAGCTGGGCAGCATCCAGGCAGCTGTGAAGGATCTCTGGCTGACGCACGGCTTGTCCTTCCCCCCAGCCTGTGTGGTTGGTTGTGGTTGGAAACTGAGATGCCTGAGCCCTGCATTTAGATTAGTGTGTGGGCAACCCTGAGGTTTCCTGCCTCCTTGATCTCCCCCAAGCTGAGTCTATAAAGGCCCCAGGGCTGAGGCAAATGCACCGTCCCTGTACTGACTGCAAATATGCAGGTACAGATCTTGCTCCTGCTCCTCATGGCCTTTCTTCTGCCCTCAGAGACTTGGGCTGGTGAGTATGGTTGGGTTCGGGAGCCCTGGGACTTTAAGTTCAATGGCAGGGTCTCAAGGATGGGGTTCAGAGAGTGGTATCTAGGGGCCTGTGACAGTCTGTACCCCTATGTTCACCCCTTTTACAGGACTATGCTACATTTTATACAGTACATGTCTTGTGAGGTATCATCTAAAAACTCATAATTTTCTAATCATTATTGTCCTGGTAAAATGTGTGTGGCATGTAAAGTTATAAGATTCTACTGTATGTTGTTACTACAACATGTTCCAAGTCTGGGGAGCAGCCACAAACCAGTTCCCCAGAGACAAAACGCCAACTGCCATCTCAGCCAGGTGTCAGTGTATTTAAATGGACCATCACCTGGTTAAGTGACCATTCTTGGGTAGGAAAGAGGACATGAGTGAAAAATGTACATCTTGTCAAAGACATATCTTGGGTTCCTGGCCGCACGGACTGTCAGTCTCCTGAACCTCAGCTGGAGATGATTTTCGAAGAAGAGAAAGAACTAGAAGAAGGGGGAGCAGACGCCCCAAATTATGTCTTCCTTTCTCTCTACCCACGGAATTCACAACACCGGAAGTACAAAGGTAGCAGCATTGGACTGGGAGAAGGATCCTGGTTACAGGCAATTCAGCCAGCAAGACTGCAGAAACATGTGCTGAGAGAGATTTCACGAGGCAGTTTGTATGAAATTTATCACCCTCCTGTAAAGGGGTGAAAACAGGGGTAGAGACTGTCACAGGGGATTGGGTCATATTGTCTCATGTAGCACTGATACTGATCAGTGTCACCCACAGCCCATGTAAGGAAGACCTGGGGAAGGGTAAAAATAATCCTTTGGAACAGTGACAACAGCAGTGAGCTGCCCTCAAGGGTAAAGACCCCATGTCCCATTCTCCACTTCCTGAGCCAGCCAGTCCCCCCGCCCTAAGGCCATATCAGAGCCTGCGCCCCCTAGAGGTGAATGACTTCCAGCAACTCAGGTATCAAAAGCTGGAAGCAGGAAGCCCAGTTGTGCTGGGTTCCAGATGTTGCACAGCTGTTACCATGTGGCTTTCCAAAGCATGAACTTTCCACATCACTGACAGAGGCAGGGGCCTGTCAACTAAACCCCAGGGGATTTTATCTCCTTTTATCTCCCAAGGCTGTCCTCTGGGGTGCACTCTGGCTAACTCTGGATTGGGGAGTGATTGTCTTAAGGCCGAGACTGTCAGAGGCGCCTGGGAGATGAAACCATTCATCTGAAACCAGAGGGTCCAGAGGGAGACGATAGGCCAATGCTAGTGTTGGGGGTTGGGTTAAACCTTGAAAACCAACCAATATGAGCTCCTGGTGCAATGCTCTAGATAAGTGGATGAACGCCATCCTTGGGTGTGTAAGCCAGGGGAGGTGGGGTCACTTCTGGATACGGCCTTGGTGAGACCACAACTGGAAACTGTGTCCAGTTCTGGTGTCCACACTTCCAGCAGGATGTTGGCGAATTGGAAAGAGTTCCAGAACAAGCCAAGATCTGGAGTTCTGCCTGGCGGGGAGTGCTTCAAGGAGAGCGATTTCCTGAGGGTATTGGAGGTGAAGAGGGGACTCAGCCCCTGTATGTAGGAACCTCCCTGGGGAGGGGGTTTCTGAGAGCAGGGGGCTCTTCAACCTCACTGGCTAACGCAGGAAAAGACCCGACAGCCGGGAGCTGGAGTCAGCAAAGGTCTGGCTGAGACTAATATGCAAACATTAAACATGGAGCCAGGAGAACAACTGACTTGGGGCCGTGGTGGAGTCCCTGGGTGGGTTCTGGCTCTGGAGTATCCAGGGAGCCAGGTTGGATGGTCACAATTATCCCTCCTTGCCTTGAAATCTATGGGCCTGGGTATTTAGGTGCAGAGAAGGCCCAGGGCATTTCTTACACCAGTGGTAGGGCTGAGCAGTGTTAGCCACTTCCCCAGCCAGGCTGGGTGGGCACCAGAGCCAAGGAGACCGCCCCCCCCCCCCTCGATGTGGGTGCGTCTGTGACCTGAGTTTTCCTCAGTGGGCATCTCTGCCCCTAGCCCATCCAGAGTGGGGGTTTCTGGGCAACAGGGTACATGTCCCTGTGGTTGCCAGGCCCTGCCCTCCCTTCCCTCTGCCTGGTCCATATAACCCCCCGGGCTGAGGCAGAGGCTCCGTGCCCATGCCTGGATGGCTCTGACGATGCAGCTCTTGATCCTAGGCCTGTTCCCTGCGGCCTTTCTCCTGCCCCCCGGGGCCTGGGCTGGTGATTGTTGGGGGAAGGGGGATTGGGGCCTGTGAGGAGCAGGACCCTGACCCAGCAGGGGGATCTGTGAGCAGCTGTGAGGGTCTCCCCCCAATCCTGCTGGGGCCAAGGGGCTGTAGCAAACCCTGCAG
Source organism: Chrysemys picta bellii (assembly GCF_011386835.1). NCBI lineage: Eukaryota > Metazoa > Chordata > Testudines > Emydidae > Chrysemys > Chrysemys picta. The sequence goes on along the minus strand of NC_088803.1, from coordinate 11,263,738 downwards.
CCTCTCCTGAGTGTGGCTGGGGCTCTCAGAGTAGCCCAAGAGGTTAGGTGGCCCATTCCCCACCCCCCGGCTCCTTTGGGACCCCACTGCCAATCCATGTCCCAGACAGGGAGCCCAGCCATGGGGCTAAGGCACAGGCCTGGGACCCAAGAAATTTGGGACCTGTTCCCAGTTCAGCCCAGGCTCCCTTTGGGGATCTTGGGCCAGTATCTGGGACTGGGATTTTCATGCAGTGCTGATAGGAACTGGGCACCCAAATCCCTTGGTAGGTTTAGAAACAATCTCCCTGGGCCTCAGTTTCCTCATCTGTACAATGAGAAGATTATGCCTGTGTCTGTCTGAACTGGACACTGTTTGGGGCAGGGATTGTGGGTCTGTGCAGCACCTGATATAATGGGGGCCTGGATCTCAGTCTAATGTAACTAAAGCCATGTGTTAAAGGTGGGATTTTCCAAAAAAAAAAAACACCCACCTGGGTGGAGACTTCTTCAGAGCTGATCACAAAACTTTTTTTTATTTTTCCATGGGAAAAACCATCAAAAGTGTTTCTTTTACAATGACCAAAACCTGAAACTTCTCACGTAAATATTACCCACAACTGGAGAGAAAGAATCAGTTGCACCATAATAATTCAGACAGGTTCGAGACGAGGCTTTCTGAGAACAAATATTATTAGTAAAACCTACAATTTTCCATTGGACCAAACGTTTGGCAGGTCAGTCTTGGACCAGCCCTGGTTGGTCAGTGTGGGCTCATGGAGAAGGAGAAGCATCCACAGGAGACCTTTCAGTGTCCTTCTGGGGGCTGTCTGACCTAATCTGGTGTGACCTTGATCCCCAAAGCTATTACCTCAAGGCAGTGTGATTACTGACTGTCAGGGTTTCCTCCCGACTTTGAACTTTAGGGTACAGATGTGGGGACCTGCATGAAAGACCCTCTAAACTTATATTTACCAGCTTAGGTTAAAACTGCCCCAAGGCACAAATTTTTCCTTGTCCTTGGACGGTATGCTGCCACCACCAAGTGAGTTAGACAAAGATTCAGGAAAAGGACCACTTGGAGTTCTTGTTTCCCCAATATATCTGCCCAAGCCCCTTCAACCCCTTTTCTGGGGAGGCTGGAGAATAATATACCAACCAAATAGGTAAACAAGGTGAGCGCAGACCAGACCCTTGGGTTTTAGAACACTGAAAACCAATCAGGTTCTTAAAAACAGAACTTTATTATAAAGAAAAAAGTAAAAGAAGCACCTCTGTAAAATCAGGATGGAAGATAATTTTACAGGGTAGTATGAATTAAAACACAGAGGATTCCCCTCTAGGCAAAACTTTAAAGTTACAAAAAACAGGAATAAACCTTCCTCTTAGCATAGGGAAAGTTTACAAGCCAAACAAAAGATAGCCTAATGCATTTTCTTGCTATTACTCACAATTTGTACTTTTAGATACTTCTTTCAGATATGGCTTTAGGAGATGTATTTTTCCTGACCCTGGTCCCTCCCTGTCCTGGAGAAAACAACAACAAGAGACAAAACAAAAATCTTCCCCCACAGATTTGAAAGTATCTTCTCCCCTTATTGGTCCTTTTAGTCAGGTGCCAACCAGATTATTTGAGTTTCTTAACTCCTTACAGGTAAAGGAGGGATTTTATGCTACCCTCAACTGTACGTTCATGACACTGACCAACTCCCAGTGTGTTTGGTACGATTCCCCACCCAGTGAGGGATAAGCTTCAGATTTACCCTCCGGCCCCATGGGGTGTCTGTGAGGGAGAATGGAGCAGGGGGCAGGGTTTCAGGCACAGGGATCTCCCAAGGAGAGTGTCACACCCCAATGGTCCCCCCTCCCTCAGGGAGTCTCCAGGGAAGGCAGATCAGCATTGTATGTAGCTAACACTGTTGCGAGCAACGCAAAGCATTTTGGGGAGGGTCAAAGGTGTGCGATTGGGGAGTGGAAGTTTCCTTTGCAGATCACGAGAGGCCGAGGGGGGAAGAGAAAGAAGAAGAGCAGAGAACGGGTTAACTCCACGCTCCTGCTAGGCTTGAAGATAAAACACTAACTCCAGCCAGCTCAAGGCCACAGCACACATCTGACTCTCGGCTGCTGGCCAAGAACGAGGGGGGGCCAGAATGGAACAGACACAGACCTGCAGAGCCAGCCCATAACAAGTGAAGCAAGTGAAGGTCAGCACAGAGGAAAACAAAGAGAACAACAGAGTCTAGCCGGTGTGTTTTGGGGAAAGTCTAGGAGACCACAGAAAGCCGGTTTTGACTGGCACAAAAAGCACCAGGAACAGAGGTTGTGGAATGGAACACCCCCCAAAGGAGCCCAGGACTTAAAAACCCTCCTGAGAGCTGGAGCAATTCGGAGAACACAGCGGATTGTTGGACGACCTGGGCCCAGGATAGCACTCCCGTCCACCTTCCCCCCACTCTCTTCTTCTTCTGACATTACACCCAGACCTGGCCAGTCTGGGTAGCGCAGGTGTGAGTATGAAAGTGGGTTAGGGCCTTGGGGCATTAACGCTTTCTTTCTTCCCCTGAGTGATGTGGGAGCATTCCCAGCACTCTCTGCTGTGATTTTATTATTTTATCAATAAAGCTTTAAAATCTAGGCACTTGATGCGTTTTGTCATCTCCTCCCCAAATAATCCTGTGGCGTCAGCCTGATCAACTGACGCTCCAGGCAGATTGAAATGGTAAAATCTGTCACAAGAGCATCACCGGCGGGGAGTGAGGGGGATGAGGGGGGTGAGGGGAGGAGGTTGAGGTTGTGGGCACTTCCCTTCGGGATGGGGAGCTCGATCCCAGCCCAGCCCAGGGAGATGATGGGTTTTTTATATGAACCTGGTCTCCCCACAGGTGAGATTATCGGGGGCCGGGAAGCCAAGGCCCACTCCAGACGCTACATGGCCTATCTGGAAATACAAGACGGGCAGGTTAAAAGAAAATGTGGAGGGTTCCTGGTGAAGACAAACTTCGTGCTGACGGCTGCTCACTGCAAGGGAAGGTAAGCGCCTCTGTGCTGAGGATGTCGGGGCAGGTCGGGGTTAGCAGGTAATGGAGGAGCTGGGAGCTCTGGCGCTGTCATGGGTTGCAGGGAAGGAGCAGTTAGTACGACGGGCTGGGAGAGCAGAGCCCAGATCCAACACTGAATCAAGCTGGGGTCTGGCCCCATTGCCCAGATCGGGGCAGGGAGGGGCTTACAGCCCCAGGAGAGCTCTGCAGGGCTCTGGGATGGGGGGGACCTGGGCATAGAAACCTGTCTGGATCTAGCCTGGGTGGGGTCACTGGGCTGGACGGGAGCTGGGAGCAAGGTGCTGGGAGAACAAGGAGTGAAGGAGCTCAGGGGAACAGCACAAGGGGCTGGGGGACACAGGCTGGGACCCCAACACCACTGGGCATGGACTTTGTGCCACAAACGGCACCCTCTAGCGGGGAGAGGCCCCTTCGCAGCTGGCAATGTGTACAGTGATATATACATTTTTCCAGGCCAGCAGCTGAGTCTGGGATCATGGCCTGAGAGACCCCAGGCTGCCCTGTCTCCTCCATGTCACTGTTCATGAGTCAGACCCACATGTGCCCATCCCCCACCTCATGTACGCTCCTGCCCCTAATGCCTCATGTATTGCCCTTGGCTTTTACAGCAAGATCACTGTCAAGCTGGGAGCCCATAACATTAGTGAACAGGAACGGACTCAACAGAAAATCCCCGTGCGCCACCAGATCCCCCACCAGCAATATGACAAGAAGACCCTTAACAATGACATCATGCTGCTGCAGGTATCATCCACTTCCCATCAACCCACCCCCAGTGACCTCACAATGCTGCAGGTACCTCCCACATCCCATCACCCCACCGCCAGTGACCTCACAGTGCTGCAGCTGCCTCCCCCATCCCATCACCCTGCCCCCAGTGATCTCACACTACTGGAGGTACCACCGCTATCCCAACACCCTGCCGTCAGTGACATCACACTGCTGCAGGTACTGCCCCCTACCCCATCACCCCACCCCCAGTGACCTCACACTACTGGAGGTACCACCACTATCCCAACACCCTGCCGTCAGTGACATCACACTGCTGCAGGTACTGCCCTCCCACTCCATCACCCTGCCCCCAGTGACTTCACATGAAAGCACTGGACACATTTCCATTTTCCTCTGTTGGAACATGTTGGTTCCTTTCAGCTCTGCTCTCTGTGCTGATCTGGTTCCCTGTTTTCCCTCACGTCCATGGCAGCTGTCACGCAACGCAGTGCTGAATAACTGGGTGCGACTCATCCCCCTGCCAAATGCCAAGTCCAGGGTGAGGCCAGGATCCATGTGCAGCGTGGCCGGGTGGGGTCGGACTGGCCGGAACTCAAGAACTGATACCCTCCGTGAGGTGGACCTCGAGGTCATGAAGGACGACATGTGTCATCTGTACCTTGGATACAACCGCTCAACAATGCTGTGTGTGGGGAAGCCTGGCCTGGGGAAATTACCTTATCGGGTAAGTATCCTGCTGACCTGGAGGCTCCTTGGTTCCAGGAGGTCACTGCTGGGAGGGAATAGGGAGGTGGTTTTTAGGGCTAAATATCTAATTGCACAGTGATACCCTACCAAGCTAGCCCTGCTCGGGAGACTGGGTGTTGATGCAGACATCAGATCGGTCCAGAGGGTGAAGTGATAGTGAGACCAGCTCAGCACAGCTCCTACTAGCTTGGCCAAGATCCTTTATTACACATGGCTATTGATGTTCTTTAATCTCAAACCTTGGCCAACACAACCCAATTCAACTCTACCCCAAACTCAACCCCCCCTCCCCAACACTACCCTACCAATCCTACCCGAAATTCAACCCCCCTCCCCAACAAAATCCTTCCCAACTGTACTACAAACTGAGCCCCCCAACACAACACTACCCCAAACTTAATCCCTTTCCCCAACACAACCCTATTAACCCTACCCTAAACTCAGCTCTCCCAACACAACCCTTCCAATCCTACCCGAAACTCAAACCCCACTCTACACAACCGTATCTCAAACTTAACCCCCCCAACACGTACCTACCAAATCTACCCAAAGCCAAACCCCACCCAACACAACCCTACCGCAACACAGCCCAACCCAACACTATCCAAAGCTCAAACAACACCCAGAAAAACTGTACCCAACCCTTCCTCAAACTTAAACCCCACCCAACACAATCCTACCCAATTCTATCAAACTTAACCGCTGTCCTGGACAACTGTCCCCAACTCCAACTCTACCCAACACTACCCAATCTCTACTGAAAAGTCGTGCTAGATATGTGCAATATGTAACTGTGATTATTTTTAATCCCAGGGTGATTCTGGTGGCCCCTTGGTATATGATGGAGTGGCCCAGGGCATTGCTTCATATGTTGACGTGGATTTGTGGGAGCCAAGTGTGTTTACAAGACTGTCCACCTTCATCCCCTGGATCCAGAACATTCTGCAGAAACAGCATTAAAGGAGACACCTGTTTTCCTGGCTCTTTGCCTGGCTAGACCAGCCATGGGCTAGCTAGGCTTTGCGTGTGACATGCAGATTATCTTCATTAGTCTTAGAAAAATGCTATGAATTGATTGGTATCAGAATGGATTGGGGGTGGGGGAAGGAGTTTGTAGATGTTAGGATAAAACCCCTGTGTGTCTCTACGAATTTTTGAACTATCCTATAGGATTCTAGATCAGGGATCAGATTCTCTCTATTAAACCCTATAGGATGGTGCCAGAAAAACATATAGAAAGGCAGGTATGGAGCGAGCACCCCATAGAGGGAAAAGGTGATATCCTCTTGCATCAATTTCTATTAGTGAGAGAGACAAGCTTTGAGATTACACAGAGCTTTTCTTCAGGCCCGGGAAAGGTTCTCTATGTGTCCCAGCTCAATGCATGGTGGAAACAGATTGTTTAACATAAGAAGTTAACACATATTTCAAGGGACCATTCAAGCTGAAGTGGCCTGTTAACACCTCTCTAGTCATAGGGGGAGAAAGAGGGTGGAAAAGGTGTGGGGGAAGGGGGCTTGGTGGATTACAGATTTTTGTAATAAGCCATAAATCCAGGGTATATATTCACGTCATGATTTTTTAGTGTCTAGCAAAGTTATGAATTTAAGCTCCCAGGCTCATTTTTTGCAAATGTTGTGCAGGTTTCCTTTGAGGATGAGGACCGAAAGGTCCTGGAGTGATCATTTTATGAAAAGTGTTTGCCCATGGCTGGGTGATAAGGTGTTTTTGTCTTTCATCATTTTTCTGTGTGAGTTCATTCGAGGGTGGTTGTCTCATTTTACCCATCTACTTGTTATTGGGGCATTTAGTGCACTGGATAAGGTACACCACATGTTGTGATGGATATGTGTAGGACCCCTGGATCTAGAAAGATGTGTTGTGGGGGGGTGGGTGTTGGTCATTGTAACAGTGGAGATATGTCTGCTAGTTTTGAATCTTTTGTTCTGTCCGGGTCTGATGCTATTTTGAGTTGGTGGGTCCTGGTCTGTGCGGAGCTTGCTTGTGATGAAGAGCGTGGAAAGAAATATGTGCTAACTACTTATGCTAAACAATCTGTTCAACCTTGTACTTAGCTGTGACACCCTGAGAACCTTTCCCAGACCTGAAGAAGAGCTCTATGTACGCTCAAATCTTGTCTCTCTCACCAATAACAGTTGGTCCAATAAAAGATATCACCTCACAGACCTTGTCTCCTTTTGATCAGATTACAACTTTGGCTGATAAAGGTAACAGTGTTGATGATATATGCTTATAATTCTGGAAGTCATTTGACTTGGTACCGCACACGTTGATTAAAAAACTAGAACTATGTAAAATTACCATGGCCCGCATAATATAGGTTTAAAAACTGGCTAAATGATAGATCTCAAAATGTAATTGTAAATGTGGAATCATCACCAAATGGACATTTCTTGTGGGCTCAGGGTTCTGTTCTTGTTCTATGCAATTTACCATTTTTATCAATGCCCTGGAAGAAAACTTAAAATCAGCACTGATAATGTTTGCAGATGACTCAAAAATTGGGGGAGTGATAAATAATGAAGAGGCAGGTCACCAATAGAGAGTGATCTGGATTGTTTGGTAAACTGGGAGCAAGCAAACAATATGCATTTTAATATAGCTCAATGTATACCTCTAGGAACAAAGAACATTGGCCATATTTACAGACTGTCTCCTGGGAAGTAGGGATTCTGCGAAAGATGTGGGGGTCAAGGTGAACATGAGCTCCCAGTGAGACGCTGTGGCCAAAAGATCCAGTGTGATCCTGGGATGCATAAACAGGGGAATCTCGAGTAGGAGCACAGAGGTTATTTTACCTCTGGATTTGGTCCTGGTGTGACTGTCGCTGGAACCCTGTGCTCAGATCAGGGGCCCAGAATTCAAGAAGGATGGTAATAAGTTGGAGAGGGCTCAGAGAAGAGCCATGAGAATGATTAAAGGATTGGAAACCTGCCTTTGAGTGATAGACTCAAGAAGCTCCATCTATTTAGCTTAACAAAGAGAAGGTTAAGGGGTGACATGATTACAGTCTATAAGTACCTACATGGGGAACAAATATTTAATAATAGCTTCTTCAGTCTAGCAGAGAAAGGTCTAACACTTACAGGAAATGTTGTATCTTGCCCATCACTTTTCCATCATATGTCTGGATAGTTAAGTCCCCTCTCCTCCCTCCATCTGCCTTCTTTACTTGTTAATTTCACATGGTAGTTTGTGGCCTCTGGAATCAGGGCTGGCTCCAGGCACCAACGCAGGAAGCAGGTGCTTGGGGTGACCAATGGAAAGAGGCGGCACGTCCAGGTCTTCTGTGGCAATTCGGCGGCGGGTCCCTCAGTCCCTCTCGGAGGGAAGGACCCGCCGCCGAAGAATGAAGCGGCGCGGTAGAGTAGCCACCGAAGTGCGGCCGATCGTGGCTTTTTTTTTCTTTTTTTTCTTTCTCTTCGCCGCTTGGGGCGGCAAAAAGGCTGGAGCCGGCCTTGTCTGGAATCAACACAGAGTTTTCTGAAATCCCATCCCTGTGAGTGTTTCCTTCCCTCCTGGATCTCTGTCATCTAGGGGAGGGGAGCCTCAGCCACTCAGCTGTTAAACCTGGCAGTCTGAGCTGCCCAGACCAGGGCAATAGGAATAACAAATGACTAGGATCCAGCCACTCTATTTGCATCTGCCTGTGCTGTCCGTGATAATGGGGAATGTGAGATGGGGCTTTCCCCATCTGGGTATGGGCTCCAGGGGACTGGCTGCTCAGGGGTCAGGGAATGGGATACAAAAGCTCAGTTAATGCTGCAGCATCTGAGCTGAGGCCTGGAATCTGGCCTGGTCCCCAATTTCAGAGCAAACACTTTCAATGTTATAAAGCAAAACGTACATGTTTCCCATAGCCTGGAACATAGGCACCGACTTCCCCTCTAGCCGGGGGATGCTTGACCGCCCCCGCCCCAGCTCCCGCCCCCACTCCACCCCTTCCCCTAAGTCCCCGCCCCTGCCCCACTTCTTCCCACCCCTGCCTCTTTCTGCCCCATCCCTCCCAGAGCCTCCTGCATGCTGCAAAACAGATGTTTGCGGTGGACGGGAGGCGCTGGGATGGAGGGGGAGGAGTTGATCAGCAGGGCTGGCGGTGAGCGAGAGGCGCTGGAGGGAGGGAGGAGATGGGGGAGCTTGGCTGCCGGTGGGTACTAGGGTGACCAGATGTCCCGATTTTATAGGGACAGTCCCAATATTTGGGGCTTTGTCTTATATAGGTGTCTATTACCTCCCACCCCCATCCCGATTTTTCACATTTGCTGTCTGGTCACCCTAGTGGATGCTGAGCACCCACTAATTTTTCTCTGTGGGTGCTCCAGCCCTGGAGCACCCACAGAGTCGGCACCTGTGGCCTGGAATAGAGACATTGCACATGAGGTTAATGCAGGCAGCAACTTCCAAGCATTGCAGAGTCTGAGCACTAAATGGGCTCTTGTAAGACTCATCCCTATTTTGAGTTAAACGAACACACACGTGAATAGGTTTCGTCTCCAGCTATGAGTCTGTTAGTTCTTAGCTAATGCCATCTGCCTGGGTCTGCCAGCGTCACATTGCGTAGTCCATCTCTGGCTAGCCAGGGAGGGCTCACAGCTCTCTCCCATGTGAATGGGCTGTCACCGAGCCACGTGATTCCCTGGATATCTCTACAAGCCCAGTGGCATTAGCCATAGGTGTCAGGGTAGAGACATTATCCCTGAACTAGTACCTGTAGGCACATCTCACAGTGAGCACGAGGCTTGTCGAGTTATCAGCTTTCAGTAGAGCCCTCAAACCCCACCCTTCAGGGGTAAATACCAGGGAAGCAGTGCCTCAGGTGTAGTGAGTTTGTCAGGTCTGAGACCAGAGTGGCTTGTAAGGGACAGTGAACACGTCACTGGTTGGCACTAACTATCCCTGACTTTGGGAGGGCAGTGGGGTCTAGTGGTTAGAGTGGGGGGGTCTGAGAGTCAGGACTCCTGGGTTCTATCCCTGCCTCTGCTCTGTTATTTCCCCTCTGGTGCTGCACAGACATAGCTCCCAGTTATATGGCATCCCACAGGCTGCAACATCCCCTTCGCATGGTCACACACTCAGGTGGGGGCTTCTCAGAAACCCTCCTGCCACAGTTGCTGTGATTGGGGCCGATGGCTGCTTTGCTCAGCCCCACCCTGCTAACGACTGGGCCACCCTGAGAAAGATCAAAGGGCCAGGTTCCTATGCTCCCCACCGACATAAGTTGCTGTCATCCACAGCCGCCACCACAGAGACACGGGCAGGGAGCTGAGCAAGGATGAGGCCAGGTGAGTAAGAGCCCCAGATGTGCACAGCTGTGAGCTGGCACCCAGATCAGCACTGGATCCTGCGAAACATTCTCCTCCGAGGTCGTTTCCATCCAGTGATGCATCATCCATCCAGCTGTGCAGGGACCCAGCCATGCAGTATCCAGCCAGCTGTGCGGGACGCACGGCTGTCGTACAGCCTGTCCTTCCCCCAGCCCATATGGTTGGCTGTGGTTGAAAACTCAGACACCTGAGTCCTGCATTTAGATGAGTGTGTGGGTGACCCTGAGGTTTCCTCCCTCCCTGATCTCCTCAAAATGAGTTTATAAAGTCCCCAGGCCTGAGGCAGATGCACCATCCCAGTTCTGACTGCAAACATGCACTTACAGATCTTGCTTCTGCTCCCCATGGCCTTTCTCCTGCCCCCCCCAGGACTTGGGCTGGTAAGTACAGTTGGGCTCGGGGGCCCTTGGGATTTTGCGTTAAATGGGGGGGTCTCAGGGATTGGCTTCAGTGGGTGGTATCTAGGGGCCTGTGATAGTCTGTACCCCTATGATCCCCCCTTTTACAGGACTATGATTGCTTTTATACAGAGCACATCTTGTGAGGGATCATCTAACAACTCATAATTTGCTGATCATTATTGTCCTGGTAAAATATGTGTGGCATTGAAAGTTATAAGATTCTACTGTAGGGTGTTACTAAAACATGTTCCAAGTCTGGAGAGTAGTCACAAACCAGTTCACCAGAGACAAAAGGCTAGCCGATGCCTCAGCTATGTGTCAACAAAATCAAATGGGCCGTCACCTGGTTAAGTGGCCATTCTTTGTCAGGAAAGAGGATATGGGTGAAAAATGTTACATCTTGATGAACAAAGAGCTTGGGGTTCCTGTCTACAGAGTTTCTGTTTCCTCAAACCCAGCTAGAGATGTTTCTCGAGGAAGAGAAGGAACTAGAAGGGGGAGAAGCGGCCCCAAATGATCTCTCCCTTTCTCTCTACCCATTACATTCACAAAACTGGACGAACAAAGGAAGCACCATTGGATTGGGGGAAGGATCCTGCCAGAAGGAAATTCAGCCAATAAGATTGTCAGTGCCCATCTGGGGGATACCTGATCCAATCTGGGGTGACATGGATCCCCAATGTCATTATCTTACAGCTGTGTAATTACTGACCCACTCCCGGTGCGTTTGGTACTGATTCTCCACCCAGCAAGGTCAGAGCTTTAGATTTACCCTTCGGCCCCAGGGGTTGTCCAGTCTGAGCAGAGCTGATGAGGGGGGCAGAGTACCAGGCACAGGCATCCCACAAGAAGAGCATTGCAGTGGGTGGGTTGAGGTTGTGGGGACTCCCCTTCGGGATGGGGAGCTCGGTCCCTGCCCAGCTCAGGGAGACGATGGGGCTCTTTATATGAACCTGGTCTCCCACCCAGGTGAGATCATTGCGGGGAAAGAAAGCGAAGCCCCACTCCAGACCCTACATCGCCTATCTGTCTATAAGACATGGAAACAGGAAGTACATCTGTGGAGGGTTCCTGGTGGCGGAGAACTTCGTGCTGACGGCTGCTCACTGCAATGGAGAGTAAGCGCCTCTGTGCTGGGGATGTCGGGGCAGGTCGGGTGTTAGCAGGTGATGGGGGAGTCAGGAATCCTGGCACTGTTGTAGGTTGCAGGGAAGGAGCAGTTAGTGCGACAGGCTGGGAGAGCAGAGCCCAGAGGTCTGATCTGCTCACGGGGCATTGGTGTGTCTGTAGGGGCCTCTGCAAACCATGGTCCAGCTCCAGCGCTGGGTAAATCAATGGAACTACGGCCCAGCTGGGGTGTGGCCCATTGCCCAGATTGGGGCAGGGAGGGGCTCACAGCCCCAGGATGGCTCTGGGCTGGGGGGAGCTGAGTATAGACCCCTGTGTGGATCTAGCTGGGGTGCAGGGGAGCTGAGATCCAGGGGCTGGGAGGACAGTGGGGAGTGAAGGAGCTCAGGGGAACAGCACAAGGGGCTGGGGGAGACATAGGCTGGGACCCCAACACCACTGGGCAGGGACTTTGTGCCACAAACGGTGCCCTCTAGTGGGGAGAGGCCCCTCGTGCCATTCCCTCTTGCCCCTTAAGTCAGCAAGTCCCGAGCCCTGGGGCTGGATCACAGCTGGCAATGTGTATAGTGGTATATACATTTTCCAGGGCAACAGATGAGTCTGGGATCATGGCCTGAGATCCCCAGGCTGCCCTGTCCCCTCCGTATCACTGTTCATGTGACAGACTCACATGTGCCCATCCCCCACCTCACATAAACTCCTGCCCCTGACACCCCATGGATTGTTCTTGGCTTTTACAGCGAGATTATCGTCAAGCTGGGAGCCCATAACATAAGACTATGGGAATGGAAACGACAAAAGATCCCCGTGTGCCACTGGATACCTCACCCGCAATACGACAAAAAGCCCCATAACAATGACATCATGCTGCTGCAGGTACTGCCTCTGTTGTGTATTTGGTTGTCATGATAATAGAATCTTGTGTTGCTATGGCAACTGGGTTAGATTATTAGGGGATAGCCCAGCCCATTTTGGCTGGTTTCATCCCATTGCCCCACCCCCACAGAGACCATGGTTATGGGTTTTGCTGGGGATTAGGGTGTCTCTGTGTTCTTGAGTGCGACCCTCACGTTGATCTTCATCGTTCTTGTGTCTCAGCTGGTGAAGAGAGACAAGCTGAATAGACGGGTGAAAACCATTGACTTGCCCTGTGCCAATGAGACAGTAGAGGCAGGAGCCATGTGCAGTGTCGCTGGTTGGGGCAGGACTGTAGCACGGAATAATTTAACCCAGGCCACCACACTCCAGGAAGTGGATGTGGAGGTGCTGGAAGATGACAAGTGCATGTATCATCACCATAACACCTTCACAATGATGTGTGGGGGGAGGGGGGGAGGATCCAGAGAAAGGCAAAGACTCTGCAAAGGTAAATCTGTTCCTGGCTTCAAGCTCCCTTGATGTGTTGCAGTCGAGCCTACATGTGGCTATCGGGGATCAGGCCCCACTGCGCTAGGTGCTGTACAAATGAATGGGAAAATAACTTGTCTTTTCTCAGGGGGAGGCAGAGAGCAGCTGGACAGGGGAGTGGGTGGGGCATTGAAACCAGCTGGGCTGTGGGGGGACCAATCAGAGACTGGGGGGACACTGAAGCCAGCTGCACGGGGGGCATCACTGAGCTCCTCATCAGCTGGAAATGACTCCGTGAGCTGTTCTCCATCTGTGGCTTGTTTCATTTCGCAGGGCGACTCTGGGGGCCCCCTGATGTGTGGTCAGACAGCCCAGGACATCATCTCTTGGGGATCTGAGGGTGGGATTCCCCCCGGGGTGTATACAAGTGTCTCCACCTTCATCCCCTGGATACAGGAGATGATGAAGAGGCTGCAGCCCTGAGCCGCTCCAGAAATCACTGCACGGGCCGGAGCTGCGCCGCTTCTGTCCTTTGGAGAGGCCCAGACATAGGCCCTGCTTTGCAGAAGGGCTGCGACCCTGCAGGCTGAATCCCGCCCAGCCATCGCTCTGCTCAGGCAGCGCCCATCCCATGAGCATCAATGCAGGGAGCCTAGGGGAGTTAGGAGCTGGGTTCAAGGCCAGCTCCTCTCGGCTCCCTTGGGAATCCCAACCCTTAGGCTGCCTCTTTGCTAGGGAAACAGTTGGTTTATTTCCCCCGGGGTAATGGACACGAGCCAAATCCTGGGGAAGACCCAGTGGTTTGTAGCTCTTCGCTGTTACAGCCGGTCGAGTGACCATTTATGGGCGATCCTCATCATTACCTGACCTGCTAAGTCATGTTAAAACTGCAGTCTGCCCTGTCCTCACTGGGCCTTTCCCACATGTTGGTTCCCGCTGTGGGGCCACTTTTCCCGTTCCAAACACCTGTTCCCAGTGTTGGCAAGGCAAGCAGGAAGGGAACTCAGCGAAGGCCATGCTGAACTGATTGCAGATCAATCCTCCACGCTGATCACTTCCTTCCCACTTCCCCTGCCCTGCCCTGCTGCGTGGCCTGCTGCATTCCACTCGCTGCTTTGTAGCCAGCAATGAATAAAAATGAAGTTACCAAGAAAAGTTATTCCAGGAATGAGCGATCAACATGAGCCTCAAAATCCAGAGCAGCTGCTGCATCTGCCAGGGCCAGGAGGGAATTAACTCCTACAGGGGAAGGCTGGGATTGTGGTCAATGCGCTAGGCTGGGACGTAGGACACCTGGGTTCAGTGATTTCATGCAGAATGTCACACTCCTGGGGGAATTCTGTGCACAATATTTCAAACTTCTGCATATTTTCTTTGTCAAAATAACAAAATAGAATCACACCAGTTTCAATTATTTTGGTAATTTATTTCAAAGTATGTGGCAGTATGTCTATCTGTAACAATACGGAGACACAAAAATCCCCAGCAGTAGAGAGTTAAAGAAATCCCTACGACAACCCAGTTCCTGTTTCTCTGCCCCCTCCCCCTCCTGCCAAAACCCAGACTTCTGCACCCCCAACCCCCAAACCCCTGCTGTGGGTCCCTACCCAGCGCAGACACCCCCATCCTCTCCCCCCCAGAGCCCAGGGATCCAAAGGGAGAGACAGTCTGATGCTGGGTACGGGGCTTGTATGGAGTTTCCTGCCTGCAGCTGCCTTCCTCCAGGGCGTGCTGAGAACTGCAGCTGCGGGAACCCTCCAGCTCCCTCCCCCTCCCCCGGGCAGTGTCCTCCACGTGCAAGCTGGGCTCTGCGGGGTCCAGCGGCCCCTTGTGGAGGCCAGCGGCTTTGCAGCCCATTTCTGAGGCGCGGGGAGGGAAAATTCTGTGCAAACATTAATTTCTGTGCAAATTGTGCAATGCGCAGTGCCGCAGAATTCCCACCGGAGTAAGACTGAGGCTCTGGTGGGTGCCAGGGGGAATTAACCCCCTCAGGGCTGGAGGAGTCCCTGCCTGCTGGGACAGAGATGCAAAGGGAATTCCAAGGATAAAAGCAGCCTCAGCAATCAGCTGTCCTGACTCCAGAGGGGCAACGCCCGGGACAAAAGTGCGACAGGTTTGAAACGATTCTAGTGACAAAAAATTGATCTGCCTCTTGGCATCCTCATCCATCCATCTATCCCCATCCCCCTCCCAATCCACCCACTCCATCCATTGATCGATCCTGTCCTGATCTCTCTCTCTAGCCAATCCCCATCCATCCATCTATCCCCATCCACTGATCGATCCTGTCCTGATCTATCTCTCTAGCCAATCCTCATCCATCCATCTATCCCCATCCATTGATCAAACCTGTCCTGATCTATCTCTCTAGCCAATCCCCATCCATCCATCTATCCCAGCCATCTATCCGTCTATCTAGCCCCATGTCCATTCATCCATCCCCGTCCATCTTTCCATCTATCTAGTCCCATCTCTATCTATCTCTCTATCTAATCTCCATTCATCTACATCCCCATCTATCCATCCCCATCCACCTGTTTCCATCCATATAGCTGTCTATCAATCCCCACCCCCATCCATCTATCTCCATATATCTATCCATCCCCATTCATCTATCTTTCTATCCCCAGCCCCATCTACCTATCAATCCACACCCATATCTGTTTGTCTGGGTCTCGCCACGCTGCCATCCACCTATCCCCATACACACATGCCTCTCTCATGCAAGAGATGAGCTTGACACAGATCTCTACTTTTGATCTGGGAAAAGTTCTCCAGCATGCCCAAGCTAAACACAAGTCAAAGCCGGTCCCTTTCCTGAACACATGTGAATAAAAGCTATCCCCTCTCCCACCTTGTCTCTCTAATATCCTGGGACCGACATGGCTACAACAACATGGCAAGCTACCAAAATAATTGTCCGGTTTCCAATGACACCTCCCGCCTCTTGGTTTGGGGCAGTTTGAACCTGGTGTTAAAACAATGAGTCTGGAAAAGGTTTTGAAAACCCGCCCTAGGAGGAGAGGTGAAAAAAACTGAGCGTGTTGAGTCTTGAGGAAATAAGACAGAGGGGGGATCTGAGAACAGTTGTCCAATATGTGAAGCGCTGTTCTAAAGGGGATGCAGATCAATGGTTCTCCATGTCCAGTGAAGGCAGGACAAGAAGAGATGGGTTAATCGGCAGCAAGGGAGATTGAGGTTAGACATTAGGACAATCTTTGTAGCTTGAAGGGGAGTCTAAAGGAAGAGCTCCACTAGCTATAGTAGACTCTTATCCTGTTACATGGACAGGCCAGTAGAGGGAGACAAACCCCTCATGTTCTGCTAGTGGCCTGCAGCTCAGGAAAGGCTTTCTCATCCCGCCTGCTCCTAGGGTTAGTTTCTCTCCTTTGGGGAAGCGGGGAGGGGTCCATTGGCCCCAGTCCCCAGGAGGGAGGGGAGGGGAGTCCATTAATTTCAGTAGAGGTTGTATGAGGCGCTGGTGTGGGATTTCCTCGTGGGTCTGCTATGGAAACTCTTCTCCTCTCTTCCCACCGAACTGCCCTGTCCAGCCCTGGCAGAGCAGACAATGACTCCACGGACCCTGAGTGTAGTGCAGAAAGGCCCTAGGGAGGGGGACTGGCTGGATCATGGGATGGGAAATTGGATGTGGGGCTTTTCCCCTTTTGGGGGTGCCAGCTCTGATCCAGCCCCACAGCAGGGGATTGGCTGGCTCAGTGGGAGGTGGGGAATTAGACATGGGGCCTTTTAACCCCTGTGACATGCTGTCAACTGGGGTCCTCTCCATTCAGTGGTGCATCATCAATCCAGCTGTGCAGAGACCCAGATAGGCAGCATCCATACAGCTGTGTAGGGACACAGCCATGCAGTATCTAGCCAGCTGTCTAGGATCCCCGGCTGATGCACGGCTTGTCCTTCCCCTCACCTCATGAGGTTGGCTGTGGTTGGAAACTGAAACATCTGAGCCCTGCATTTAGATGAGTGTGTGGGCGACCCTGAGGTTTCCTGCCCCCCAGTCTATAAAACCCCCAGGCCTGAGGCAGATGCACCATCCCTGCACTGACTCCAAATATGAAGGTATAGATCTTGCTCCTGCTCCCCATGGCCTTTCTCCTGCCCCCCAGGGCTTGGGCTGGTGAGTATGGCTGGGATCAGGGCCCCCTGGGATTTTGGGGTGAATGGGGGGTCTCAGGGATGGGGACTCAGTGGATGCTGTGACAGTCTGTACCCCTATGATCACCCCCTTTACAGGACTATGATTGCATTTATACAAAGCATGTCTTGTGAGATATCATCTAAAACCTCATAATTCGCTGATCATTACTGTCCTGGTAAAATATTTGTGGCAGCTAAAGTTATAATATTCTACTGTATGGTGTTACTAAGACATGTTCCAAATCTGGGAAGCAGCCACAAACCAGTTCCCCAGAGACAAATGACTAGCCGATGCCTCAGCCAATGTAATCAACTGGACTATCACATGATGATATGGCCATTCTTGAGCAGGATGGAGGAGGTGGGTGAAAAATTTACATCTTGACAAAGAAACAGTTTGGGGTTCCTGTTCACCCACTTTCTGTCTCCTGCTCAGTGGGTGATGATTCTTGTAGAGGAGAAACAGCTATAAGAAGGGTGAGCAGATGCCCCAAAGGATCTCTCCCTGTCTCTTTACCCACGGCATTGACAACACCGGAAGTACACAGGGAGCAGCATTGCACAGGGGGCTGGAACCTGACAGAAGGAAATTCAGCCAGTAAGATTGTCAGTGCCCTTTTGGGGTTTGCCTGGCCTAATCTGGGAGGATCTTGGCCCTGAATGCCATTAACTCAAGGCAGTGAGATTATTGACCCATTCCCTGGGTGTTTGGCACCTATTCTCCACCCAGCAAGGGCAAAGCTTTAGATTCACCTCCTGGCCCCATGGGGTGTCCAGTCTGGAGCAGAGCTGATGAGGGGGCAGGGTTCCAGGAACAGGGATCCTCCAGGGAGACCATCACAGGGGATGGGTTGAGGCTGTGGGGACTCCCCTTTGGGATGGGGAACTCGGTCCCTGGCAGGCCCAGGGAGATGATGGGGCTCTTTGTATCAACCTGATCTCCCCCCCTCCCACCCTCAGGTGAGATCATCGGAGGAAAGAAAGCGAAGCCCCACTCCAGGCCCTACATGGCCTATCTGGAAATACGACCTGGAGACAAGAGGTTTCTCTGTGGAGGGTTCCTGGTGGCGGAGAACTTCGTGCTGACAGCCGCTCACTGCAATGGAGAGTAAGCGCCTCTGTGCTGGGGATGTCGGGGCACGTCGGGCGTTAGGGCTTTGGTGCTGTGGTAGGTTGCAGGGAAGGAGCAGTTAGTAGGACAGGCTGGGAGAACAGAGCCCAGGGGTCTGATCTGTCAGGGGGCATTGACATGTCTCTAGGGGCTCTGCAAACCATGGAAAAGACGCCAGCTGGGGTCAGGTCGATTGTCAGAGCAGGGGAGGGAAAGACACACCCGTAGGACGGTTCTGGATCATGCCGGGGAGGGGTCACTGGGCTGGATGGGAGCTGAGATCCAGAGGCCGGGAGGACAATGAAGAGTGAAGCAGCATAAGGGGCTGGTAGAGACAGAGCCTGGGACCCCATCGCCATAGGGCAGGTGTTTTGTGCTGAGGCCGGTGCCCTGTAGAGGGGAAAGGCTTCTTGTTCCATTCTGTGCCCCCCAACCCCAGAGCCAGCCAATCTCCTGTTCTGGAAACCTGAATCTGATATCTTGGCCCGAGAGCCCCAGGCTGCCCTGTCCCCTCCATGTCACTGTTCATGAGTCAGACCCTCGTGTGCCCATCCCCCACCTCGCCTACGCTCCTGCCCCTAACACCCCATGTATTGCTTTCTCAGCTAGATCACTGTCACGTTGGGAGCCCATAACATTAGAAAACGGGAATGGAGCCAACAGAAAATACCTGTGAGGTGCCATATCCTGCACCCATGATACAACAGAGACACCTGTAACAATGACATCATGCTGCTGCAGGTACGGCCTCCATCCCATCACCCACCCCACTGACCTCTTACTGCTGTAGGTACCGTCCCTGTCCCATCACCCCACCCCCCATGACCTCACACTGCTGAAGTTACCACCCCCCATGACAGGTTGGATCACAGAAACCCCCTTGGGGACTGCCACCTGATGTGCCAAGCATAGCAAGAACAACATCTTTCAATGGGGTGCTTCGGATGGGTAATATCCCCTTGGATACCCCACTCTCTGCTCCCAAAATGTTAGCTGGGGGGCTGCTCCCCTCCAAGAGATCTGACCCCCAGTTTTCCCTTAAACCCTGATCCACAGGAGAGGAGTCTGGCATTTTAAATGCAGATTTTTCACCCTCCTCCTGGGAAAGAACCTCCCTACAAAAGGTGGGCAGGCTCTCCGTCCCCTCTCACCTTCCATCTAGACTTCCCTCTCTGAGCTTCCCTCTGGGTCAGACACTCCTGTGTCCCCCAAAAGGGAAGGTGACCCTGGTCTGGCTGTGGGCTCACAGCTACCAGCTATGACAGACACTTCACTGGCCAGCAAAATCCCCCCTCCCCCTTTTTCACTCAGGTTGGGTTTGCTTCCAGCCACAGAGTCCTTGGAGTCTGTTCCCACTGCAGCGGTCACCAGGACCCCAATTTCCACCTTTGGGATACATGTCTCTGTGCACCCCAGGGCAGGCCCTGTCCCCTGCTGACCTCCTGCAACTTCCTGGCAGTCAACAGCTGGGATGCCCTCCCTGCTACAAGGTGGTACATCCCCCTCCCCCGGGCAGATGATCACTGGACAGGAGCTGGTTTCGTCCAGCCCCTCCCTGGGGCTACAGGAACTG
The DNA here is from genome assembly GCF_011386835.1 of Chrysemys picta bellii. Lineage (NCBI taxonomy): Eukaryota > Metazoa > Chordata > Testudines > Emydidae > Chrysemys > Chrysemys picta. Next base: position 11,244,162 of record NC_088803.1, on the reverse strand, counting down.
GTTACAACCATCCCTGCCCCCCAAGCCGCATTCTTTACTGCTACGAGGAATCTAAAAGACACCCTCCTATTCCCCCAGCAGTCCATGTGACTTCATCCCCCCCACCCCCCAGGGCTTTTAGCACAAGATTCCTTCTCACTGCTAACCAGCCCTGGGACAGATTCTGCCACATTAAAGAAATCATTCCCCAGCAGAAACGGTGCAAAATTGTGTGCCACTGTTGCAACAGTCAGGTCAGCCTGCAAATCACTAGTTTGCATGTGTACTTTAGCTAAAGATGCAAGGACTTTGTAACCTCCCACCAGTCCTAATTCTACTATTTTCCCTGGCAACAAATCCTTCTCCTGGATCAGGTCGCTCCTGACCACAGAAATCTCAGCACCCGTATCTCTCAATCTAACAAGTACTTTCCCATTAAGTTTAACAGCATGCATATGTTCACTGCTTGGTTGTGTGGAAGCAATTTTACAAATCCTGTGTGGAAAGAGGCAGCAGCCTGGCTCTGAAAAGCAGCGGCTTCATGTGTTGCCTACTGCCTGTTCCCTCTTAGCCAAGGGCAATTATTCCTCAGGTGCTCAGTGGACTTACAATGATAGGACCTCTTGGGCTCCTCTGCTTGTACAAGAGATTTGGGACAAGTAACAGGGGAATGGGGAGGTGAATATCCAGCCTCCTTTTACTTAGGGGTAAAACGGTGATTCTGCTTTCCCCCAACCCTGTACCCCTCTGCCAGTGGTTATTATGTTTCATTGCAACTTGTGCTTGCTCATAAGAGTCTGCAAACCTAGCTAATTCTCCCACTGCCACCACCTTTTTGTCCCACAAATACTGTTTTACATCATCACTGCACATATTCAGGAATTGTTCCTGAGTAACCAAATCACACATTCCTTCAAAGCTTGCAATGCCTTTTCCCCTCACTCACTTATCTACAAAATCTCTCATTTCATTTACATAAACCACATTACTCAATCCAGATCCCCTCTTAAGACTCCTGAATTTAACCCTGTAGGTTTCAGGTGTAATCTGAAACTGTTTCAAAACCAGTTCCTTAAATTTACCATCATTTGAAGCATCATCAATAGGCATCTTATTGAATATGTCCAGAGCTCTGCCAGTCAATTTTGATATCAATATGGTCATCTTTTGATCTTCAGGGAGGGTGCACAATCTCTCAAAGGTAATGAAATATTTGGCAATATCACTTGATTCATCATACTGTGGACATAGTCGATCCCATTTGTGGATTTTTGGGGAAGTGGAGCCAGCAGCTGGAGGGTTTTGTCTCTTCAATGCCCTAACAGCCAGTTCATGCTTCTGGGCCTGCATTTCTCTGTCTTTTAACTCCAGAGCTCTTTTGTCCCTGGGTTCTTCTGCCTTCATAGCTCTCTTGTGGGCAGCCTCCTCCCTGGCTGTTTCTGCCTCCGGAGCCCTTCTGTGTGCAGTTGCCTCTGCTTTGAGTTTCAATTCAAACTCCCAGGCCTTTGCCTTCTCTTCTGCTTCCAGTCTAGACAGCTCTAGTTTAGTAGCTGCTTCACTGGTAGTCATTTTCCTGCTTTCTTGTGCTGGGCTACACCCCCTCTTCAGTTTACTAAAACAACAACGAGTCGGGTGGCATCTTAAAGACTAACAGATTATTTTGGGCATAAGCTTTCATGGGTAAAAAACCCACTTCTTCAGATGCATGGAGTGAAAGTTACCTTCAGTTCACTGAAACTGGGATGCACTCAGTTCAGGGGCTTCTTAGTTAACAGAGACTTTCCCAGTGCCCATTGTTCAGCCGTTCTGGGCAATTTGCAACCTGTGCAGTTCCATCTTCTTCTGATCTTCACTCTTACTTATTTTGCTTCCTTTTCTGTCCCTATTTCCCTTACCCAAAATAAGCAAACAGAAAACAACAAACCAGTAACCACTTCGTTCTCAAGCCACCACACCCAAAACTCACTTAAAATAACTACCAGTATTTCATAGCAATCAGCTATGCACAGATCCTGCTCGACTGTGCCACTGTGAGGGTGGATCACAGAAACCCCCTTGGGAGCTGCCACCTGATGTGCTGAGACTACCCCAGAGCCTGTTTCCCCTGGCAGCTTAGGACTTCAGTGCCCTGCCTGGTTTGAGCCAGACCCGCTACCCTGCTGCAAACCCAGACCCAGGTCTGAACCACGTCCCCTAACAGCTGTAGGCTTAGCTGAAAACAGCTTAAGAAGTGCTCCTAGCTCTAACATTCAAATACCCAACTCCCAATGGGGTCCAAACCCCAAATAAATCCATTTTACCCTATATAAAGCTTATACAGGGTAAACTCATAAATTGTTCGGCCTCTATAACACTGATCGAGAGATATGCACAGCTGTTTGCACCCAGCTGTTTGCACTCTGGGTTAATTAATAAGTAAAAAGTGATTTTATTAAATACAAAAAGTAGGATTTAAGTGGTTCCAAGTAATAACAGACAGAACAACGTGGATTACCAAGCAAAATAAAGTAAAACACACAAGTCTGTGCCTAATACAGTAAGAAAGTGATTACAGATGAAATCTCACCCTCAGAGATGTTCCAGTAAGCTTCTTTTACAGACTAGCCTCCTTCTAGTCTGGGTCCAGCAATCACTCACACCCCCAGTGGTTACTGTCCTTTGTTTCAGTTTCTTTCAGGTATCCTTTGGAAGTGGAGAGGCTATCTCTTGAGCCAGCTGAAGACCAAATGGAGGGGTCTCCCAGGGGTTTAAATAGACTTTTTCTTGTGGGTGGACACCCTCCCTTCCCTCCCGTGTAGAATCCCAGCTACAAGATCGAGTTTTTGAGTCACCTGGGCAAGTCACATGTCCATGCATGACTCAGAACTTACAGGTAATAGTCATTGTTCACATGCTACCTTGAACGTCCTCAAGTAGACTTCTTATGTGGATTGGAGCCTTCCAAGATCCATTGTCCATTAAGTGTTTCTTGATTGGGCACTTAACTTGCAAATTCCTTTCTAAAGAAGCTGCCCAAATGCCTTACTAAGGCTACTTAAAATCAAGCAAGTACACAGCCAATGATACATGCATACAAATAGGATGAATATATTCAGTAGATCATAATCTTTGCAGAGATATGTTACATCACATATGTAGCATAACATTTATTCCAGTTATGTCATATTTACATTCATAAGCATATTTCCCTAAAGCATTATGGGGTACAATGTCACACCCCCATCCAATGTTCTCTCTAATTATTAATATCCATGTGCAGAATGAGAATGCGGAGGGTTGAGGCGTGTGGGTGAGGGCTCCAGCTGGGGGTGCGGGCTCTGGGGTGGGGCCAGGGATGAGGGGTTTGGGGTGCAGGCTGCCCCAGGGCTGCAGCAGAGAGAGAGGATTCCCCCCAGTCCTCTCTCCCTGCAGAAGCACCTGGACTGGGGGAGTCCTCTCCCCCTGCTGCAGCCCCAGGGTTGGGCAGTGGGGAGAGGCATCTCTCCCTGCTGTGCCACAGCCCTGGTGCTGGGGGAGTCACCGCAGCCCTGCATGCCCCAAGCTCCCCCATCACCAACACCCCACACCTGTGAGTGCAGTGTGAACACCTGTGCGACCGTTGGTGGCCTCCTGTGTGGCCGCTCAGGCATGCACCTTAGAGGGAACCTATCCCCCATCCCATCACCCCACCCCCAGTGACCTCACACTGCTACAGGTACCGCTCCCATCCCATCCACCCGTTCCCAGTAACCTCACACTGCTGCAGGTACCACCCACATCCCATAATCCTGCCCCTGTGACCTCACACTGCTGCTGGTACCTCCCCCATACCATCACCCCAGCCCCAGTGACTTCACACTGCTGCAGTTACTGCCCTCATCCCATGCCCCTCCCCCAGTGACATCACACTGCTGCAGGCACTGTCCCCATCCCATCACTACATCCCCAGTGACCTCACACTTTTGCCAGCCCCGCCCCTACCCCATCACTTGAATGATGACCTCAAACTGTCTGTTCTGCTCTGGTTCAAATGTGTCTCTCCCACTTCTGACTCAGACCCTGGTGCTAAGCTTGGTGCTTTTCTCCTCTCTCCCCATGGCAGCTGGCCCACCAGGCCAGACTGAGTGACCAGGTTCAGCTCATCCCCCTGCCCTGCTATGGGAACAAAGTTATACCAGGCTCCGTGTGCAGCGTGGCAGGCTGGGGCCACATGAGTGTGTCCCCTGGGAACACCTCAGATGTGCTGATGGAGGTGGTTCTGGAGGTGATGGAGGACAAGGTCTGCAGTAGGCACTTTAACAATCAGTATAAACCTGGGACCATGCTGTGTGCAGGGGATCAGCGTGGCAGGAAATCATCTTTCCAGGTAAGTGTCATGCTCTCCCTAGGAGAGGTAATGCCAAGACTGGCCCAAACTAGGGGGAGGAGACAGTGTGAGGAGACAGCTAGGCCTGGGGTGGGGTGGGAGGGAAGTCCCAGACCTATGTCAACAGAAGGAAGCAACTTGATCAGATGTGATCCATCTAACTTGTGGTTTCATTTCACAGGGCGATTCTGGGGGGCCCCTGGTGTGTGGGAGGGTGGCCCAGGGCATCGTCTCCTTTGGTCCCAATGACGCTTCCCCTCCTGAAGTGTACACACGGGTCTCCCAGTTCATCCCCTGGATAAAGGCAACGATAGGAAAGCTACAAACCTGGGACCTGCTGGAATTCTCCTTGCATGCCTGAATCACCCTGTGCTTGACACATGGAGCCCCACTCTTTGCTGTCCTATACCTCTACATTAGAAACAAAAGTGAAGTTACATTAGAAACACTAGGAAATTCCAATGAGAAACTGAACAAAACTTCCAATGAGAATTCAAAGGGAAATTCATTTAGAAAGGAAATGACTTTTAAGTTAGAAGCCATATGAAATTTCAGTACGAAACTAAAGAAAAATTTCATACAACATAAGATCATACAACATCATCCATTCCAGGCCCTGCAATCATGTCATATAATCCCCTTCATGAATTTATCAAGCTGTGTGCTCAAACCAGCTAGGTTTCTTACCCCTTCTCCTACTGTTTCAATTACAGTCCAAATGGGAATTTCATTTAGAAAGGAATCAACATTGCAATAAGAAATGAAACGAAAATTTGAACTGAATTACATTTTCAAATCCAAGTGTACCAAAATTTCAGTCAGATAGAAAATGAACAATTACATTGGCTACAAATTGAAAATTTCAGTTTGAAATGAAACAAAATCCATTTGAATTTTGAAGGAAAATTGGAATTCCAAAAGCCAGGGCCGCCCAGAAGATTCAGGGGGCCTGGGGCAAAGCAATTTCAGGGGCCCCTTCCATAAAAAAAATTGCAATATTATACAATACTATATTCTCGTGGGGGCCCCTGTGGGGCCCAGGGCAAATTGCCCCACTTGCTCCACGCCCCACGGGCAGCCCTGAGAAAAATAAACCTTCCGCATCTTGGCACAAACCCAGTTTTGAGAAAACTTCTTTACAAGGTATCACTGGTTCTCAGCATCAGCTAATGCTAAAAGGCACTGAAGCTCATTAAAAGGTTGGACAAATATTTTCCGTCAAAACTTTTTTTGGATTAAAAACTAAGGGTTTTTAAAAAGCAGAAAAAATCACGGACAATGTTTGCTTTCCTTCAAAATTTGTTGTGCTTTTTTTAATTGAAAAGCTGAAATTAGTCTGCCAAAACCTGAACATGGTTTGGGGTTTCAAAAGTGTGTGGCCAAATATTTGCTGCTTGCTGTGTTTGATTGTTTAAAGAAACAATAAAAAAATTCTGCTTAAAAAAAATCCAAAACTTTTGAACCACCTCAGCTTGTGACCAAACGCCTGAGCCCATCCAGTCACAGATTTTTCCAGGTTTCTGATGCTCTGCTGGCTTCCTTGACTCATATCTGTCTCCACAACTTTGGGTTCATTTAGGTTAGAACATAAGAACATAAGAATGGCCATACTGGGTCAGACCAAAGGTCCATCTAGCCAAGTATCCTGTCTACCGGCCGTGGCCAATGCCAAGTGCCCCAGAGGGATTGAACCTAACAGGTAATGACCAAGTGATCTCTCCCCTGCCATTCATCTCCATCCTCTGACAAACAGAGGCTAGGGACACCATTCCTTACCCATCCTGGCTAATAGCCATTAATGGACTTAACCTCCATGCATTTATCTGTTTCCTAGAGACTGGCTCCATAGGGTCCCTCACAAACAAGATGGTTACTGTGGGTTAGTCTTTAGTATAGCTTATGTACATACTCCACGAACTGAGCATTTGAGCTTGTTCCAGAATCTGGGATGAGCCTATGTTGTGAAATAGCACATGCATGTGAATGGACACAGGGTGCTAAAATTAAATTAACCCAGGGGTTCTCAAACTGGGGGTCAGGACCCCTCAGGGGGTCACGAGGTTATTACTGGGGGTCGCGAGCTGGCAGCCTCCACCTCAAACCCCGCTTTGCCTCCAGCATTTATAATAGTGTTAAATATATAAAAACGTGTTTTTAATTTATAAGGGGGGGTCACACTCAGAGGTTTGCTCTGTGAAAGGGCTCACCAGTACAAAAGTTTGAGAACCACTGAATTAACCCCTCTGAAGCCTCGGGGAATGCAGCGGGGGGTCTCCCTTGGTAGGGTTGGGAAGGAGGTAGGTGGTGTCGGATATTGCTCTTCTCATGTGATCCCTCCCCCAGTGGCTAATTTTAAATGAAGCTCCCCTCCCCTGACACGACTCTCCCTATGGCACTGAAATGAAATGTAGACTATCATTTGGCATTTGAGAAGTGAAAGGGACGGTAGCCCTAAGGCAAAAGCTAACAGCTTGGCTCTTCTGCAAGCCTCAAACTGCTGAATGAGCTTTAGGGTAGGGAAGTCTGTGCCTCCCAAACAGCCTGGCCCTGCCCCCATCCGACCCCCACCCACTTCCTGCCCCCCGACTGCCCCCCTCAGAATCCCCGACCCATCCTGCTCCTTGTCCCCTCACCGTTCCCCAGAGACCCCCCCCAACCACCACCCAGGACCCCACCCTCACCAACCCCCCCACTCCCTGTCCCCTGACTGTCCCTACCCCTATGCACCCCCCTGCTAAGTCCTGACAGACCCCCGGAATGCCCACGATCCAACCCCCCCATTCCCTGTCCCCTGACAGCCCCCCTAACCTCTGCCCCCCGTCCCCTGACTATCCCCGGGACTCCCTGTCCCTTATCCAACCCCCCCAGCCCCGGCCCCTTACCCCTGGCTCCCCCCTCACCTGGAGCCTCAGCGCGCCGTGTCCAGGAGCATCCCTGGACAGCGCTGCAACGTGGCTCTGGTGGGGCCTGAGCTCCTCCCCGCTCAGAGCCGTGTGGTAAGGGGGCGGCGCTGCGAGCGGAGGGAGCTCAGGCCCTGCTGGAGCTCACAGCCCCGCCCCCTTACCATGCAGCTCTGAGTGGGGAGGAGCTCAGGCCCCACCGGAGCCAGCCGCTTTAGCTCTGTCCAGGGCCGCTCCTGGATGCGGCGTGCTGAGGCTCCGGGAGAGGGGCGGAGGTGGGGACGGACTGGGGCCAGGGAGGGAGCCTCAGCCATTCTCGTGGGGGCTCCTGCGGAGCCCGGGGCCTGGGGCAAATTACCCCACTTGCTCCCCCCGGGTGGCCCTGCCAAAAGCAAAAAAACCCAAAATTTTGAGTGCGAGACAAAAGTGGAATTTTAATTAGAAGCAAAGTGAAAATCTCAAGTTCGTACAAAATGAAAACTTCAGGTTGAACCTAAACAGAAGTGTCACCTCAATATGAAATGACCAATTCAATTAGAAATGCAACAAAATGAAATTTTCCATTAGAAATTAAATGAAAATGTCATGCTGAAATCAAACACAAATTTTCACTTCCTTTCATTTTGGCTTGATGTTTTCCAGCCCCATTTTTTATTCAGCCCCATTTTCCAAATGATAAATTGTCAAAAAAGGACAAGCAGGCCTGCTCTTTACATAATCCACCCCTAGATAGGGATAGAGAGGTTCCACAGCACAATAGAGAATTGGATCCAGTTGGTGTCCTGCCGAGCCTGCCAGCTTGCTTGTGTACTGAGCTATTAACCAGAGAGGCACTGAAACCAAATGCCTTGCATTCAGATCCTCAATCATTGCTCCTCCACCCCAGTCCCCCCTGCACCAGCTCATTAATTTTGCTTTCTGCTTTGTAGCCTTGCAATGAATAAAAATGAAGTTACAAAAACAAAAAACAAAAGAGAATGCGTCACTTTTGGGGAAAGTAATGAACTCCCTGAGCCTCAAAATGTGGAGCAGTTGCTGCATCTAGTAGGCTGAGCAAGGCTCATGTTAGAGCATGGGAGCGGGAGCGGGTGATTAACCTTTTCAAGGTGTAACTCATCTGACTTGGATGAGGCGTAATTGCATGGTGACTGGCAATGGAAATAAGCAACTCTACGGCCTACGAGCTCACCGTGATCCCAGCTGGTATTGATCGTGTATGGAGATGGAGGTGGGGAGAGAAGAAGGGTGTGTGTTTGTGGATGCAAGGATGGGTATGTGGATGGAGGGATGGATGGATAAAGGGCTGTGGGGATAGAAGGGGTGTGTATGGGGATGGAAAGAGGGGTATGTATGGTGATGTATTGGATGGAGGAGTTTGAATGGGGATGGATGGATGTACCAATAGGTAGGATGGATGGATGGCTGGATACATGGATGGATGCATGGATATATGGGTAGAAGGGTGTCTATGGAGGTAGATGGATGTACAGTTGGCTGGGATGGATGGATGCATACTTGGATAGATGCATGGATATATGGTGTCACTCTGTCTGGAGAGGCTCCCAACCATGAATGTCTACCTCAGGGCAGACTGTCAAAAGCAGGGCAGCCACTCCAGACTGGTGCTATGTTCTATAATTAGATTTCCCCAACCCAGTAACAAATGCGAACTCCCAAAATACTGCAGTCGTCTTGTAATGGAGTCACAGGCATTTCCCTTAGATGCTCCAGTCTATCTTGCCATCCAAGACAATACTAACACACAAGTGAGCTGGTCTGGCTTCCAGCTGTGAGTTTGTCAGTTCTCAGCTGACACCTAGGCCTTGGCTAGAGCTGACACTTGGCTTACCACCGTCCTACCCCCAACGCAAAACTGGTGTAGGAAGGGCTGTCGTCAGTGCTCCTGAACATGCTTCAGGGTCACCCTGTTCTTGATGAGGCCCCAGTCACTATATTTTCCTTCCCTTGACAGGAATAATTTCCATGTGAAATTCTTGTGGAGCAAGACTCCAAGGCAATAAGCTAGAATTCGTCCCCTTAGCTTGGTGCAGCTGTATAAGGGGAGAATGATCTGTCAAAACCTGAAATTTTTTATTACACAAATAAGGTTTAAGTTGCTTTACAGCCCAGATGATGGCACAGAATTCCCACTTGGTGACAGCTTGGTTCTGTTCAATAGGGGTTAGCTTTACTTGAGAAGGCAAAGCACTGCACCTAACCCAGTGTTAGAAGTCCCATCATCTTCTTTTATATTCTGCAAGCCTTTTTCACAGACCTCTGTCGCTGCCACCTGGTCTGGCTTCCCTTTTTTGTAAGGTCTGTTCTGGGGGCCACAATGTTGCTAAACCCCTTCACAAACCTCCAGTGGTAGTTGTCCAGACCAATAAAGGAGCAGGACAACTCCTAATAGCTTCTACTTTAAAGAGTTGGGGCGAAAAAACCCAGTGCCCTCCCTGTGTCCTACATAAGATACCTCTGCAGCTCCCATTCTGCAGTTGGAGACTTGACAGTGAGGTCGGCTTCTTTAAGTCTTTGTAACACAATTCTCACATGATTCAAGTGGCCTTGCCAGGAGCTACTGAAAATAGCCAAATCGTCTAGCTAGGCCCTGGCAAAGGTTTGTAACCCCTGCAGCACCTCATTGACAAGCCTCTGAAAGGTAACTCCTGCATTGATCAATCCAGAAGGCATCACCTTAAATTCATATAAGCCAGAGTCCACTATGAAAGAGGATTTTTCTTCAGCATCAGCTTCGAAGGGAATTTCCAGTACCCACGAGTCAAATCCATGGGGCTTATGAATTTTGCACACATCCCAATAGGTCCTCTATTCAGAGCGTGGGGTATGGGTGGGGTTGGGTGATAGCATTTAGTTCTCTAAATTCCCCACAAAACTCATGGTTTTATCCTTTTTAGGTACCATCACAATAGGAGATGCTATGGGGCTTTCTGATTTAATAATGACCCCCATCTCCAGCGTGCTATCTACCGCCTCCTGGATCTGCTTCTGGATTTCCACTTTAGCCCAATGTGTCTTCCTAGGAGCAGGGCAGGGCCCTGTAGTTTCAATGGAATGTCGGTTAAACTGGCTCGGTTGGAAAATACCTGTTGTGGTGCTTGAAAAGGGTCAGCATTTCCTGCTTTGGGGTTGGATCCAAACCCTCCCCAAACTCAATGCTCCCCAGAGGAGTTTTGTCCTTGCTCTCCCTGACCAAATCAAACAAAGGAGCATTAAACATTCCTTCCTCAGCACAACAAATCATATTCGCTGCCATTTCCCTTTCATGGTAAGCTTTTAATCTATTGACATGCACTGTCTGCACAGCTCCCCTGCCATGGGGTTTTCCTTATATCATATGTGACTTCATTCACGCTTTCTATCCCCTCAAAAGGACCTTCCCAATAATCCTGAAGTCTGTCTTTTTTCACTGGGATCAGCACTAACACCATATCACCAATATCAAATACTCTATGCCAACTGCACCAACCCTTCTGGGTTTCCTGATTTCTTTTAAGGTTCTTTTGCACCTATTCCATCATATACTGTACATTCTCCTTAAAATGAGTAACATACTCCTTTACCGGCTGGCCTGTCTCCTCGGTACTGCCCTCCCAAGAGCCTCAAATCAAATCTGGGGGTGCCCTCACCTGCATCCCATACAGGAGACCAAACGGGGAAAGCCAATAGTTTCCCGGGGAACACTTCTGTAGGCATATAGAAGATAAGGGAGACACATGTCCCAGTCATTCTCACACCTGGAGATAACATTCTTTGCATAGATTTTAAAGTTTTATTAAATCTTTCCACAAGCCCATTAGCTTCTGTATGATAGGAGAAAATCTGTAAGGCCTGTTAGCACAACACAATCTCTCTCTTTTATGAACTAGTTCCACCTAGGATTGGACATTTGTTCATAAAACCACAATTACAAAAGCCAAAATCTTATTTCAGTTTAAGTGTTTAGACGAAATGGGGGAAAAAAGTACTTTGTTCTATTTTAAGGGTGGCAAATTCCTTGTCCTAAAATTGGGATTTACACATCTTAACTTGATCCAACATTTAAAAAAAATGACAGTTGAACCATTCAGATGTTAACAAAGCTTACAAACTGACAACTCACTTCCTTTATAGCTAAAACGAAACTGAAAACCACTGCTGTTATATGGTTTAAAATATTTAAGGACAAGCCAGCTCTTATCACTGCCTTGGCTGTATGCCCAGAAAGGGCAAAGATGGAAAAACTCCCCCCTCCCCTTTTACTGTTTACTCAGATAAAGCTGGGCGGTTACACAAAGCATGAAAATTGTACGCACTTATGGATAAGCTTGCTCACTTGGAAAAAAACTTTAGCCCTGATGGCATTCTTAGTTAGGTGTACTGCTTCCTTTAAAAAGAAGCAAAAAAAGAGAGAGAGAGAGAGAGAGAGAGAGAGAGAGAGAGAAAATATGTTCTTTTGGAACCACTTTTGTTTTCATGAGCCATTTACAACACTGTAAAAAATCATTGGTGTTTTTAGTCTATGACAGCCTCTGCCAATGTGTTTTACCACCAATGTTTATGAAGACACCATGGCCAGTGTGACAACTTGGCCCATCATGGGATCCAACCTGTGACCCTAGAACTGTGCTGTCCTCCATGCAGAGAACAACTACAATAATTATTGGACACGATCACAGAAAGCTGTCTGTTGCATCAGCCCTTGGTTCTGTTCATTTGAAACTAAATTCACAGTTTTTTCCTACAGTGGTCAGGGTGCCCGCGCTGTCAGTGCCAAACCTCCACGCTGCGTGTTCTTGGAAGCACCACATTATGCCTTGAGATCAGGACATAACTTCTCCCTTCCGGCTAGTAAAATACAGTTTTTAAAAACAACCAATGCCAATCACCTGTCCACCCCCATTCCTAGACACAATCCTTCTCCCCATATCTGTGCCCCCCAGTCCCAACCGCAAAAGCCACCCTCAAAGTCCTGTGTCTCTGCATATTCCCTACCAAATGTCACAGCTATGGATTGAAGTGGCTGAGGACTCTTCTGCTGTGCTCACAGAAATCTTCCTCATAAAGTAAACAGACATTATAACAGAGACAACTGGGAACAAGCAACAGGAGTTATTCAGTCTCTATGGTGCTGGTGGGGAGCTAGGCTTCCTGTGACTCAGTGAGGAAGGCTGGAAAGGGGCCGTGGATTTGTCTTTACTGAACTTTGCTGATCTTGTAGATCTGGGTTTCACCTCTGGTGTTTCCTGTCAGAGCAGCAGAGAGCTCAGCACAGGGAGGGGTGGCCCTGCCATCTCCAGGTCTCTGGGTCCTGGTCCCGGACCCCACCCCATAGAACTGCTGTACTGTCCCCTCCAGGGCGATGGCTCCTTGGGCCAAACATGTCTTGGTGTCTTCTGGCTCTTGTCTCTCTGCTCCTTTGCCTTGGCTGGTAAAGTGACCCCTGTTCTCCTGGAAGCCTGGGTCCCATTCTCCATCCCATTCTCTCTCCCCCAGGGGTGGGTGCTGCAGGGCCCACTCGGGTCGCTGTCTCACATATCTGGGTCCCATTCCCATTGCAGTCTCTCTCCTTCCTGCAGGGGTTCACCACCTCTCCTGCTCCCAGCTCATCTCCTCCTGGGTGGTTCCTGGTCTGCCCAAGCGGCTGAATGTGATGAAGGTGAACGACCTGGTGCTCTCGGCCTATGACAGCAACACCGGCAGGCTGGCTCCCCGCAATGGGTATGGCCGGGTGACCTGGAGAGCCAGCAGTTCTGGAGTGAGATCAGAGCTTGGCACCTGGCCTGGGACCCCTGGGTGGAGCCCGAGTACCAGGCCCTGGTGTGGGAGGTGAATGCCAGCTCCCCACAGGCAGGTGAGTCCCTGGGTCCCAGCACTTAGCTTGGCTCAGAAGGGGATGATCAGGCAGCTCAAAGGAGGTAGAAGGCAGCTGGGGGAGGGGAGTGACTTCCCTGAAGTGATTACAGTGGGGGAGGGTGGCTGGAAGGCAGGACTCCTGGGTTCTATCTCAGCTCAGCTCAGGGAGTGGGGTCTAGTAGTTAAAGCAGAGGGGCTGGGAAGCAGGACTCCTAAGTTCTAGCCCCAGCTCTGGGAGAGGAATGGGGTCCGTGGGGCTGCAGGAGGATGGGGGGGACTGGGAGTCAGGACTCCTGGGTTCTATGTATGGGATAACTTCGCTCCACCTCTGCCTCCTCCTGGCAGCTCTGTGCTCAGCTACTCAATTGTTCATGCAGCCTCTCTGCCCCCAGAGCCCTACTATGTGCAGGTTCTGAAGACCTGTGAGCTGGACAATGCCACTGGTGCCATCCAAGCCATCACCAGATATTCCCTCAATGGGGAGGACGTGCTGCGGTACGAGGCCAACCAGAACTGCTGGTTCTCCGTGCACCCAGCAGCCTCGTGAGTGGCAGAAAGCTGGAACCGCAAAGGGGACACGTCCACTGTGATGAACGTCCGCACACTGCAGCAATGCAGAATCTTCAATGGGATCACCGCACCGTTCACTGCTCAGAAGACAGGTGACAGCTCTGCTGGTGCCTCTCAATCCCGACCCGATGCAACTCCCTGCTATCCCATTCCCTGTGATTAATAACCCTTTCTCACCCTCCCCCAGCCCAGCCCACAGTGCGTGGCCCTTATCCCAGGGATCCAGGACCGCCGCACAGCCTCATCTGCCATGTGATGGGGTTCTATCCCCGTGACATCGAGGTGACCTGGGAGTGGGGGTGCCAGGAGGCCCAGGGGGAGCAGTTGACTGGCAGGATCCGGCCAAATGGGGATCCCACCTTCCATATCCAGGTGTCCATCGAGCTGGGGCAGGAGGGGGTCAGCCCCACAGAGTACGTGTGTGTGGTGAAACACAGCAGCCTGGGGCATACCGCCCTGAGGATGACCTGGGGTGAGTACTGGGGAAGTAGGGCAGGAGGTGGGCAGGGCAGGGGGTGGGGAGGCTGGGGGAAGTGCTGCGGGGGGCAGGTGCCTCCTACCATGGGAAGAATATGGCAGAGATGGACACAGTGGGTGGGGGGAAGAGGGAGTTGGGAAATGCAGAGAGCTCCAGAACTGCTGCTTAGCCAGTTGGTCCCCAGCCTGTAACAGTGCCTGGGATTCTTCCGTCCTAAGTGCAGGACTCAGCACTTGTCCCTGTTGAACCTCATCAGATTTCTTTTGGCCCAATCCTCCAATTTGTCTAGGTCACTCTGGACCCTATTCCTACCCTCCAGCGTATCTACCTCTCCCCCAGTTTAGTGTCATCTCGGAGGTCATTGTTCCACTCTACTTGGCACTGGTAATACTGTGTCCTGTTCTGGGCACCACACTTTAGGAGAGATATAAAGAAATGGGAGAGAATCCAGAGGTGAGCAACAAAAATGATCAAAGGTTAAAAGGAGGGAAGGTGGAAAAAAAACTGGGTATGTTTAGATTAGAGAAGAGGATGTTGAGGGGGGACCTGAGAACAGTCTTCCAATATGTAAAAGGCTGTTCTAAAGAGGATGGGGATCAATGGTTCTCCATGTCTGCCGAGGGTAGCACAAGAATTTAATCTGCATCAAGGGTGATTGACGTTAGTTATTAGGAAAAAATTTCTAACCGTAAATGGAGTTAATCTCTGGAATAGGATCCCAAGGGAGGTTGTGGAATACCCATCACTGGAGGTTTTTAAGACCAGGTTGGAGAAACACCTGTCAGGGATGGTCTAGGCTGACGTGGTCCTGCCTCAGAACAAGGGGCTGGACCAGGTGACCTCTCGAGGTCCCTTCCAGGATGATATTTCTATGATTCCAGTCTATGAAATGTCTTCTGAGATGAAATCCCCTGAGGTTCCTTCCCCTCCATTGCCCGTTATCTGGAGCCCAGCTGGGCAGGGGACCATGCAGATATGAAACATTACATGGAGAAAACAAAGCTGGCCTTGAAAAGTTCCTGAGAAGCAGGAGTAAAAAGAAATGACTCATCCGTGAAGACGGGAGAACTGACAAATTTACAGACAAAGATGTAGACTTTTAATAGTCTTGCCAGTGTGGGCCACAGGTGATGCGGCGATGCATGGCGGGAACGGGGGGGAGGGGGAGACATGTGGGGTCACATGCCCTCCTGCAGATTTGCTGCTTGGCTTGGACTGAGCATGCTCAGTAACACTGCTGAAGCCGGCTGCCCTCACTCTGCGCCCCCACTATGGGTGGGCATAGATTGTCTCTGCCGGTGACCCTGAATCCCAACTTCCAGACGGTGATGATGGTGATCCTGCTGCCCGCGGCCTTTCTCCTGCCCCCCGGAGCTGGGGTTTGTGAGTAGTGAGGGATCAGGGCAGGGAGCTCTCTGGGCTCTTTGCAAATCCTTGCTTCTCTCAAGAGTCAGATGCTTCTGCCAGGGCAACCGCTACCTCCCAGGACCCAGCTAGGGAAGGGTTTGGGGGTGGGGGTGAGGGAGGGGCAGCAGACCTGGTACTGAGATAAAGCCCCTGAGAGATAAGGAGAGAGACTAAGATCAGAAGAGCGACATAGGGGGATCTGAAGTTGGGGCTGGGAGCCAGGACTTCTGAGTTCTAGCGCCTTCTTCCTTTGTCTATGCTGCCATTTTAAACTGAATCTCTTTAGGGAAGGGTCTGTGCAGCACCTGGCACAACGGGCCCTGATCTGAGTTGGAGGCACCATGTACAAATAACAGCAACAGATTGTCAGAACAGCCTCACTGATATGGATGCCAAACTAACATCCATGAGTCATCTTTGAAAAAGTCCATGTGTGAGCTACAGATAAACTTGTATTGGTTTAACTAACCTAATTTTAAACCACATCTGTAGTTCAACTGATTCAGCTCTGCCTGAGGATGTCCTGATATTGGTTTCAACCTAGCCACTAGTGTCAGAAACTTCCCAGGGGCCAGCTAACCCCACAGAACCAGCGGTGGGTCAACCCTGACGAGGTCTCCAGACGGAGGGTTGCACAGGGTCAAAGGAAACGGTCTAGGCTGGCAATTCCTAGCTCCTATGTCCCTCTGATGGTTAGAGACTTTCTCATTTCCACCTCTATCTATCCTTGCCCAGTTCATCCCCATTTGTTCTTGTGCCTACATTGTCCTTCCACTTCACTAGCTCTTCCCTGCTCCTGTCCCCTCCACTCTGATGTCTTTACACCGATTGTCTAGATTTGGTTTCACAGCCAGTGACCCACCTGGATTGAGACTTCTTCAGAGCTGGTCTGAAAACGGTTTTATTTTTCCACTGGAAATTTCTACTTTTCTTTGAAAACCCCAAAGGCAATTTGTTTTTCTATTAATTTTTTATTATTGTTTTAAAAAGATATATATAGAGAGTAAGAAAACAAACAAAATATACATAAGCTTCTGATACTATATAAACTTCTCATAAGATATTAAGTATTTGCTACCTTACCTTAGCTATGTTTGAAACATTTAGTTATCTATAAGATGAATGGTGATAATATGAATCCCTTATTGTATTGCACAATTTACAAACAAATTTGCCTATAAAATCCAACTAAAGAAAAATTATTAAAGTAAGACAAAGACTAGAAGCAAAATTCATAGGATGGGGGCTAAAGACGGGGAAGGGAAGGAAGTGGGTAGAAAAGAGGAGGTGAGGTGGGCCCATGCATTTGATAGGATCATTCAGATACTTCCAGGAAAGCATCTCATATCTCTAACAACTTTTCTTGGGTATCGCTGTAACTGTGTAGTGGGTTAGCGATTGTCCCTCCCCTTCTGGCTCAGTGGGAGGCTCACTCCACATCACTACATCACTGGGCACCGTCCAGTATCGGAGAATTAGCAAATCAAGTGTCCAGACCTGAGGCCCCTTTAGCAGGGTAGTGCGAAGTTGCCAAGTAGTCTGGGTAGCTCTGTTTCTCAGGCAGGACAGAGCGGCAAAGCTGTCTAGGTAGGTCTGACTCTCAGGCAGGGGGGAGCAACAAACAGGCTGTTCAGCCTAAGGTGGGGAGGCTGCCACCCCAGGGGTGGGGTTGGCAGCAGGGAGACCTGGGTTCATCCTTCTCCACTGGGTCCCAGCCTAGGGCCCTAACAGTGGCGGATGGCTCTGCCACGGCGTGATTCAGAATCCCACCACAACAAACCCCCACCCAGAACAGACTTGGGTTCTGATTCATATTCTCATATTAATCTTAAATGTAGCTCCAAGGAGCAGTTCGGAGCACTGGCTAAAATTTGTTTCCATTTGGTTAGCAGAAAATAATTGGCCTAATCCCTCCTCCCATTACTTCTTTAGGGGATCAGTGTTTAGTTCAAATTTGCTGGCCAGATGTGTATATAATGTTGCCATAGATGTTGGCAACATGGGTAACATTTGGAGAAATGAAAGCAGTAATAGGTCAGAGATAGCCAAGGCAACGGGCTAAATAGATGGGGGATGGCATGTTTCTGTTGCATACCTGGCACTCCTTCTAGTTTCTAGTGTGACCAAAAGCTTTCAAATTTTCAGCAGAAAAGTTCTGAAAACTGGAGGAAATAATCAGTTTTCCAAGAAAAATGCCAAAATGTTTGAGGCGAGGAGACGCTTTCTAGGAAAAATTTCTTTATCTAGAAAACCCGATTTTCACTGTGGGTTGAGGGAGAAGATGAAACATCAGCAGGGGACGTGTCAGTGGCATTCTGGGTGATACCTGCCCCAAAGCCGTTAACTCAAGGCAGCGCGATTGCTGACCCACATTTGGCACCAATTCTCCACCCAGTGAGGTCAGAGCTTTAGATTTACCCTCTGGCCCCACGGGGTGTCCGGTGTGGGGGAGAGCTGAGAAGGGTGCAGAGTTCCAGGTAAGGGACAACCCCCCCCCTCCAGGAGAGCAGTGGGTTGAGGCTGTGGTGACTCCCCTTCGGGATGGGGAGCTCAATCCCAGCCCCGCCCAGGGAGACGATGGGGCTCTTTGTATGAACCTGGTCTCCTGCCAGATGAGATCATCAGGGGACAGGAAGCCCAGTCCCACTCCAGACCCTACATGGCCTATCTGGATATACAACTGTGACGTTCCCCTTTGGTTTTATCTGGACCAGTGATCTGCTAGGTCACTCCAATCCTTAACTCTGGGAGCCAGCCTTACCCTGCTCTGCTGTGAGAATCCCCACTCCTGGGCTGTTCACACACAGCCTCTGGCATATAAGCTGCTCCTTGGATTGTGCAACCGAATGACACTAGCCAATATCTCCGGTCCCAGACACAACCCTAGGAACGTCCGTCTTGCAGTGTCCAGTTATGCCCGGTGGACGCTGCAAGCTTATAGGAGTTCATCAGTTTAACAAAGAAATTGATCCCAAGGGGAGTCTCTGACACGCTTCAAACCAAACGCACTGCTTCAGGTAGAATAAACAAACAGATCTATTAACTATAAAGGTAGATTTAAGTGATTATAAGTCAAAGCATCACAAGTCAGATTTGGTCAAGTGAAATAAAAGCAAAATGCATTCTAAGCTGATCTTAATACTTTCAATGTCCTTACAAACCTAGATGCTTCTCACCACAGGCTGAACTTACAGCCAGGATCTACCCTTTGATCAGCGCTTCAGTTGCTTGGTGTGGTGTCTGTAAATGTAGGTGGAAGAGGTGAGAGAGCCTGGCAAATGTCATAGAACCATAATACTGGAAGGGACCTTGAAAGGTTACTGAGTCCAGGCCCCTGCCTTCACAGAAGGACCAAGAACCATCCCTGACAGATTTCTGCTCTAGATTCCTAAATGACCCTCTCAAGGATTGAGCTCACAACTCTGGGTTTAGCAGGCTAATGCTCAAACCACCAAGCTATCCCTTCCCTCCCAAATAGCGCTCCCTTTTAGCATGTCCTTTCTTTCCCTTTGGATTTGCTCTCCCCCTTCAGAGTCAGGTGAGCATTACCTCATCATAGTCCCAAACTCACCAAAGGAAGGGGGGTGACTCCCTTGAGGGTCTAACAGATTCTTTTGTTGCTACCTAGGCCAGTGTTCTTTGTTCCTGTGAGGTTGGGCTGGGTTTGTCCCATACTTGCCCTGATGAGGTGTGAACTGTCTCTCTGTTCTTAGAGAGTTTTTGCCTGGGCTTGCCTTAAGCCATGAGGATACATTTTCAGCCTCATAACTATATACATGAAATTATAACCTATAACCTTACTATAACATCTCTGTAACAATTACTATAACATCACTATAACAACCATGCCAGTACATCATGAGCCTTCCGAAGACACCCAACATGACAAACTTTGCATTGGATCCCACACAATCATTTTACAATGAACCTGGGGGTGCTGGAGGTTCCCCCCAGGTACAGAGCGTCACACCTCCCCTCTTAATTTACTGCAAGAGGGTTAGTCACTGACTAGCTTGAAGGCAGTTTATGTTATATTTCTCTTGCCATCCAGCCATTAAGGCCATGAGGCAGCATGCCTCAGTTTCCCCATTCACACACAGCAAACTAGGTTTTTTATGGTCTCTCTGCTGTGATAAGCTTTAAACCTCTTTACAGTTATTAATTGAAAAGTAGTATTATCATAAGGTTTAACATCCATGTCAAAATTCTTATCTCCAAAATGCAACATTAATACCAAATTTTTATCACTACTGGGTGTTTACAAGTATCTGTATGATACCGCGCCCTCTGTTCTGATATTTTAGTTTGAAGTTAGTTTGTTCATTACCCAGGGTGTCCTTTGACTCTCGCCCATGTAATCAGTCACTGGCTTTTCTTTCCCTCCAGTGTTCCCCTTTGTGTGGGCTCTTAATTTAATCTTGTTTCTGGAACTTTGGTGCCTCAGGGTCTGGCAAGATAGGTGTTCAGGGGGATCCTGCACATTGGCTGGCCCTTTGGGGAGCGGTCTCCCAAGCCCAGGACTGTACATATGTAGGAAATCCAGCTCCCCTATTGGGGTTACCCTGTGTTTCCCCCTCCCAGCACTGAGTCCTTCCCTGCCCCCTAGAGGGCTGTGATCTGTGCTCTCTGGGCTAGGCGTGTTTCCCTTTGATCAGCTGCACCTCTTCCCATCAGCTTTCCCAGAACTGCTCCCTGTCTCTCACCAGCCTGGGGGAAAACACCCCCTTCTCTGTCAGTTGGGTCATTTGTCTTC
Source organism: Chrysemys picta bellii (assembly GCF_011386835.1). Taxonomy (NCBI): domain Eukaryota; kingdom Metazoa; phylum Chordata; order Testudines; family Emydidae; genus Chrysemys; species Chrysemys picta. The sequence continues at coordinate 11,223,877 of NC_088803.1, read as the reverse complement.
TCACAAACTACCACCTGGCAATTTCTGGTCTCAACTCCTCTGTTATCACAGGATTGGAGGTGCATCTTGATGTAAAGAGACACAAACAGTTACCTTCCAAAAACTTATCAGGAATAGCATCCTGAAAAACCAGGACCTGGATTGGGGTACCCTCTGCCACCCCTTTCTCTGTCCCTGAGAAGTCAGCTGTGTGGCTGCTCCCCTCCAGGAGGTCAGTTACACAGTTCCTTCTCAAAACCTGGGTCACAGGCTGTGTGCCTGGGTGCACAGATGCTGACCCAGCCATCCTCCTAGTGTCCTGGGCATCCTGCCCCAAGTGACTGGTGAGGAGACATTCCTGTACCCCCACTATTCCTTCCCCAGTTTCCTCCTCCGGGCCCCTTCCTAAGACACATTTCTCTGTGCTCCCTAGGAAGGATTCTATCTTTTGTGCATCTGCTGAACTCTGCCAGCTAACAACTGGGACAGTTTCCTTAATCCCTGACAACACCTCTCCTGCCCCTGCGCCTGAGGGCATGTTGCCTTCTTCTGTTAAAGAGCTAGTCTCAGCCCCTCCCACACTTGGAAGCACCCTGCTTCCCTGTGTTACAGAGTCACAGGAATCCTCACCCAGTGATTTCTGAGATCCCCTGCCCCTTCTCTGGGCTCTCTTCTGGGACCCATTGCTCTCTGCTCCCTAGAGCTGGATTTGTCTCTGGTTCAGCTGCGACCTGCTGGCAGCTAACGACCTGGACAAGTCTCTCCCTGGCAGGCATTACACCCCCATCCCTTCCTGATGTGGTGTTGCCTCCAGCTGCAGTGCAGGAGTTGGTCTCAACCACCCTCTCTCCTGGAAGCATGTGGCTTCCCCCCTGCTGCAGAAGAATCAAGGAGACTCTCCCATTCTCTCAGCAGTTCCTGAGACCTTACCCTTTCCCTCGGGGGTCCCAGCATAACACTCCCTCCTGCTGCAGGCAAATACTTTAACCTGAGCTACATGGAAAAATATCATTACCAAGGAGCAGGTCGACTAGGAGGTGTTCCATTACCCCCACAGTCAAAACACTTTCCAAACCTTCCCAATCCACATGGATTTTAGCTAGTGGCATGAGGAATCTGCTTTCACCCACCCCCACAATCTCTGCCATTTGGCCAGGCAATATACTGGCCTTTGGGACCACACTCTGCTTAACCTGAGAGATCTGGGCCCCTGTATCCCTCTGCCCCAAGTATTCACTGCCATCAATTTGGACAGCCTGAACATGTTCCATATCTGGTTCTGCAGAGGCTAACCTCACAGAACCAATATGATAGGTTCCAATTACTTGGGGGGTTTCTGTGTTGAGATCAGCAGAACTAATGTGAGCTATTGTTTGCCTGCTTCCTCCTAGCACAGGGCATTTATTCCTCAGGTGATCAGTGGAATTACACTGATAGCACCTTTTGGGCTCTTCTACTTTTACCGGAGATTTGGGATGAGGGTTATAGGAATGTTTTTGGGTAAGAGAGTGTTTAGATTCCCAGCCCCCTTCTCTCTTCCCCGGGGCAAAATGGGATCCTCCCTTCAACCAGTTTTAAACCCCTCTTCCTCTGGCCCGCCCTCAATAGATGCCTGATTCTGTTCGAAGGCATCAGCTAAAAAAGCGATTTCATCCACAGACTCTACATCTTTGTCCCATAGACACTGCTTCACATCAGCCTTACACATGCTCAGGAAATGCTCTAGAGCAACAAGATCCAACATTCCCTCAAAACTTGCCACCTCTTTACCCCTCACCCATTTTCCCAACAAATCTTTCACTGTGTTTACTCATACCAATATCCCTCTTGAGATTCCTAAATTTAACTCTGTATGTTTCAGGGATAATCTGAAAACTTTGCAAAACGGTATCTTTAAATTAACAATAGTCTAAACTCTAAAGCGTCGTCAACAGGCATTCCACTGAATACATTTCGAGCTTTACCAGTTAGTTTCACAATCAGGGTAGGAACTCTCTTATCATCAGGGATTTCATGTATTACACACAGCCGTTCAAAGGCAGTCAGATATTCAGCAATATTATCGGTCACTGGGGGTTAAACATGAAATTATAACCTATAACATCACTGTAACAATTACTGTAACATCACTATAACAACCATGCTCAGTGCATCATGAGCCGTCCGAAGCCATCCAACATGACAAACTTTGCATTGGATACCACATAGTCATTTTATAAAGATGAAAATGGGGGTGTAGAGTTTTCTCTCAAGGTACAAAGCATCACAACGATGAGGAGACAAGAGGTCTCACTGTGGAGAGTTCCTGGTGTCAGATAACTTCGTGCTGATGGCCGTTCACTGAAATTGGCACCAGCTGGGGTCTGGCCCCATTGCCACATAGCGGGGAAAGGTCCCGTGCCCCATTCCCCACTCCCCGAGTCAGCTAGTCCCAAGTCCTGGTGCTGGATCGGAGCCTGCAATGGGTCAAATCATCTATAATTATTTTAGGCCAGGAGCTGAGTCTGAGATCTCAGCCTGAGAGCCCCAGGCTGCCTTGTCCCCTCCATATCACTGTTCATAGGTGGGACCCACATGTGCCCATCCCCCACCTGCCCCTAATGCTCTATGTATTGCTCTTGGCTTTTACTGTTACACTGGAAGCCCATGACATTGGTATATGGGAAAGGAGCCAACAGAAAATCCCAGTGCACTGCCAGATCCCCCACTCACAATATGACAATATGACCAATAATAACAATGACATCCTGTTGCTGCAGCTACGGCCCCAATCCCATCACCCCCCCCCCAGTGACCTCACACTGCTGCAGGAACCGCCCCCATTCCATTACCCCGCCCCCAGTAACCTCACACAGCAGCAGGTACCGCCCCCAACCCAGCACCCCGCCTCTTGAGTTTCTGAGTTGTCTCCATCTGGGACACACACACTCACACACATGCTCTGACTGTGTAACCCACACACCTCCTGGGTGTAGTGTTCTGTCCCATCTAGTGGCACCGAGACCACTTAGAGAGCAATTAATGAGTCTTCTCTACAGCCTTAGCTAACAGGCAGTTGGCTTTTAGCTCATGTGGTAGATGCTCATGCACTAAGCTCCAGACATCCTAGGCTTGATCCCACCCGCTGCCGACCGGGGTCTGTCGGCGTTACAACTGCACTTCCTGGGCTGTTTCATTCCCCTCTCCTCTTTGCCCCAACAGCTGCATCACAAGGCGCATCTGACCAAGGAGGTGGGACTGATTGGTTTGACTTCTGCTCATTGCAGAGTGAGCCGACCATGTGTAGTGTGGCTGGCTGGGGGAGGACCAGCTTGACTGATACAACCAACACCCTTCAGGAAGTGAACCTGTCGGTGATAAACGATGAGACCTGTTACAACTGGTATCCATACTATTACCCCTCCAGCATGCTGTGTGCAGGGGACCCGGACGACCAGAAGTCAATTTATCAGGTAAGTGGCTGATTGGCTTGGGCTCCTGCTGTGGGTTGTCCTTCCTCAGCCACATTGTGGAGTCAGCCGGGGCTCACAAGGGCAGTGGGACCTGAGCTCTGTTGATTATCTAGTCCTAAATGACTAGACCATGGTAACATGCCTAGCCTACTGCAGAGTCTTCCACCCAGGTCATACATTGACACCTTCACCTCCTTATTGTCACGAATTGGCTAGGGGTATCATGCAGCCCCTCCCTGCCTGATTCAGACGCCATGGGAGAGTGGAAAGAATGACACAGGTTCCAAATAATGACATTCATTAATCATGCACAACCCATGAGGCCTGGGTCCCAGCTCACGGCTGCTCTGCTCGGGTTCTGGTAATGTAGGGGACATAGGACACTGTGAGCCCCACTGGAGGGCTCCCACGCTGTTGACAGGGACACCACCCAATTCCTGTGCACTACGGCTGGTGACAGCCCGAAGCTGGCTCTTTCAAACTTTCAAATCCTAGACAAGCCCCTCCTAGGAGTCATGGCATGGCCAGAACAGACCAGATCATCCAGTCTGAAAATCTGTAGATCATAGGCCACCAATCCTACCCAGCACCTGCACACTAAAACCAACAGCCAAAAAGTGACCCATGCCCTAGAGGAAGGTGAACCCTCCCTCCCCTGAGGTCCCCATCACTCTGACCTGGGGGGAAGATTCCTTCCCAGCCCAGAACATGTCGATCACTCAGACCCTGGCTGTGTGAGCAAGCTCCTGAGAGGGAGAATCCTCTTGATCACCTCAGAGCACCATCCAGTGTCCCATCCTCTTCAGAGGCTTCAGATCAACCTCCACCACCTACACCCCATTTACAGAACACATCTTGAGTGACACACCTGGGATTGATCCAGGGACATCCAGAGCTAATGGCATGAACTGCCCCAGCTAGCACTGCAGAGCTGTTGGGTCCCACCAGCTGGTGTCCGCTATGATGATAAAGTCTCCATCACTGGCAACTTTAAAATCAAACCTGGATTTTTTTTTTAAATGATCTGCTCTAGTTCAACCAGGAATTAGTTCAGGACCATCCCATGGCCAGTGTCATACCGGCCTCGTGTGGGTCACAGCTGAGAGTGCCAAATTCAGGACAGTCTGGTACAAAAACCAGGGCAGACACACCACAAAACTGGTGGCTTATTCTATAATTAGATTTCACCAAGCCAGTAACAAAGTGAGCTTCTCTCTCACCACACTGATTAACAAGAAGCCAAAACACAGTCCCCTTGGGCATTCCAGCCCTTGGCTCACCACCCAGGCAACTGGTCTTTATGATGAGAGGTTACGGAAAACCAGATTCATCATATATAGGGATCTTCTAATCCCAAAGGATCAGTCATTTCACCAGGTCAAGCTATAGTTCCAATCTTACTCCAAAATCATGCTTGTAGCCAAACCTTTAGTAACTAAAAACTAAAGATTTGATTATAGAAATAAAAGAGACAAGAGAGTTATTAAATGGTTAAAAGAATCATATACATTACAAGTGATTTCCAGAGTCTGAAGATCAGGTTCATAGCAGTGACAGAAAGTTGGCTAGCTTGCAGAAAGTCTCTGTGGATCACCCAGAGAGGTTCGGGGGTCATTCAGTCCATTGTTCAAAGCTTCCTTGTTAGAAATCACAGTCCAGAGAAGTGAAGCGGGGATGAAGACAAAGAAGTGATGTCACTGTCTCCACTTTTATACTTTCAGCCCAAGCGCATGGAAAGTTACTGGCAAAAGATGGAGTCTTAGGTCACAAGTCCTTATTCCATGTCCCCTTACATGCCTTGCTGAGTCACTGGGCCTCCATTGTACATATGGCCTTTCAGGAGTCCTCTGCAGGGGTCTCTTGATATCCTTAATGGGCCATCAACACATGGCTGGCTAGTCCTGATGTAAATCTGCCTGGTGGGTGTCACCCAAGAGCAAAACATATTTGAGACACACCTAGCCAATATTCATAACTTCAGACACAACCATGATATGTGAATGTAAACAGGATAATCATACTTAACAGATTATAACCTTTACAAGGATACCTTACACGACATGCTCTGTACAAGATTGATTGTAATTTTGTAACAATAGCAACTGAATTATTGCAACTAATCATCTTTCTTTTTATACAGCATCACACAGGAGGTCAGACTAGATAATCACAATGGTGCTTCTGGTCTTAGTTTCTGTGAATCCCCAATCTTGGGCTTTTCAGTGTTAATTCATTTCTTTTTTGAAGATGCTCTGGCTTTAATGGCCCAAACAGTCCTGGAGTCCTGGGTATGATCAGTGCATTAAAACTCATCTCCCTGCTTATTCTGGGACAGGGCGATTCTGGAGGCCCGCTTGTGTGCTGTGGAGTGGCCGAGGACATCGTCTCCAAGGGCATCAAGAACAGCTTCGCGCCTCCTGCTGTGTACACACGGATTTCCCACTTCATGCCCTGGATCACTGACACCATGAGAGGAATCTAGCAACACAGAGCCCATGGCCAGCCACAGCCTTCTGCTACGCAACCTGCTCCTGGAAACATGTGATCAGACATCCCTGTTAGTCTGGGCCCAGCTGCTCATAGTCAACATAGGCCTTGTGGCCAGATCAGAGATGGCGCCCTGTAGTGGGGAAAGGCCCCATGTCCCATTCCCCACCCCCCTGAGCCAGCCAGTCCATCCCCTGCCCCAGGGTGGATTGGAGCTGGTGCCCCCTAGAGGGGAAAGGTCCCAAGTCCCAATCTCCACCCCTCTAAGCCAGCCAGCCCCCCACCCTGGGGCCGGACTGGAGCTGCCACCCCCTAGAGAGACAACATACCACGTTCCTTTCTGCTTGTATCCTGGATAGTCTCTGTAAAGCACTGAGGGTAAATATGCAACATTCCCTGCTCTGTGGGTCACAGATACAGCTTGTGATGCACTAAATGGCTTTTTGCAGCAGCTGCTGCAGGTGTCTGGACTCCTGAGTGTTTTGCTGATTGTGAGAGGTGGGCTGTCCGACCCCCTCACACAGCCCAGTGTCCCTCTGAGTGGGGGTTTGGGTGTGGGGGTTGTGGGGTGTGAAACTACAGTTAAAGGGGACTTGTGGGGAGAAGGAAGAAAGGCCCCAATTCAGCCAGGCACTGAGCACATTCCGACATTGCAGCCCATGAGTAGCCCCTTTGCATCCAATCAGAATATGCAAGTGCTTAAAGTCAGACACCTGATTATGCACCTTGCTAAATCAGAAGACAAATGGTGGGGTGGGGGGGAAGAGGAGAGAGAGAGAGAGAGAGAGAGAGAGGTTGGATGGATACAGAGAATTTAGATGGACGGAGAAAAGGAGAGATGGCTAAATAGAGAGAGCTTTGTATTAGATAGATAGATAGATAGATAGATAGATAGATAGATAGATAGATAGATAGATAGATAGATAGATAGATCAGGTCTGTCTTTACTGCAGAGCTCACCCAGGCTGAGCCTTAAGTTGCTACAGTCCACACACAAACCCCTGGAGGTGCTCTGGACCAGGGCTAGGTGTCCTGACTGGGGTTGTCAGCTAGAACCCGGGTTCTGCTTGATCTCGGGCTCTAACTCACCCACTTTGGAGAGAAAACACAGGCTGGATCACTCAGGGCTGGTGCTTCTCCAACACCTTCCCACAATCCCCCCAGGCCTTTCCTGCCCTTCCCCCTACTCCCTTCTGCACCCGACATCACCCCCAGTTTCTTAGTGCCCTGGGTTGGCATTGAGCCCTTCGTTGGGCAGGGTCTGCTCCATTTCTACCCAGCCCTAGAGCAGCGCTGCCCTCTGGCAGATCCTCCTGCCAACATGCTGCTTGGTGGCCAGAGGCCCCCAGCCTAGCTCGGGGAAGCATGATGGGGAGATGGATGCCACAGATAAGATCCCCAAGAGGCAAACAGGGGAGGGGATGGAGCAGGTGGCAATTCAGTGGGAGGACAATAAACAACCTGGAGGGCGCCTATGGCAGGGGAGTTGACATCAACGACCAGCCTGGCCCCTCAGCCCCAGCCTGCCCTGTGAAAGGGGCTGAGTCGATACTGGCACCGCTCGGAGTGTGGAGCCCCAGATGTGCTGGACAGGCTTTGAGCCCAGAGGTGTTAATAACGGACCAGGGCAGAGGGGCCGGAGGGGCTGGGACAGACTCCGACTGCCTGGGGGAAAAGCTGGTACCTCCTGGGTCTGGTCTCCTATGGGAGACAAGCCCAGAGCTCAGGCCAGGGAGGACCCCACTGCTGTGGGGGATGGGCCTGTGACATTCCCCAGGCTACAATCTGGCCTGTTGGACAGTGTGTTCCCTCAGTTCTGCAACCTGGGGTGCCATTTACACTGCTTCACTCTGAGAGCCACCACTCCCGGCCTGCTCACACCCAGCCTCCAGCATGTTAGTTACTCCCAGCTCTGGTGTGTGAGTCCTATGGGCAGCCACTCCTCACTTACACTGCAGGACAACACCAGCAAACTCCCAGTCCCAGACTTGCCCCCAGAAATGTTCATCTTGTACTGCCCAGCACCCAGCCAGGTCAGAGCTTTAGATTTACCCTCCGGCCCAATCAGGTGTCCAGTGTGGGGGAGAGCTGAGCAGGGGGCAGGGTTCGAGGCACAGAGATCCCCCAGGGAGAGCATCACAGGGGGTGGGTTGAGGCTGTGGGGACTCCCCTTCGGGATGGGGAGTTCGGTCCCAGCCCAGCCAGGGAGACGATGGGAGTTTTATATGAACCTGGTCTCCCCGCAGGTAAGATCATCGGGGGACATGAAGCCCAGCCCCATTCCAGACCCTACATGGCCTATCTGGAAATACAAGATGGACAGGTTAAAAGAATGTGGAGCGTTCCTGGTGAAGAAAAACTTTGTACTGACAGCTGCTCACTGCAATGGAGAGTAAGCGCCTCTGTGCTGGGGATGTCGGGGCAGGTCGGGGTTAGCAGGTGATGGGGCAGCCGGGAGCTCTGGTGCTGTTGTAGATTGCAGGGAAGGAGGAGTGAGTGTGACAGGCTGGGAGAGCAAAGCCCAAGGGTCTGATCTGCTCAGGGGGCGTCGGCGTGTCTCTAGGGCAGTGGTCTCCAAGGTGGGGTGCACGCACCCCAGGGGCTGCACCAGAGGATCCCAGGGGGTGCGCGGCAGGAGGAGCGTCGCCGAACAGCACTCTGCCGTTTTTTTTCTTTGACGGCAACTCTGCACGCCTGCGGCAGGTCTTCCCGTCTTCTTTCTACGGCGGCACTCCTGTGGTAGGTCTTCCCTTCCTCTTTCGGCGGCACCCTGGGGTGCGCGATCCAAAAACTTTGGAGACCACTGCTCTAGGGGCCTTTCGGGGTTGAACTAGATGACTTCCTGAGGTCCCTTCCAACCCTGATATTCTATATTCTATGAAACCATGGTCCAGATCGAGCGCTGGGTAAATCAATGGAGCTATGGCCCATTGACACCAGCTGGGGTCTGTCCCATTGCCCAGCTCAGGGCAGGAAGGAGCTCACAGCCCCAGGACAGCTCTTCAAGACTCTGGTCTGGGGGGAGCTGGGCTTAGAAACCTATCTGGATCTATCCGCGTTGGGGTCACCGGACTGTACGGGAGCTGGGAGCGAGGTGCTGGGACGAGAATGGGAAGTAAAGCAGCTCAAGGGAACATCACAAGGGGCTGGGGGGACACCAGCTGGTACCAATCACCACTGGGCTGGGGCTTTCTGTTGTAGCTGGTGCCCCCTAGAGGGGAAAGGCCCCTGGTGCCATTTCCCACCCTCCTGCGCCAACTAGTCCCCAGCCCTGGGCCAGATCGCAGCGGGCAATGTGTACAGTGGTATATATATATTTTACAGGCCGGCAGATGAGTCCGAGATCTTGACCTGAGATCCCCAGGCTACCCTGTCCCCTCCATATCACTGTTCATGAGTCAGACCCTCATGTGCCCACCCACTCCTCACCTACACTTCTGTCCTTAACGCAACATGTATTGCTCTTGGCATTTACAGCAAGATCACTGTCAATATGGGAGCCCATAACATTGGGGAACAGGAACGGAACCAAGAGAAAATCGCCGTCCACCACCAGATTCCCCATCAGCAATACAAAAAGAAGACCCTTAACATTGACATCATGCTGCTGCAGGTATCATCCACTTCCCATCACCCCACCCCCTGTGACCTCACACTGCTGCAGCTGCCTCCCCCATCCCATCACCGCACCCCCAGTGACCTCACACTACTGGAGGTACCACCGCTATCCCAATACCCTGCTGCTAGTGACTTCACAGTGCTGCCCTCCACCCCATCACCCCGCCCCCAGTGACTTCACATGAAAGCAGTGGACACATCTCCATTTTCCACTGTTGAGACTTGTTGGTCCCTTTCAGCTCCACTTCCTGTGCTGATCTGGTTCCCTGTTTTCCCTCACGTCCATGGCAGCTGTCACACAGCGCAATGCTGAGTAACTGGGTGCGGCTCATCCCCCTGCCAAATGCCAAGTCCAGGGTGAGGCCGGGATCCATGTGCAGCGTGGCTGGATGGGGTCAGACTACATAACCCTTCCCAAACTCAAACTCCGCCCAGCACAATGCTACCCAACTCTATCAAACTTAACCCCTGTCCTGCACAACTGTCCCCAACTCCAACTCTACCTAACACTACCCAATCTCTACTAAATTTAACCATTGTCCTATCCAGCTCTACCCAACATACCCCCGTCCTACAAAACTCAACCCTACCCAAACTCAGCTCTACCCACATCCTCCCAGTTCAAACCCTACCCAATTCTACCAACCCAACCCCAACTCTACCAAACTCTGCCTAACCCTACTAGTGCTACCCAAACAAAAAAGGAAACACTTCAACACAACAAACATTTTTGCTGAAGTTTCCAAAGTTGAAAAAAGGCCATTTTTTACACAAAACATATTTCTTGCCCAATATTTAAACCTCCCCTACTCTGCTGTAATCAGATCTGCAGATGAAAAGTCATGCTAGAGATGTACAAGATGTAACTGTGATTATTTTAAATCCCAGGGTGATTCTGGTGGCCCCTTGGTATGTGAGAGTGTGGCCCAGGGCATCGCTTCATATGTTGACGTGCATTTGTGGGAGCCAAGCGTGTTTACAAGACTCTCCACCTTCATCCCCTGGATCCAAAACATTCTGCAGAAACAGCATTAGAGGAGACACCCATTTTCCTGGCTCTTTCCCTGGCTAGACCAGCCATGGGCTAACAAGGCTTTGCAGATTATCTTCATTAGTCTTAGAAAAATGCTATGAATTGATTGGTTCCCCTGAGCTGCTTTACTTCCCATTCTCCTCCCAGCACCTCACTCTCAGCTCCCGTACAGTCCGGTGACCCCACCGCGGATAGATCCAGACAGGTTTCTATGCCCAGCTCCCTCCAGACCAGAGTCTTGAAGAGCTGTCCTGGGGCTGCGAGCTCCTCCCTGCCCTGAGCTGGACAATGGGACAGACCCCAGCTGGTGTCAATGGCCCATAGCTCCATTGATTTACTCAGCGCTGGATCTGAACCATGGTTTCATAGAATATAGAATATCAGGGTTGGAAGGGACCTCAGGAAGTCATCTAGTCCAACCCCCAAAGGCCCCTAGAGCAGTGGTCTCCAAAGTTTTTGGATCGTGCACCCCAGGGTGCCGCCGAAAGAGGAGGGGAAGACCTACCGCAGGAGTGCCGCCGAAGAAAGAAAACGGGAAGACCTGCCGCAGGCGTGCAGAGTTGCCGTCAAAGAAAAAAAACGGCAGAGTGCCGTTCGGCGACTCTCCTCCTGCCGCGCACCCCCTGGGATCCTCTGGCGCAGCCCCTGGGGTGTGTGCACCCCACCGTGGAGACCACTGCCCTAGAGACACGCCGACGCCCCCTGAGCAGATCAGACCCCTGGGCTCTGCTCTCACAGCCTGTCCTACTAACTGCTCCCTCCCTGCAACCTACCACAGCACCAGAGCTCTCAACTCCCCCATCACCTGCTAACCCCGACCTGCCCCGACATCCCCAGCACAGAGGCGCTTACTCTCCCTTGCAGTGAGTGGCCGTCAGTACGAAGTTTTTCTTCCCCAGGAACCCTCCACATTCTTTTAACCTGTCCATCTTGTATTTCCAGATAGGCCATGTAGGGTATGGAATGGGGCTGGGCTTCATGTCCCCCGATGATCTTACCTGAGGGGGGACCAGGTTCATATAAAAACTCCCATCGTCTCCCTGGCTGGGCTGGGACCGAGCTCCCCATCCCAAAGGGGAGTCCCCACAGCCTCAACCCACCCCCTGTGATGTTCTCCCTGGGGGATCCCTATGCCTGGAACCCTGCCCCCTGCTCAGCTCTCCCCCACACTGGACACCCCATGGGGCCGGAGGATAAATCTAAAGCTCTGACCTGCCTGGGTGGAGAATCAGTACCAAACGCACCGGGAGTGGGTCAGTAATCGCACTGCCTTGAGTCAACGGCATTGGGGGCCAAAGTCACCCCAGATTAGGCCAGGCAGCCCCCAGAAGGGCCCTGACAGGTCCCTTGTGGATTCTTCTCCTTCTCCATTATCCCACAGTGACTGGCCAGGGCTCCTCCAAGACTGACCCACCAAACATTTGGTCCAATGGAAAACTGTGGTTTTTAATAAAGGCATTTTTTCTCAGAAAGCCTCGTCTCGAACCTGTCTGAATTATTGTGGTGAAACTGATTCTTTCCCCCCAGTTGTGGGTAATATTTAGGTGAAAAATTTCTGGTTTTGGTCACTGTAAAAGTACTACTTTGGGATTAGCTCTGAAGTCTCCATCCAGGGGGCTGGGTGTGTTGGAAAATCCCACCTTTAACACATGGCTGGTATTTGCATTGGGGTGGAACCTAGACCCAGATCCAGGTGCCCACATTGTATCATATGCTGCACAGAAATTAACCGATACCAGGGATCCCATTCTTCCACGCCTTGCACTGACCCACACTCCCTGCCACAGAGTGTGTTCACTTCAGGCAAACACGGGCAGAATCGGATCCTGGGCTGAGCTGGGAACTGGTCCCAGATTTTTTGGGTCCCAGCCCAGTGGCCTCACCCCATGACCAGCCTCCCTGTGTAGGACACATCTTGGCAGAGGGGTCCCACAGGAGCCTTTGGGGGCTGGGCCACCCAACCCTTCGGGCTGCTCTGATAGCCCCAACCACACTCAGGAGAGGCTGCAGGGTTCACTATAACCCCCTTGGCCCAGTACGATCGGAGAGAGACCCTCACTGCTGCACAGAGCTCCCCTTGCCGGGTCAAGGCCCTGCTCCCCACAGGACCCACTGTAAAAACCATTTGAGATCAATGCAGATGTGTGAATACCTGACTAACTCTATTTACATTAATTCTAGATTCATTTAAGTTGATGCAATTCCATTCTAGATATATCCATATCCACATAGCTACATGTGGATCCATTCTAGATCCATCCACATTCATATAGATCTCTTCTAGTTTCATCTAGATCCCCGTACATCCATTCTAGACCCATCTCCCCACCCTGCCAGTGCTGGACCCACCTGACTTGGATACAAGGCCACTGGGGATGTTGGCTGGGAGCATCCAGGACTGACCCTGCGGGAGGTGGGATGCAGGAATGGCTGGACCAGTGATGCTCCTGGCTCTGTGTGTGTGAATACCCCAGGGAGATGGCACCTCCCCAGACAGGACAGGGACCCCACAGACAGGGGACAGGGCTGAACCCCCTTTGTGGGTTGATAGACCCAATGGGGCAGCAGAAGCAGAGTAGGTGTCTGACTCTGACAACGTGCTTATGGGGGAGGAAGTCAGAGACACTCTGGGCATCATGTACATACTGACCGGCAGGAGCTGGTATCAGGGTTATCAGAGCCGCACCCTTGTCTATCTCACACACAGGGAGGATCAGGGCATGTTATCTCACCCAGCACTGATAGTGATTAGTGTAACCCACAGCCTACACCCAGGGCAGGAGGACGCAGGGCTTCTTGGTCCAAGTGGTTCAATAGCTGGAAACAAACCTGTAGCCCCTGGCATGGGCAGGTGAAGTGACCTCTTGTTATGCTTATAAGAAGCACGTGGAATCTTTTTCAAGGGGATAAGGCAATACGCTGTGTTTATTGAGAGAACAATTTAAGCATTAAAATCAGCATATGCTTCCATTCTCACACACACACACACACACAAACACACATACACACCAATGGATCTTATAGTTACCAGTCCTTAGCGCTGCTCTTTCAATTTCTGTGGCCAACTGGAAATGCACACAAGGGAGGGGGAGCTGGGGCCTCTGCCAAATGCATTCAAAGCTCCGGTGTTGACGCAGAATGAACCCAAAGTCCCATGGCCATACACCCTTCTTTTATAGCAATAAGTTCCCCTGCAAGTCTATGGGCCCTGCTGTGTCACACTGGAGTCGTTAATCACAAAGGGGTGCCCGGGGGGCTCTGGATTTGCCGCACGCTGGGGCTGGGGCCTCTGTCAAATCAGCATTAATTTGGGTTGTTTTCCGCAGCTGTTTCTTATCTCGTCTCTCTGGCTCCACTCTTTATCTCATCTTTGGGGGGGGGGTGCCTCTGCTTTAGGGTTGTCAATCTGCCCTTCTTCAGCCCTTCTGATAATTAGGGTGGCAACTCTCAATTCCTTCACTCCCCTCTTGACCATCCGGCTCATCTGGTACTGGTGCCTCCTGTCTCTATCTGTTAGCATGCCATACATTCTTCACTCACACACAAAACAGTAAATAATTTCAAAAGCAAGAATTACAGCCATAACACTTCTATCCTTCTAAAAACAATCATTAACTCATAAAGCAAAGAATAAAACCAAAACAACTTCTCCTTACTAATTCACAACACCTCATATCATATACTAACAAAAATTAGAATAATTATCACTTAAAACAATTTTCAAGGTTAGGCTTTCAGACCTACACTCTAGGGTTGCTTGGCTCTTCTCTGTGTGTTTCTAATGGCGTCGGGCTGGAGGATTCAGGGTGGCTTTCCCAGGTCTGTCTTTGGTGTTTCCATTGGTTTTCATGGCCAGCAGCGGGGAACTGCTCACGATAATGGTAATAGCACCCAGCTCTTCAGGACTGTCTGTCATGCATAGGCCTTACATCACAGGTGTCATTCTCCCCATGGGGTATGGGGGGAAACGGAGGCACAAGGAGGGGCAGGAGATGCTCACAGCTCCTCAGTAGGCCAGGGTCAGAGTCTTTCCAACAGGCTCTTTGGGGCCCACAGCAGCTGGAGATGGTCCCTGCGCAAGAGAAAGGGTTATAAGAGAAGAAGGCAATAGCCCCAAATCTCTCTCTCCCTTTCTTTATACCAACAGCATCAACAACACTTGAAGGAGAAAGGAAGCAGCACTGGGCTGGGGGGAGATCCTGACTGAAGTATTCAGCCAGTAACACTGTTGGATGCATGGTGAGAGAGACCGTTGGTTAGAATTCACTTAGCTTGTTAAGTTAGGTATTAGCTGTGTTTTACCTCTTCTTTCTTTGTAACCAAATCTGACTTTTATGCCACATTACTTGTAATCACTTAAAATCTCTCTTTCCATAGTCAATACACGTGTTTTATTGTTGTATCTAAATCAGTGTGTTTGGATTCAAATTGTTTGTAAAGCTCCATTTGAGATCACGGGATTTGTGCAGATCATTTTCAATTAATGAAATGACAGACTTTCAATGAGCTTGTAAGGTCCAGAAGGAGGTGCTGGGCAGTACAAGATGCACATTTCTGGGGGCAAGTCTGGGACTGGGAGTTTGCTGGTGTTGCCCTGCAGTGTAAGTGAGGAGTGGCTGCCCATAGCACTCACACACCAGAGCTGGGAGTAACTAACATGCTGCAGGGACAGGCAGGTCTGGCTCAACAAGATGAGGTGCTGGAGTCCTGAGCTGGCAAGGAGAACAGGAGCAGAGGTTGTCTTGGCACATCAGGTGGCAGCTCCCCAGGGGGGTTCTGTGAACCAACCCATCACACCCCCTTGGGAGCTGCCACCTGATGTGCCAAGATTACTTCTGCCCCTGCTTTCCCTGCCAGCCTGGGAATCCAGCACCCTGTCTTGCTGAGCCAGACACGCCCGTCTGCTCCAACACAGACCCAGAGCCTGAACCAAGTGTCCAAAAGCTGCAGACTTAACTGAAAACAGCTAAGAGAAGTGTGCTTATCCTTAATACTCAGATGCCCAACTCCTAATGGAGTCTAAACCCAAATAAATCTGTTTTACCCTGTATAAAGCTTATGCAGGGTAAACTCAACTTGTTCACCTTCTATAACACTGATAGAGAGATATGCACAGCTGTTTGCCCCCCCTTCCCCAGGTACTAATACATACTCTGAGTTAGTTAATAAGTAAAAAGTGATTTTATTAAATACAGAAAGTAGGATTTAAGTGGTTCCAAGTAGTAACAGACAGAACAAAGTAAGTCACCAAGAAAAATAAAATAAAATGCGGAAATCTATGTCTAATCAAACTGAATACAGATAAGATCCTCACAACCCTTTTAGTCTCTGTTTTTGGTTCCAGTTTCTTTCAGGTATCCTTGGGGCTGGAGGGACTCTCTCTTTAGCCAGCTGAAGACAAAATGGAAGAGTCTCCCAGGGGTTTAAATAAACTTTCTCTTGTGGGTGGAAACCACCTCCTCTTTCCTATCAAAGTCCACCTCCAAGATGGAGTTTTGGAGTCACCTGGGCAGGTCAGATGTCCATGCATGACTCAGAACTACAGGTAGAAGCCATTGTTCACATGCAGGGACGGTGCAAGGAAGTTTTGCACCCTAGGCGAAACTTCCACCTTGCGCCCCCCCTCCCGCAGCCCTGCGGCAGCTCCCCACCCCCCCCCGAGGCGCCCCCTCCACGGCAGCTTCCCCCCCCTCTGCCCTGAGGTGCCCCCCCGGCAGCTCCCCCCCGGCAGGTCCTTCCTCCCCCCCCCCCGGCCCGGGGAGCAATGCGGCAGCTCCCCACCCTAGCTCACCTCTGCTCCACCTCCTCCCCGAGCACGCCGGCTCCGCTCTAATTCTCCTCTCCTCCCAGGCTTGCGGTGCCAAACAGCTGATTGGCGCCGCAAGCCTGGGAGGTGGGAGAAGTGGAGCAGCAACGGCGTGCTTGGGGAGGCGGCGTAGCAGAGGTGAGCTGGGTTGGGGAGCTGCCATGGCGGGGAAATTGGAGCCACCGTTTTTTGGCGCACCCAATCTTGGCGCCCTAGGAAACCACCTGGTTCGCCTTAATGGTAGCACCGGCCCTGTTCACATGCTACCTTGAACGTCCTCAAGTAGACTTCTTATGTGGACTGGAGCCTTCCAAGGTCCATTGTCCATTAAGTGCTTCTTGATTGGGGCACTTAACTTTGTGAATTCCTTTCTAAAGAAGCTGACCAAATGCCTCAGAAAGCTTACTTAGAAATTAGTCAAGTATACAGCCAATATTCTTAACTTCATGTACAAAAATGATATATGTGTACAAATAGGATGAATAGCTACAATAGACCATAACCTTTACAGAGATATGTTATATGGCACCGGTAGCATAAAACATATTCCAGTTATGTCACAGCATCACAGTCACTTCCCCTCTTTTATCCTTTATTTCCAGCTTGCTGGAAAGATCTTTTCTGTGATGTGGGTTAGTCGGCCCCCATGGTGTACTTGCCTTCTCCTAGAAGCCTCTGGGATAGTGGATTGGGTGTTGATGAGCCATTAACACCGTCTGGCTATTGATGGCTACTCCTTTGTTGTAACTGAAAAGGCTGGTAGTGGGTACTCCCAACCTCACAAGGTATTTCAGTAACACATACAGAAATACTTCACAACTTCATATATAATGCTAGCACATATGTACAAAGTGGATTTTTCCTCCTTATTAAGTTGTACATGAGCCTATATGAGTCTTACTGTTTCACATGAATACGGTGAGTGCCTCAGTTTCCCTGTGTATTGCACCAATGCCTAGGTGGTGGGAATAAGGGTGTGTGACTTTTGCTGAGACCCTCGGGGGTAGGTGAGTCAGTTCCACCTGCCTGTATGTAGGTGATGAACGGGTGCCCTTCCTAACCTGAGACCCAGGAGCGGGATGTGACCACTTTGCCTGGGAAGTGAGACAAATACCAGGAGGAGAGACAACGGGCATGTTGGAGGCCGGGTCACTGGAAGCTGGGCAGTCTCCTGTTTGGGACTCGGCGAGGGGTGTCCAGGGTATCCGGCCTGGGATCCCCCCAAGATGGACTTGGCTGAAAGTCACTGATTTCTGTGCCAACAAGCTCTGTTCTATTCTGTGTTCCTGTCAACTAATAAACCTTCTGTTTTACCAGCTGGCTGAGAGTCAAGTCTGACTGCGGAGTTGGGGTGCAGGGCCCTCTGGCTTCCCCAGGGATCCCATCCGGGTGGACCGGCCAAGGGGAAGTGTATGGTGTGAACAGGGATGCTGAAAGCTCCAAGATCAGACCAGGAAGGCTGTAGCCAAGGAGGCTTTTTGCCCTGGACAGCCTGCCCCAAGGGCGTCAAACTACCCAGAGTCCTGGCTAGCTTGATATAGAGCAGTTCCAGAGCATCGGACCTGTGACTCTGTCACAACATACAAATCTACAGGATATTAATGTTTAGCAGATAAAGACATTTAAAATGATTCCTCACAGGCAGACTTTGTACAAACATATCATAATTCTTGACAGTGGTGAAATTGGGGTTCTAGGTGCTACTTTGAGGTACAGAGTGTCATTCGTCCCCGCTTAGTTTACTGCAGGAGTGTTAGTCACTGACTAATGTGGAGGAAGTGGGCCCAAGATCCTTTTCAGGTTCTGATTATACAACTCCCACGTGTTGCTAAGCATTGTAGTGTTACACACATGAGCGCTTGCAAAGTTCTGCGTATCTTTTAACACTTTGTAGATCAGTCTAGTGATCTCAGACGCTAGCCAGTGTGACTTCACTGGGTTGCTAGAAACCATCTCTTTGTATCCGTGCAGCATTCTTAACTCAATACAGATATTAATGTTTTCTAGAGTGTAGGTCTCTTGGCATTTAGCCATCAATGGCGTGAAGTGGTTGTGACAGGTTGAATCACAGAAACCCCTTGGGGCTGCCACCTCATGTGCCAAAACTACTTCTGCTCCTGCTTTCCTGCTCTGTCAGGTTAGGACTTCAGTGCCCCCTGCCTGTTTTGAGCCAGACCCGCTAGCCTGCTGCAAACCCAGACCCAGGTCTGAACCACGTCCCCTAACAGCTGTAGGCTTAATGGAAAGCAATGTACAGAAGTGTTTCTGTCGTTAACACTGAGATGCCCAAATCCCAATGGGGTCAAAACCCCAAATAAATCCCTTTTACCCTGTAAAAAGATTATACAGGGTAAACTCATAAATTGTTTGCCTTCTAGAACACTGATAGAAAGATATGCAGAGCTGTTTGCCCCCCCCCCCCCGGTATTAATACATGCTCTGGGTTAATTAATAAGTAAAAAGTGATTTTATTAAATACAGAAAGTAGGATTTAAGTGATACCAAGTAGTAACAGACAGAACAAATTGAATTACCAAGCAAAATAAAATAAAATACGCAAGTCTAAATCTAGTCCAGTAATAAAAACTGAATACAGATAAAATCCTCATCCAGTAAGTTTCCTTTTACAGATTAGTCTCCTTCTACTCTGGGTCCAGCAATCACTCACACCCCTGTAGTTACTGTCATTTGTTCCAGTTTCTTTCAGGTATCCTTGGGGGTGGAAAGGCTCTCTCTTTAGCCGGCTGAAGACAAAATGGAGGGGTCTGCCAGGGGTTTAAATAGACTTTCTCTTGTGGGTGGAGACCCCCTCCTCTCTCCTATGCAAAGTCCAGCTCCAAGATGGAGTTTTGGAGTCACCTGGGCAAGTCACGTGTCCATGCATGACTGAGTCCCTTACCAGCCAAGCCACATTCCTGGGAAAGCTCAGATGTGGATTGGCATCTCCAAGTTCATTGTTGGCTTAAGGGCTTCTTGATTGGGCACTTACTGAGAATAGTCTTTTCCCAGGAAGCTGACCAACTGCTTCACTAAAACCTACTTAGAATCAGACAAGTATACAGCCAATATTCATAACTTTGAATACTAAAATGATATATGCATACAAATAGGATTAATAGATTCAGTAGATCATAATCGCTACAGAGATCTGTTACATGGCATATGCAGCATAAAAGAAATTCCAATTATGTCATATATATATATATTCATAAGCATATGTCATAAACAGATAGTTAAGGGTTAATGCCTCTTTTATCTGTAAGGGTTAAGAAGTTCACCTAGCCTAGCTGACACCTGACCATAGGAACCAATGGGGGAAGACGATTTTTTAAGAGGAAGGAGGGAAGATTTTCCTTTGTGCTCTTCATTAAGTTCTGTGCTGAAGTGAAAAGATCCAGGAATCAACCAGGGTAGTGAGTATTAGAGAAGGAATAAATTAGCTTCTGTTTATTTCCTTTTGTGACTTCTATTTGCATAGAGGGAGAATTAAATTGGGTTTCTTTGTATAACTAACATTTTGCCCAGAGGGAAATCCTCTGTGTTTTGAATCTGTTGTCTGAGAGAGTAGCTTTTATGCTAATCTCACAGAGGTATTCCTTTCACCCTTTTTCTTTAATTAAAAGTCTTTTCTTTAAAACCTGATTTATTTTTCCTTGTTTTAAGATCCAAGGGGTTTAGATCGGTGTTCATCAGGAAATTGGTGGAGAAGTCTCTCAAGGCTACCCAGGGAAGGGTTATAGTACTTGGGAGGGAGATATTTTGGGGGAAGACAGAGTTTCCAAATGACTCATAAACGGTTGTTTAAAATGATTTGGTGGTGGCAGCATACTAATATAAGCTGGTCATTAAGTTTAGGGGTTCTCATGCAGATCCCCACATCTGTACCCTAAAGTTCAGAGTGGGGGTGAAACTTATGATAGCATATTTCCATAAAGCTTTATGCGGGGCACCGTCACAGTGGTGTGCCTCAATTTCCTTTTCCACACAGTAGACCAGGTTTATTATGGTTTCTCTGCTGTGACAAGCTTCAAGGCCATTTATGGGTATTAGCTGAGAAGCAGCATTACCATAGGGCTTCTTCACACTGGGTGTGTTTTAATTTTACCACTCTTA
Organism: Chrysemys picta bellii; assembly: GCF_011386835.1. Taxonomy (NCBI): domain Eukaryota; kingdom Metazoa; phylum Chordata; order Testudines; family Emydidae; genus Chrysemys; species Chrysemys picta. Next base: position 11,203,389 of record NC_088803.1, on the reverse strand, counting down.
GCATGTCCCAAATCTTTTCCCCCAAAACATGCATGTTTCATCTTTCTATAGAATTTACCATCAATACCAAATTCTTTGTCATAAGGTTTACCATTAGAATTAAACTTTTTATCATGAGATTGAACAGTAACACCAAAGCCCTTATCACAGGTTGGCATTTACAAGTATCTTTGTCATACCGTGCCTTCTGTTTAGACAGTCTGGTTTCTTCAGTACCCATTGTGTCTTACAACTTATCTATGAACTTAAGCATGTGTTCAATTATTAGTTTTTCTTTCTTTTCAGTGTTCCCTTCAGTGACCCCTTCAGTGTGGGTCCTCAATCCAATGGTATCTTTGGGGCTTTGGTACTCCAGGGACTGCTGAGTAAGGATGTAGCAGGATTCTGAATGTTGGCTAGCCCTCTGTGGAGCTGTATCCGAAACCCAGCGTTAATCACATGCAAAAGATCCTCCTCCCCTCTTGGGGTTACCCTGGGATCTCCACTCCCAACACTGGGACCTTTCCCGACCTCTTTGCCTAGAGGGTTATGATATGTGCTGTCTGGGCTAAGCGTGTCTACTCTTCGGTCAGACACATCTTTTCCCAGTATCTTTCCCATAGCTGCTTTCTGTGTTTTACCAGCCTAGGGAAAGCTCTCCTCCCCTCTGCCAGCTGGGTCATTGCATTCTCACAGACAACCATTCCTTCAGTAGGATTTGTATCCTGTCTTAAAAAGACACAGTTACTTTCCACAAACATATCAGGAACAGCGTTGTGAAAAACTGGGACCTGAATTGGGTACCCTCTGTCACCCCTGTCTCTATCCCCAAGAGGTCAGCTGTGTGACTGCTCCCCTCTGAGAGATCAGCTACACAGTTCTCTCTCACAACCTGAGTCACAGGCTGAGTGTCTGGGGGTACAGATGCTGACTCAGCCATTCTGTCCTGGGCTTCCTCTCCCAAGTGACCAGTGTGGAGATATTCATGTATCCCCACTAATCCTTCCCCAGTTTCTTCCTCTAGGACCCCTCTAGGACACATCTCTCTATGCTCTCTAGCATGGGATCTATCTCTTGTTTAGGCGCAATGTGCTGGCAGCTAACAACCTGGACAGTTCTGTCACTGACAGGCACCTCACCCTGTTTCCTTCCTGCAGAGGTGTTGCCTTCAGTTGCAGTGCAGGTGTCGGTCTCAACCTCCCCCATACCTGGGAGCATGCCGCTTTCACTGCTGTAGAGGAATCAACGAGACTTTCCCTCAGCAGCTCCTGTGACTTTATCCTTTCCCTCAGGGGTCCAAGCATAAAACTCCTTCTTGCTGCGGGTAAACACCTTAACAATCTGAACTATGTAGAAAAAATCATTCCTGATAAACATGTCAACAAGAATATGGTCTAGTATTCCCACTGTTACTACACTTTCTAAACCATCAGTTTCTATGTGCATTTTGGCTAAAGGCACAAGAATTGCTTAACCTCCTATAAAAGCTCGCCCTTTGTCCTGGCAATATGCCACCTTCCTGAATTATACTCTGCTTAATCACATAAATTTTGACACCAGTGTCCTTCCAGCCAACATATTCCTTGCCATTAATCTCACCAACATTTATGTGCTCTATACCTGGTTTCGCAAAGGCTAATCCCACAAAATCAATATGATAAGTCTCAATCGCCTGTGAGGTTTCTGCATTGAGGACAGAAGAATTAGCATGACCTATTTGCTGCCTGCTTTCTCCCAGCACAGGGCATTTATCCCTCAGGTGATCAGTGGAATTACAGTGATAGCACCTTCTGGGCTCTTCTGTTTTCACTGGAGATTTGGGATGGGGATTAGGGGAATGGTTTGGGGGAAATGAGTGTCCAGCCTCCCTCCTTTTTCCCAGGGGTAAAATGGGAACCCTGCCTCCCACCAGGTTTAAAGCCCTCTTTCTGTGGTTTACTCTCCGTAGACGCCTGGATCCACTCAAAGGCATCAGTTAGAGATTCCATCTCATCCACAGTTCCCACGTTTGTCTCTAGACACTGTTTCACGTCATCTTTGCATATGCTGGGGAAATGCTCCTGAGCAACAAGATCCAACATTTCTTCAAAGCTTCCAAACCCCTTTCCCCTTGCTCATTTCCCAGCGTATCTTTTATCAGGTGTACATTACTCAGACCAGTCCCCCTCTTAAGAGTCCTAAATTTCACTCTATATGTGTCAAGGGTAATCAGAAATCATTCCAATTTATTTTTTACATTTAGAGTAATTTAAGCATACTGATTTGACATTTCATTGAATAGATTCAGAGATTTGCCAGTTAACTTTGCAACCAAAATGGATATTTTCATGTGGAGAGGACACACACTAGCCTTTGTAAACTGAGCTGAGATTTCCCAGGCACTTCAACCAAAACACACTGTATTTGGTAAAATACAAGGCAGATTGATTAACTACAGAAAGATAGATTTTAAGTGATTATAAGTGGGGCGCATAAAGGTCAGAGATAGTTACCACAAGAAAATAAAAGGTCCATATGCCTTGTATACCCTAAACTTTTAGTCTAAGCAGGATTTGAATCAAACAGTGTTTCTCACCCTGACAGATGGTACAATCAGGTTACAGTTCCTCAATACAGAGACTGGACTCTTTTGAACCTGGGACCAAATTTCCCCTGCTTTATGTCTCCTAAACATCAGCTGGTGATAATTCTTGAAGAAGAGAAAGAGCTACAAGAAGGTGGAGCAGATGCCCCCAAATGATCTATCCCTTTCCTTCTACCCACAGCACTCACAACACCGAAAGTGCAAAGGAAGCAGCATTGGACTGGGGAAAGGATCCTGACTGAAGGCAATTCACCCTGTAAGATTGCACGAACATGTGGTGAGAGACTTTTCAAACGATACCTCACAAGGCATATTTTGTATGAAATTTATCACCGTCCTGTAAAGGGTTGAAGAAAAAGGTACAGACTATCACAGGGGATCGGGGCGTGTTGTCTCACCCGGCACCGTTAGCAATCAGTGTTAGCCACAGCCCATGTAAGGAAGATCTGGGGTAGGGCAAAAAGGAACATTGACAGCAGGACCGAGGTGCCCTTGAGAGGAAAGACCTCATGTCCCAGCTCCCCATCCCTGAGCCAGCCAGCCCCCCGCCCTTGGGCCAGATCGAAGCCTGCTCCCTCCCTCCCCAGAGGGGAATGGCTTCCAGCAACTGAGACACCAAATATTGGGAACACGAGGGCTAGTTGTGCCGGGCTCCAGATGTTGCATCGATGGTGCCTTGTAGCCTTCTAAAGCATGATCTTTGCCCGTCATTGATGGTGACAGGAGCCTGTCAACTAAACCTCAGGTGATCTATTCTTCCCTTGATCTCCCAGTGCTGTCCTCAAGGGTTCGCACTGGCGAACTATGGGATGCGGGGGGTGATTGTCTTAAGGCTGAGCCTGTCAGGGGTGCCTGGGAGATGGGGTCACCCCATTACCATTCATTTGAAAGCAGGGGTCCAGCGCCTAGGGAGGAGATGGGCCATTGCTCTTGTTGGGGGTTGGGGTAAATCTTGTTCCAGGTGGGACCTCTGCTCTCATAGATTAATGCAAGGAAGCCATTTTAGCCATCTGGGGAACCCACAGCCATAGCTTACAACACGCAGGCATGTGGGAGTGCTGGAGTAGATACCAAAGAACGTGGCTCCATTGACTTCCCAGGGCGTGCCTAGCAAAGGCAGGGGCTGGGGCTTTGCTCGGAGGGACAGCTGTTCTCCACGTGCGAGAGAGAAGAGGGGTGAGAAGTGGTGAGATGGCCGAGCAGACAGTAACGGAAGTACTGGCAATGTGGCTATAGGAGCTGGACTGTGATGGCTGATACACCAGGGATTGAACTGGGGGGCCTGCCAGAACTAAAAGCATGAACTGCTCTAGAGCCCTGGGCCAAGAACAGGTCCCGGTGGGATCCCCTGGAAACCCCCTTTCATTCCCCATTCAACATTGCATTTTGCATGCAGTTGGCGAACCAGTTTTTAATCTATTTCACCTGGATTAAAACAGGTTGATGTTACAGTGTCTCAATGAGAAAGTCATGTGGCACTTCAGCGAATGTCTTCCAGGAGTCCAAATCTATCTCTTCCCTCAGCATGGTCACCTCTATCAACCAGCCTTGTAATGTTGTCAAAGAACGACATCGTCTTCATTTAGCAAGGCCTGTTTTCCATGGAACCATATTGATTGGTATCAATTATATGGCTCTCCTTTGGTATCTCTACTGATGGAGTCCCATCTCAGCAATTCCACTACTTTGCTTGGGATGCTGCTCATAGACTTAGCATGTCTGACAGATGGGGGATGGGATCCACACATCCATTTAGGTCAATTCAGGATTCATCTTGATCAAACAATTCCAGTCTAGATTGATGCACACCCATGTCCATCCATTCTAGATCCATCTAGAAGAACACTGTTAGTTTCTAGACCCATTGCCCCATCCTGCCAGTGCTGGACCCACCTGCTATCTGGATCCTGCATGTAGCTATAGTATGGGTCACCAAATGGACTCCAAGGCCATTGAGGGGTTCGCTGGGGAATTCAGGACTGGACCCTGCGGGAGGTGGGATGGAGGATGCTAGACCACTGATCCTCCCTTCTCTGTGTATGTGAATCCCCTCAGGGGGACGGCACCTCCACTGACAGGGAGTGAGTGAGGCTCAAAGCAGCCCGAGCAGTTGGGTGGCCCAGTTCCCACATACTCCTGTGGGATGCCTCCGCCAATGCATGCCTCAGACAGGGAGGCTGGCCACAGGGCTAAGGCACAGCGCTGGGACCCAAGAAATCTGGGACCAGTTCCTAGCTCAGTCCAGGCTCCCTGTGGATTTCATGGGCCAGTCCCCGGGGCTGGGATTTTCATGGAGTGCTGATGGGAACTGAGTACCCAACCCCCTTAAACAGGTTTAGGATCAATCTCCCTCTGCTTCAGTTTTCCCATCTGTACAATAAGAAGAATGTTTCTGCCTGTGTCTCTTTGAGCTGGACACTCTTTGGGGCAGGGATTGTGGGTCTGAGCAGTGCCCAGCACAATGGAGAGCCCTAATCTCGGTCTACATGTCACCCTATTGAAAATAACAGCGATGTGTTAAGGTGCAAACTTTGACCAGGGAGCCAGGGGACCTGGGGCCATGGTGGAAGCAGGAGTCGCTGGGTGGGTTCTGACTCTGGGGTGCCCAGGGGGTCAGGCTGGGAGGTCACCATGTTCCCTCCAGGACTTGAAATCTGTGGGTCTGGGTATCTCAGTGCAGAGAAGCCCAGGGGTGTTTTTTACACTTGTAGTAGGAAGGGGGCAGGGTTAACCACATCCGCAGCCAGGCTGGGTGGGTACCAGAGCAGGGAGGAAACCCCCCACCCTGATATGGGCACAGCTGTGGCTGGAGGCTTCCCCAGTGGGCGTCTCTGCTCCTGGCCCATCTGGGGTGGACGTTTCTGGGCAGGAGTGTACGTGCCTCTGTGGTTCCCAGGCTGGGCCCTCCCAGCCCCCTCCCTGGTCCATATAACCCCCAGGACTAAGGCAGAGGCTCCGTGCCTGTCCGTGGATGGCCCTGACGATGCAGCTCTTCATGCTGGTCCTGCTTCCCCTGTCCTCTCTCCTGCCCCCTGGGGCTCAGGCTGGTGAGTGTGGGGAAGGAAGTGGAGCCTGTGGGGAGTTGGGCCCTCACATGGCAGAGGGACCTGTGGGCATCACTGAGGGTCTCCCCCGGATCCTGCTTGGGCCATGGGGGCTTTAGGAAACCTGTAGCCTCCCCTGAGTGCGGCTGGGGACCCTCAGGCTCTTTTGGGATCCCACTATGAAGCCAAGCCCCAGACAGGGAGGTTGGTCACAGGCCTAAGGCACCGGGCTGGGACACAAGAAATCTGGGACCATTTCCCAGCTCTGCCCAGGCTTCCTGTGCGGATATTGGGCCAGTCCCTGGAACTGGGATTTTCATGGCACCCAAACCACTTAGGAACAATCTCCCTGGGCCTCAGTTTCCCCATCTGTACAATAAGAAGAATGTTTCTTCCTGTGTCTGTTTGAGCTGGACATTCTTTGGGGTAGAGATTGTGGGTCAGTGCAAGGCCTGGCACAATGGGGTCCCTGATCTTGGTCGGGGTCTGTGCCACACCTGGCACATCTCGGTCTAGGTGCCACCCTAATGCAAATACAGTAGAACCTCAGACTTACGATCACCTCGGGAGTGGAGGTTGTTCCTAACTCTGAACAAAACGTTCTGGTTCTTTCAAAAGTTTAAAACTGAACATGGGCTTAATACAGCTTTGAAACTTTACTATGCAGAAGAAAAATGCTGCTTTTACCCTCCTAATTGAAATGAAACAAGCACAGAGACAGTTTCCTTTTCTTGCCAAAGCTTTTTTTTTAAACTTTCCCTTTATTTTTGTAGTAGTTCATGTTTAACACAGCACTGTGCTGTACTTGCTTCTTTTTCTTCCATTTTTTTGTCTTTACTGCTGCCTGATTGCACACGTCCAGTTCCAAATCAGGTGTGTGGGTGACAGATCAGTTCCTAACTCTGGTGTTGGTAACTTTGAGGCTCTACTGTAACAGCAATTTGTTGAAAGTGGCATTTTCCAACTCGTCCACCCACTTGGGTGGAGACTTGTTTGGAGCAGATCACAAAAGGTTTTTCATTTTTCCATGGGAAAAAACTCAAAACTCTTTCTTTTACAGCGAGCAAAACCTGAAACCTTCCACCTAAAAATTACCAAAACCCAGGGGGAAAGAATCAGATTCACAAGAAAAAATCAGACATGTTCAAGAAGAGAAAAGGCTTTCTGAGAAAAAAATACCCTTAGTAAAAACCACAATTTTCTACTGGAGTTGGTCCGTCTTGGTTGGTCACTGTGGGTCAATGGAGAAGGAGAAGCAACCACAAGGGACCTGTCAGTGCCCTTCTGGGGGCTGCCTGGCCTACTCTGGGATGACGTTGCCCCTCCCAAAGCTGTTAACTCCAGGTAGCGCAATTACGGCCCCCCTCCTGGTGCATTTGGTACCGATTATCCACCCAGGCAGGTCAGAGCTTTAGATTTACCCTCCGGCCCCATGGGGTGTCCAGTCTGGGGGAGAGATGAGGAGGGGGAAGAGTTCCAGGCACAGGGATCCTCCAAGGAGAGTATCAGAGGGGATGGGATGATGTTGTGGAGACTCCTCTTTGGGATGGGGAGCTGGGTCCCAGCCAGGCACAGCGAGATGATGGTGCTCTTTATATGAACCTGGTCTCTCCCCAGGGGAGATCATCGGGGGACAGGAAGCCCAGCCCCACTCCAGACCCTACATGGCTTTTCTGATTATAGAACGCGGAAACAATACGTTTCTCTGTGGAGGGTTCCTGGTGGCGAAGAACTTCGTGCTGACGGCCGCTCACTGCAAGGGAGAGTAAGCGCCTCTGTGCTGGGGATGTCGGGGCAGGTCGGGGTTAGCAGATGATGGGGGAGCCGGGAGCTCTGGTGCTGTTGTAGGTTGCAGGGAAGGAGCCGTTAGTAGGACAGGCTGGGAGAGCAGAGCCCAGAGGTCTGATCTGCTCAGGGGGCCTTGGCGTGTCTCTAGGGGCCTATGTAAACCACGGTCTAGATCCAGCATTGGGTAAATCAATGGGGATAGGGCCATTGACACCAGCTGGGGTCTGGCCTATTGCCCAGATCGGGGCAGGGAGGGGCTCACAGCCCCAAGACATCTCTGCAGGGCTGAGGGCTGGGGGGACCTAGGCATAGACTCCTGTGTGGATCATGCCGGGGAGGGGTCACTGGGCTCGATGGGAGCTGAGACGCAGGGGATGGGAGAACAACGAGGAGTGAAGCAGCTCATGGGAACAGCACAAGGGGTCGGTGGAGACAGAGGCTGGGACCCCCACACCACTGGGCAGGTTTTTATGCTGCAACCAGCAACCCCTAGAGGGGAAGGGCCCCTTGTGCCATTCCGCCCCCCACCACCCAGCCAGCCAATCCCCAGTCCTAGGACCGGATCGGAGCTGGCAAGCTGTACAGAGGCAGAGACTGAGATCTCGGCCGGAGACCCCAGGCTGCCTTGTCTCCTCCATGTCACTGTTCATGAGTCAGACCCTCATGTGCGCATCCCCCTCCTCACGTACGCTCCTGCCCTAACGCCCCACATATTGCTCCTTGGTTTTACAGCAAGATCACTGTCACGCTGGGAGCCCATAACATTAGAGAACGCGAAGAGAGCCAACAAGTGATTCTTGTGGATCACCAATACCCGCACCTGGATTATGACAAGGAGCCCCACAATAATGACATCATGTTGCTGAAGGTACTGCTCCCATCCCATTACCTCCCCGCTCTGACCTTAGACTGCTTCAGGTACCACCCCCATCCCATCACCGCGCCTCCAGTGACCCCATGGTCATGGGTTTTTGTTGGGGACAGGGTGTGTGTGTGTCCTTGAGTGCGACCCTCATGTTAATCTTCATCGGTCTTGTCTCTCAGCTGGCAGAGAGAGCGAAGCTGAATAGATGGGTGAAAACCATCAACCTGCCCCACACCAAGAAGAAAGTAAAGCCAGGAACGAAATGCAGCGTTGCCGGTTGGGGCAGGACTGAAGCAGAGAATAATTTAACCCTGGCCACCACACTCCAGGAGGTGGATGTGGAGGTGCTGGAGGATGACGAGTGTATATCTCGTCACTATAACACCTTCACAATGATGTGTGTGGGGGACCCAGAGAAGGGCAAAGACTCTGCAAAGGTAAATCTGTTCCTGGCTCCAAATTCCCTTGATAAATCGTTATTATTAATGAGGCTGTTGGTGTTGCAGTCGGGCCTACGAGGGGCTATTGGGGATCAGGCCCTGCTGCACTAGGTGCTCTGGAAGTGAATGGGAAACTAACTGGTCTTCTCTCGGAGGGAGGTAGAGACCAGCTGGATAGGGGAAAGGGTGGGGCGCTGAGACCAGCTGGGCCGTGGGGGGAGGGGGGGGCAAGCAGAGACTGGGGGGACATCAGGGTGGACACTGAGACCAGCTGCACAGGGTGGGGAGGTGTCACTGAGCTGTGCATCAGTGGGAAATGACTCACTGACCTGTTCTCCATCTGTGGCTTGTTTCATTTCACAGGGCGACTCTGGGGGCCCCCTGGTGTGTGGGAAAACAGCCCAGGGCATCGTCTCCTGGGGGTCCTACTGTCCTCCCGGGGTGTACACAAGAGTCTCCACCTTCATCACCTGGATACAGGAGACAATGAGGAGGCTGCAGCCCTGAGTCGTGCCAGGAATCGCTTCACAGGCCAGAGCTGCGCCGCTTCTGTCCTTTGGAGAGGCCCAGATGTAGGGGCTGCTTTGCAGAGGGGCTGAGCCCACCCAGGCTGAGCCCCCCAGCCATCGCGCAATTCAGGCTGTGCCCAACCCATGAGCATCAAGTCAGGGAGTCCAGGGGAGTTAGGAGTCAGGTTCAAGGCCAGCGTCTGTCGGCTCCCTTGGAAATCCTGCCTCTTTGCTAGGGAAACAGCTGCTTTATTTCCCCCAGGGTGATGGACATGAGCCAAATCTTGGGGAAGACCCAACAGTTTGTAGCTCTCCCCTCCTGTCTGCCTCTTGAGTGACTGTTTGTTGTTATCTGACCTGCAAAGTCATGTTAAAACTGCAGTTTGCCCTGTCCTCACTGGGCCTTTCCCACATGTTAATTCCCCCCCGGAGGGGAGGCGGAGGCACCACCCATTCCAGACACACCTGTCTCCATGGTCGGCAAGGCCAGCGGGAAGGGAACTCAGCGAAGGCTACTGATCGCCTCCTTCCCATCTCCCCTGCCCTGCCCTGCTGCTTGGCCTGCTGCATTTCGCTCGCTGCTTCGTAGCCAGCAATGAATAAAAATGAAGTTACAAACAACAGTGATTCTGTGTCTGAGCGATGAACTCGAGCCGTGAAATCCAGAGCAGCTGCTGCATCTGCTAGGGCCGGAATGGAATTAGCACCTATGGGGGAAGGCCGGGCTTGTGTTAATGCACTAGGCTGGGACCCAGGACATCTGAATTCAGTGATTTCATGCAGAATGAGGATCTGGTGGGTGCCAGTGGGGAATTAACCCCCTCAGGGCTGGAGAGGTCCCCACTGGCTGGGACAGAGATGCAGAGGGAACTACAAGGAGAAAAGCAGCCTGAGCAATCAACTATCCATACTCCAGAGATTCAACTTCCAGGACAAAAGTGGGAGAGGTTTGAAACAGTTCTAGCCACAAAAAATCAATCTGTGTTTCCTATCCCCTTCCCATCCATCGATCTATCCATCTATCCGCATCTCCTTCCATCCATCCCCATCCATCGATCTATCCATCTATCACCATCCCCATCCATCCATCCCCATCCATCGATCTATCCATCTATCCGCATCCCCTTCCATCCGTCCCCATCCATCGATCTATCCATCTATCCGCATCCCCTTCCATCCGTCCCCATCCATAGATCTATCCATCTAACACGATCCCCATCCATCCATCCCCATCCATCGATCTATCCATCTATCCGCATCCCCTTCCATCCATCCCCATCCATCGATCGATCCATCTATCACCATCCCCATCCATCCATCCCCATCCATTGATCTATCCATCTATCACCATCCCCATCCATTCATCCCCATCCATTGATCTATCCATCTATAACCATCCCCATCCATCCATTGATCTATCCCATCTATCCCCATCTATTGATCTATCCTATTCCCATCCATCTATCCTCATCTATTCACTCCCATCCATCTATTTATCCCCATCCACTAATCTATCCATCCCCATCTATCTATCTCTGTATTCAATCCAATCTATCTATCTGTCTGTCTATCTATCCATCCATCTATCCATCCACCCACATACATATCTGTCTGTCTGTCTGTTTCTCTCCACACCCCCATTTACCTATCCCAATTCACACACGCCTCTCTCTATTGATATCTCTATAGTTCCCCTCCCCCCACCGTGTAATGTAAGAACCAGGTTTAACCTCTTTCATCTCTAAGGGGTGTGGGGGACTGGATGGCTCTGGGGTTGAGGAATGGGATACGGAGCCTTTCCCCTCTAGGGGGTGCCAGCTCCCATCCAGCTCCAGACAGGGGGAGTGGCTAGCTATGGGGGGTTGAGAATCAGACATATTATTCCTCCCCCCCATCAAGAGGTCTGTGGGAAATGATGCTATCACAGATGGGGCGGGGAGGGGGGCTGATCTCTCTGACCCTCATCCCTCCCCCTGGCTCACACCCACACTCAGGGCAGGGAACAGTTGAGAAGGATTCATGGCTTCATAGATTCCCAGGTGAGAAGGGACCATTGTGATCATCTAGTCTGAGCTCCTGTAGAGCACAGGCCACAGACCTGCCTCACAATAATCCTAGAGCAGAGCTGTTCAACAAACATCCAGCAGCAGCCGTTGTGGCTGTCCCTGGCGCCTGGGGTCAGCCACACTGGCTGCTGCAGAAGTCATGGAGTTGGCGGAAAGTCATGGAATCTGTGACTTCCATGACCTCCGGGACAGAAATGGAGACCTAACAATAACCCCCAGATCCTTTTTAGCTGTTCTACCACCTAGAGAGTTATTCCCCAGTTTGTAGCTGTGCATTTGATTTTTCCTTCCCAAGTGAAGTACTTTGCACTTGTCTTCACTGAATTTCATCTTGGTGGTTCCAGACCAATTCTTTAATTTGTCAATTTCATTTTGAAATCAAATGCTGTCCTCCAAAAGCTTTGGAGATCCACCCAGCTTTGTATCATCTGCAAATTTGATAAGTATATTCTCCGCTCCTTTATCCGAGTCATTACTGAAAAGATTGCACAGTACCAGACCCAGGACTGACCCCTCTGGGATCCCACTAGAAACGCCCTCCCACAACAGTACACCATTGAGAACTACTCGTTGAGTACAGTCTTTCAACCCATTCTCCCCCCACCTAATTTCATCTAGAGCACATTTCCCTACTTTGATTATGTAACCCTTCTGCCAGTTGGAGTTGGTAGTAACAAGGGCTCTGTTCAATATCTAGGAGTTCCTTATCAACAATAAAACACAAAATCGGCTCAAGCCCCCACACAGGTACCTACGAGAATTACACACCACCTTCTGGGCGGCTCACAGAGGCAATACTTCCCCACTTGGAAGCACAGAGTCTCAGTGTAGAAAAGAAACTTTTAATAAAAGCGTTGAAGTGACCCGACACTAACTTGGGAAAATGCTGCAAGTAGGATTCATAAACATAAAACAATGAGCAAAAGCCCCACCCCAGAGTACATTGGGCAGTGTCCTTTCACCTCAGGTTCTTAAGTCCAGCAAACAAACGTCCCTTTAACGTGCCCCTCATGATTTCACTGCATCCCACTCACAGTTGTTCTCCTTGGTCAGTGCAGACCCAGAGTTCAGAGGTGCATCTGCAAAGGTCACCTCCCACCTTGGCTGGAGAGGGGCAAGACATTGCATTTTGCGCTCAGTTGGCAAAGCAGTTTTTAACCTATTTCACATGGGCCATGCAACCTGGACTATGGGACTGCTGAGCCCTTTGTCCCACCAACCTGGGCTGCCTCTCACTGTGATGTTGATGTCAAGCCTCTGGCAGGCACTGCACTTACACAGCCATCCACAGGCATGGACACACCCAACTGAGTTACATGAAAGCTTTTACCAGCCACTCATGAACCATCAATAGAGAGGCTCCAGCCAATTCCCCCAGCTCCCCAGCCCTGTATCATCTTGCACTGGTCACAAACCTGGCCAATGTAAGTTCATTACCCAGTTTGCGACTTTTTCAAATGAAAGTGGACAAGAACCAGACTGTGTAAACTGAGTAAATTTCCCAAGCACTTTAGACATACTCACTGCTGAGGATAAAACATTAAAATAAGTTTATTAACTACAGAAAGGTAGATTTTAAGTGATTATAAGTAGCAAGTGTAGAGATCAAAGTTGGTTCCTTAAGAAATAAAAATAAATTCGCAGTCTGAGTTGTACAAACTAAACAGGATTTGAATCAAGCCGTGTCACACCCTGACAGAGGGTACAAACAGGTCACACATCCTCAATACACAGACTGGGACTCTTTTCCAGCCTAGGACCACCCGTCCCCAGTTCAAAGTCTTTGTTTTCCAGACATTCTTACAGGTGTTGAGATTGGGGCCTAGAGGCCAAGTCATGATGTCACTTCCCCTCTTTTCTACTTTATTTCCAGCGTGCTGGAAAGATCTTTGCTGTGATGTGGGTTAGTCGGCCCCCATGGTGTACTTACCTTCTCCTAGAAGCCTCTGGGATAGTGGATTGCGTGTTGATGAGCCATTAATGCCATCTGGCAATTGATGGCTACTCCTTTGTTAAAACAACAAGGAGTCCTTTTGGCACCTTAGAGACTATCAAATTTATTTGGGCATAAGCCTTTGTGGGCTAAAACCCACTTCATCAGATGCATGGAGTGAAAAATACAGTAAACAAAATATATATTATAGCACATGAAAAGATTTGAGTTGCCTTACCAAGTGCGCGGTCAGTGCTAATGAGGCCAACTCAATTAAGGTGGAAGTGGTCTATTCTTAACAGTTAACAAGAAGGAGTGAATACCGAGGGAGGGAAAATTACTTTTGTAGTGCTAACGAGGCCAATGCAATCAAGGTAGATGTCGCCCATTTCCAACAGTTGACAGGAAGGTGTGAGTATCAGCGGTGGGAAAATGACTTTTTGTAGTGACCCAGCCACTTCCAGTCTTTATTCAGGCCTAATTTGATGGTGTCCAGTTTGCAAATTAATTCCAGTTCTGCAGTTTCTCATTGGAGTCTTTTTTTGATATTTTTTTTTTTTTGAAGAATTGCCACTCTTTTGTTGTAACTGAAAAGGCTGGTTATCGGTGCTCCCAACCTCACAAAGTATTTCAGTAACACATACAGAAATACTTCATAACTTCACATATGATGCTAGCACATATGTGACAAAGTGGATTTTTCCTCCTTATTATGTTGTACATGAGCCTATATGAGTCTTACTGTTTCACATGAATACTGTGAGTGCCTCAGTTTCCCTGTGTATTGCACCAATGCCTAGGTGGTGGGAATAAGGGTCTGTGATTTTGCTGAGACCCTCGGGGGCAGGTGAGGTGGCTCCACCTCCCTGCACGTAAGCAATAGAGGGTGCCCTTTGTAACCTGAGACCCAGGAGGGGGATGTGACCAGGTGATACTTTGCCTGGGAAGAGAGGCAAAGACCAGAAGAAGAGGCAATGGGTGTGTTGGCAGTTGGGTTGCTGGAAGCTGGGCAGTCTCTTGTTTCGGACTAGATGGAGGGAGTCCAGGGTGTCCGGCCTGGGATCCCCCCAAGATTGCATGTCAGAGTTGAGGGAAGAACAGACCAGATCATTCAGTCTGTAAATCTGTAGATCATAGGCCACCAATCCTACCCAGCATTCGCACACTAAAACCAACAGCCAAAAGGTGACCCATGCCCCAGAGGAAGGTCAACCCTCCCTCCCCCGAGATCTCCACCACTCTGATCTGGGGGGAAGATTCCTTCCCAGCCCAGAACGTGTTGGTCACTCAGACCCTGGCCATGTGAGCAAGCTCCTGAGAGGGAGAATCCTCTCGATCACCTCAGAGCACCATCCAGTGTCCCATCCTCTTCAGAGGCTTCAGATCAACCCCCACCACCTACACCCCATTTACAGAACACATCTTGAGTGACACACCTGGGATTGATCCAGGGACATCCAGAGCTAACAGCATGAGCTGCCCCAGCGAGCACTGCAGAGCTGTTGGGTCCCACCAGCTGGTGTCAGCTATGATGATAAAGTTTCCATCACTGGCAACTTTAAAATCAAACCTGGATGTTTTTTTTTTTTAAATGATCTGCTCTAGTTCAACCAGGAATTAGTTCAGGACTATCCCATGGCCAGTGTCATACCGGCCTCGTGTGGGTCACAGCTGAGAGTGTCAAATTCAGGACAGTCTGCTACAAAAACCAGGGCAGACACACCACAAAACTGGTGGCTTATTCTATAATTAGATTTCACCAAGCCAGTAACAAAGTGAGCTTCTCTCTCACCACACTGATTAACAAGAAGCCAAAACACAGTCCCCTTGGGCATTCCAGCCCTTGGCTCACCACCCAGACAACTGGTCTTTATGATGAGAGGTTACAGAAAACCAGATTCATCATATATAGGGATCTTCTAATCCCAAAGGATCAGTCATTTCACCAGGTCAAGCTATAGTTCCAATCTTACTCCAAAATCATGCTTGTAGCCAAACCAAAAGTAACTAAAAACTGAAGGTTTTATTATAGAAATAAAAGAGACAAGAGGGTTATTAAATGGTTAAAAGAATCATATACATTACAAGTGATTTCCAGAGTCTGTAGATCAGGTTCATAGCAGTGACAGAAAGTTGGCTAGCTTGCAGAAGGTCTCTGTGGATCACCTAGATAGGTTCGGGGGTCATTCAGTCCATTGTTCAAAGCTTCCTTGTTAGAAATCACAGTCCAGAGAAGTGAAGCGGGGATGAAGATAAAGAAGTGATGTCACTGTCTCCACTTTTATACTTTCAGCCCAAGCGCATGGAAAGTTACTGGCAAAAGATGGAGTCTTAGGTCACAAGTCCTTATTCCAAGTCCTTACATGCCTTGCTGAGTCACTGGGCCTCCATTGTCCATATGCCCTTTCAGGAGTCCGCTGAAGGGGTCTCTTGATATCCTTAATGGACCATCAACACATGGCTGGCTAGTCCTGATGTAAATCTGCCTGGTGGGTGTCACCCAAGAGCAAAACATATTTGAGACACACCTAGTCAGTATTCATAACTTCAGACACAACCATGATACATGAATGTAAACAGGATAATCACACTTAACAGATTATAACCTTTACAAGGATACCTTACATGACATGCTCCGTACAAGATTGATTGCAATTTTGTAACAATGGCTACTGAATTATTGCAACTAATCATCTTTCTTTTTATACAGCATCACACAGGAGGTCAGACTAGATAATCACAATGGTGCTTCTGGTCTTAGATTCTATGAATCCACCATCTTGGGCTTCTCAGGCCTAGTCTTCACTTACCGGCTGGTCCGGCGGCACGCCATCGATGTTCTGGGATCGGTTTATCGCGTCTGGTTAAGACGCGATAAATCGATCCCGGATCGATCCCGGAAGTGCTCACAGTCGGCGCCGGTACTCCAGCTCGCTGAGAGGAGTACGCGGCGTCGACGGGGGGAGACTTCCGGCCGCGTCTGGACCGCGGTAAATCCGGACTAAGGTACTTCGAATTCAGCTACGTTATTAACGTAGCTGAATTTGCGTACCTTAGTCCGAAGTCCGGACTAAGTGGGGACCAGCCCTCAGTGTTAATTCATTTCTTTTTTGCTCTGGCTTTAATGGCCCAAACAGTCCTGGAGTCCTGGGTATGATCAGTGCATTAAAACTCATCTCCCTGCTTATTCTGGGACAGGGCGATTCTGGACGCCCGCTTGTGTGCTGTGAAGTGGCCGAGGGCATCGTCTCCAAGGGCATCAAGAACAGCATCGCGCCTCCTGCTGTGTACACACGGATTTCCCACTTCATGCCCTGGATCACTGACACCATGAGAGGAATCTAGCAACACAGAGCCCATGGCCAGCCACAGCCTTCTGCTACGCAACCTGCTCTTGGAAACAAGTGATCAGACATCCCTGTTAGTCTGGGCCCAGCTGCTCATGGTCAACGTAGGCCTTGTGGACAGATCAGAGATGGCGCCCTGTAGTGGGGAAAGGCCCCGTGTCCCATTCCCCACCCCCCTGAGCCAGCCAGTCCATCCCCTGACCCAGGGTGGATTGGAGCTGGTGCCCCCTAGAGGGGAATAATCCCAAGGCCCAAGGCCCAATCCCCACCCCTCTAAGACAGCCAGTCCCCCACCCTGGGGCCGGACTGGAGCTGGCACCCTCTAGAGAGACCACATACCATGTTCCTTTCTGCTTGTATCCTGGATAGTCTCTGTAAAGCACTGCGGAAAATATGAAACATTCCCTGCTTTGTGGGTCACAGATACAGCTTGTAATGCACTAAATGGCTTTTTGCAGTAGCTGCTATTGGAGTCTGGATTCCTGAGTGTTTCACTGATGGTGAGAGGTGAGCTGCCCGAACCCCTCACACAGCCCAGTGTCCCTCTGAGTGGGGGTTTGGGTGTGGGGGTTGTGGGGTGTGAAACTACAGTTAAAGGGGACTTGTGGGGAGAACGGAGAAAGGCCCCAATTCAGCCAGGCACTGAGCACATTCTGACATTGCAGCCCATGAGTAGCTCCTTTGCATCCAATTAGAATATGCAAGTGCTTAAAGTCAGACACCTGATTATGCACCTTGCTAAATCAGAAGACAAATGGGGGCGGAGGGGAGAGAGAGAGGTTGGATGGATAGAGAGAATTTAGATGGACGGAGAAAAGGAGAGATGGCTAAATAGAGAGAACTTTGTATTAGATAGATAGATAGATAGATAGATAGATAGATAGATAGATAGATAGATAGATAGATAGATAGATCAGGTCTGTCTTCACTGCAGAGCTCACCTAGGCTGAGCCCTAAGTTGCTACAGTCCACACACAAACCCCTGGAGGTGCTCTGGACCAGGGCTAGGTGTCCTGACTGGGGTTGTGAGCTAGAACCCAGGTTCTGTTTGATCTCGGGCTCTAACTCACCCACTTTGGAGAGAAAACACAGGCTGGATCACTCAGGGCTGGTGCTTCTCCAACACCTTCCCACAATGCCCCCAGGCCTTTCCTGCCCTTCCCCCTACTCCCTTCTGCACCCGACATCACTCCAAGTTTCTTAGTGCCCTGCTGGGGTGCCATTTACACTGCTTCACTCTGAGAGCCACCACTCCCGGCCTGCTCACACCCAGCCTCCAGCATGTTAGTTACTCCCAGCTCTGGTGTGTGAGTCCTATGGGCAGCCACTCCTCACTTACACTCAGGGCCGGCTCCAGGCACCAGCCCACCAAGCTTGTGCTTGGGGCGGCACCTGGAGGGGGGCGGTGCGGCGCTCCAGCTCCGGACGCCGGGAGAGCGGAGCCGCAGTGGGCTTGCCGCCCTCCCCCAGCTCTCTGGCCACCGGGGAGAGCAGAGCCCCGGCCGGTCTCGCCGCCCTCCTCCTGGCGCTCCGGCTGGTCGGGGAGAGAGGAGCCCTGGCTGGGCTTGCCCCCTCCCCTGTCCGCTCCGGCTGGTCGGGGAGAGAGGAGCCCCGCCTGGGCTCACCGCCCTCCTCCTGGCTCTCCGGCTGGTCGGGGAGAGTGGCCCGCGGCCGGGCTCGGCGCCCTCCCCTGCCATGCTGGGAGGGGGAAGGGGGCGGGGGGAGGCTTTTTTGCTTGAGGCAGCAAAAAAGCCAGAGCCGGCCCTGCTTACACTGCAGAGCAACACCAGCAAACTCCCAGTCCCAGACTTGCCCCCAGAAATGTGCATCTTGTACTGCCCAGCACCTCCTTCTGGACCTTACAAGCTCATTGAAAGTCTGTCATTTCATTAATTGAAAATGATCTGCACAAATCCCGTGATCTCAAACGGAGCTTTACAAACAATTTGAATCCAAACACACTGATTTAGATACAACAATAAAACACGTGTATTGACTATGGAAAGAGAGATGTTAAGTGATTACAAGTAATGTGGCATAAAAGTCAGATTTGGTTACAAAGAAAGAAAAGGTAAAACACAGCTAATACCTAACTTAACAAGCTAAGTGAATTCAAAGCAAAGGTCTCTCTCACCATGCATCCAACAGTGTTACTGGCTGAATACTTCAGTCAGGATCTCCCCCCAGCCCAGTGCTGCTTCCTTTCTTCTTCAAGTGTTGTTGATGCTGCTGGTATAAAGAAAGGGAGAGAGAGATTTGGGGCTATTGGCTTCTTCTCTCATAACCCTTTCTCTTGCGCAGGGACCATCTCCAGCTGCTGTCAATGAGAAACAGAAAGTCTGTGTGGCCAGGAACCTCAAGCTGCTGCTTTGTCAAAATGTAGATTTTTTGCCCACACCGTCTCTCCTGGCAAAGAATGGCCACTTAACCAGGGGATGATCCATTTGATCTCGTTGACACCTGGCTGAGGCACTGGCTAGCCTTTCATCTCTGGTGAACTGGTTTGCGACCATCCTCCAGACCATGTTGGAACATGCCCCAGTATTATCACACTGTAGAATCTTATAACTCTACATACAGTGTTGCCACACGTATTTTACCAGAACAATAATGATCAGTGAATTATGAGTTTTCAAATGATTCCTCACAAGGCCTACCTGGTACCAGATTTATCATAACTCTGTGAAAGGGATTGAATATAGGGGTACAGACTGTCACAGGGACATGCTTCATGTTTTGCTGCAGCTGAAGATGGAGGAATGGCCATTTCCCTGCCCCTCCCCCCCAGACGTGTAGCACCATCAACTGGAAGGGACCAGTAGATCATCTACTCTGATCTTCTGGAGAGCACTGGCCCCCAGCATCACCCAGCCCCCCCTGCCCCAGGCCCCCCATGGGCCACCCCCGGTAAAACCCCAGGCAGGGTAAAATTCAGCCTGAGACTAATTATTGATCATGGCAGTGCTCCTGCATGGTGTTGAGCAGGGGTGATTTATCCAGGTCTAGCACAGCCTGCAGATTCAGGGCAAAGGGTGGCCCAGCCATGGACGTGTGAGCACTACAGGGGACGGTCTGGAAAACGTCCGGCCTTAATTCATAAACCAAGTAACCCGGGATCTTTGGTGAAAAGGCTGCAGTGAAGAAATGGTCAATAGCCTTCTGACTCTGTTACTGACAGGGGAATTCTCGTGTGTGACGGTGCGGCCCAGGGCATCGTCTCCATAGGAGATCCCAATGGGATCTACACACGAGGATCTCCACATTCCTCCCCTGCATGGAGAGAAATCTGCAAACCTGTAAACCTTTTTTAGGGCTTTGGGACCCAGCCAAGTATTCCCTGCTAATGGCCTGTCAAAGTTAGACTCAGGACTCACAGTTTTTCAGACCACTCTGTTTTATTAGCACAGCGCTCTGCTAATAACACCCAGATAATGTGAGCACCATCCAAGACCCACACTATCTTATAAGGGCCAAACTTAACAAGAGGACAAAGAAAGCAGAACTGACAATTTTACCCAAGGCTAGACGTACATATACTGATTTTAATGCTCAAATTGTTCTCTCAATAAACGCAGCGTATTGCCTTATCCCCTTGAAAAAAATTCCATGTGATTCTTATAAGCATAACAAGAGCTCACTTCACCTGCCCTAGCCAGGGGCTACAGGTTTGTTTCCAGCTATTGAACCACTTGGACCAAGGAGCCCTGCCTCCTCCTGCCCCGGGTGTAGGCTGTGGGTTACACTAATCACTATCAGTGCTGGGTGAGAGAACACGCCCTGATCCTCCCTGTGTGTGAGATAGACAAGGGTGCGGCTCTTATCACCCTGATACCAGCTTCCGCCGGTCAGTATGTACATGATGTCCAGAGTGTCTCTGACTTCCTCCCCCATAAGCACGTTGTCAGAGTCAGACACCTCCTCTGCTTCTGCTGCCCCATTGGGTCTATCAACCCACAAGGGGGGTTCAGCCCTGTCCCCTGTCTATGGGGTCCCTGTCCTGTGTGGGGAGGTGCCATGTCCCTGGGGGTATTCACACACACAGAGCCAGGAGCATCACTGGTCCAGCCATTCCTGCATCCCACCTCCCCCAGGGCCAGTCCCGGATGCTCCCAGCCAACATCCCCAGTGGCCTTGTATCCAAGTCAGGTGGGTCCAGCACTGGCAGGGTGGGGAGATGGGTCTAGAATGGATGTACGGGGATCTAGATGAAACTAGAAGAGATCTGTATGAATGTGAATGGATCTAGAATGGATCCACATGTAGCTATGTGGATATGGATAGATCTAGAATGGAATTGCATCAACTTAAATGAATCTAGAATTAATGTAAATAGAGTTAGTCAGGTATTCACACATCTGCATTGATCTCAAATGATTTTTACAGTGGGTCCTGTGGGGAGCAGGGCCCTCACCCGGCAAGGGGAGCTCTGCGCAGCAGTGAGGGTCTCTCCCCGATCCTGATGGGCCAAGGGGGTTATAGTGAACCCTGCAGCCCCTTCTGAGTGTGGCTGGGGCTATCAAAGCATCCCGAGGGGTTGGGTGGCCCAGCCCCCAAAGGCTCCTGTGGGACCCCTCTGCCAATAGGTGCCCCACACAGGGAGGCTGGTCCTGGTGTGAGGCCACTGGCCTGGGACCTAAAAAATCTGGGACCAATTCCCAGCTCAGCCCAGGATCCGATTCTGCCCATGTTTGTCTGAAGTGAACTCTCTGGGGCAGGGTGTGTGGGTCAGTGCAAGGCATGGAAGAATGGGATCCCTGGTATCGGTTAGTTTCTGTGCAGCAGCTGATACAATGTGGGCACCTAGATCTGGGTCTAGGTGCCACCCCAATGCAAATACCAGCCATGTGTTAAAGGTGGGATTTTCCAACACACCCAGCCCCCTGGATGGAGACTTCAGAGCTGATCACAAAACGTTTTTTAGTTTTCCATGGGAAACCCTCCCAAAGTAGTACTTTTACAGTGACCAAAACCAGAAATTTTCCACCTAAATATTACCCACAACTGGGGGGAAAGAATCAGTTTCACCACAATAATTCAGACAGGTTCGAGACGAGGCTTTCTGAGAAAAAATGCCTTTATTAAAAACCACAGTTTTCCATTGGACCAAATGTTTGGTGGGTCAGTCTTGAAGGAGCCCTGGCCAGTCACTGTGGGATAATGGAGAAGGAGAGGCATCCACAAGGGACCTGTCAGGGCCCTTCTGGGGGCTGCCTGGCCTAATCTGGGGTGACTTTGGCCCCCAATGCCGTTGACTCAAGGCAGTGCGATTACTGACCCACTCCCAGTGAGTTTGGTACTGATTCTCCACCCACCCAGGTCAGAGCTTTAGATTTACCCTCTGGCCCCATGGGGTGTCTAGTGTGGGGGAAAACTGAGCAGGGGGCAGGGTTAGAGGCACAGGGATTCCCCCAGGGAGAGCATCACAGGGGGTGGGTTGAGGCTGTGGGGACTCCCCTTCGGGATGGAGAGCTCGGTCCCAGCCCAGCCAGGGAGACGATGGGAGTTTTTATATGAACCTGGTCTCCCCCCAGGTAAGATCATTGGGGGACATGAAGCCCAGCCCCATTCCAGATCCTACATGGCCTATCTGGAAATACAAGATGGACAGGTTAAAAGAATGTGGAGGGTTCCTGGTGAAGAAAAACTTCGTACTGACGGCCGCTCACTGCAATGGAAAGTAAGCGCCTCTGTGCTGGGGATGTCGGGACAGGTCGGGCGTTAGCAGGTGATAGGGGAGCTGGGTGCTCTGGTGCGGTGGTAGGTTGCAGGGAAGGAGCAGTTAGTAGGACAGGCTGGGAGAGCAAAGCCCAGGGGTCTGATCTGCTCAGGGGGCGTCGGCGTGTCTCTAGGGCAGTGGTCTCCAAAGTGGGGTGCACGCACCCCAGGGGCTGCGCCAGAGGATCCCAGGGGGTGCGCGGCAGGAGGAGCGTCGCCGAACGGCACTCTGCCGTTTTTTTTCTTTGACGGGAACTCTGCATGCCTGCTGCAGGACTTCCCGTCTTCTTTCTTCGGCAGCATTCCTGCGGTAGGTCTTCCCCTCCTCTTTCGGCGGCACCCTGGGGTGCGCGATCCAAAAACTTTGGAGACCACTGCTCTAGGGGTCTTTGGGGGTTGGACTAGATGACCTCCTGAGGTCCCTTCCAACCCTGATATTCTATATTCTATGAAACCATGGTCCAGATCCAGCGCTGGGTAAATCAGTGGAGCTAAGGCCCATTGACACCAGCTGGGATCTGTCCCATTGCCCAGCTCAGGGCAGGGAGGAGCTCGCAGCTCCAGGACAGCTTTTCAAGACTCTGGTCTGGGGGGAGCTGGGCTTAGAAACCTGCCTGGATCTATCCGCGTTGGGGTCACCGGACTGTATGGGAGCTGAGAGCGAGGTGCTGGGAGGAGAATGGGAAGTAAAGCAGCTCAGGGGAACATCACAAGGGGCTGGGGGGACACCAGCTGGTACCCCATCACCACTGGGCAGGGGCTTTCCTTTGTAGCTGGTGCCCCCTAGAGTGGAAAGGCTCCTGGTGCCATTTCCCACCCTCCTGCGCCAACCAGTCCCCAGCCCTGGGCCAGATCGCAGCGGGCAATGTGTACAGTGGTATATATATATTTTCCCATCCCATCTCCTAGAACTGGAAGGGACCTTGAAAGGTCATCGAGTCCAGCCCCCTGCCTTCACTAGCAGAACCAAGTACTGATTTTGCCCCAGATCCCCAAGTGGCCCCCTCAAGGATTGAACTCACAACCCTGGGTTAAGCAGGCCAATGCTCAAACCACTGAGCTATCCCTCCCCCATTTTACAGGCCGGCAGATGAGTCCGAGATCTTGACCGGAGATCCCCAGGCTACCCTGTCCCCTCCATATCACTGTTCATGAGTCAGACCCTCATGTGCCCCTCCCCCTCCTCACATACATTCCTGTCCTTAATGCACCATGAATTGCTCTTGGCTTTTATAGCAAGATCACTGTCAAGATGGGAGCCCATAACATTAGGGAACAGGAATGGAGCCAAGAGAAAATCCCCGTCCACCACCAGATTCCCCACCAGCAATACAAAAAGAAGACCCTTAACATTGACATCATGCTGCTGCAGGTATCATCCACTTCCCATCACCCCACCCCCTGTGACCTCACACTGCTGCAGCTGCCTCCCCCATCCCATCACCGCACCCCCAGTGACCTCACACTACGGGAGGTACCACCGCTATCCCAACACCCTGCTACCAGTGACATCACAATGCTGTCCCCCACCCCATCACCCCGCCCCCAGTGACTTCACATGAAAGCACTGGACACATCTCCATTTTCCTGTGTTGGGACTTGTTGGTCCCTTTCAGCTCCACTTCCTGTGCTGATCTGGTTCCCTGTTTTCCCTCATGTCCATGGCAGCTGTCACACAGCGCAATGCTGAGTAACTGGGTGCGGCTCATCCCCCTGCCAAATGCCAAGTCCAGGGTGAGGCCGGGATCCATGTGCAGCGTGGTTGGATGGGGTCAGACTACATAACCCTTCCCAAACTCAATCTCCGCCCAGCCCAATGCTACCCAACTCTATCAAACTTAACCCCTGTCCTGCACAACTGTCCCCAACTCCAACTCTACCTAACACTACCCAATCTCTACTAAATTTAACCATCGTCCTATCCAGCTCCACCCAACATACCCCCTGTCCTACAAAACTCATCCCTACCCAAACTCAGCTCTACCCACATACTACCAATTCAAACCCTACCCAATTCTACCCAACCCAACCCCAACTCTACCAAACTCTGCCTAACCCTACTAGTGCTACCCAAACAAAAAAGGAAACACTTCAACACAACAAACATTTTTGCTGAAGTTTCCAAAGTTAAAAAAAGGCCATTTTTTAGACAAAACATATTTCTTGCCAAATATTTAAACCTCCCCTACTCTGCTGGAATCAGATCTGCAGATGAAAAGTCATGCTAGAGATGTACAAGATGTAACTGTGATTATTTTTAATCCCAGGGTGATTCTGGTGGCCCCTTGGTATGTGAGGGTGTGGCCCAGGGCATCACTTCCTATGTTGATGTGCATTTGTGGGAGCCAAGCGTGTTTACAAGACTCTCCACCTTCATCCCCTGGATCCAGAACATTCTGCAGAAACAGCATTAGAGGAGACACCCATTTTCCTTGCTCTTTCCCTGGCTAGACCAGCCATGGGCTAACAAGGCTTTGCAGATTATCTTCATTAGTCTTAGAAAAATGCTATGAATTGATTGGTCTCAAAATGGATTGGGGGCGGGGGAAGGAGTTCATAGATGTTGAGATAAAACTCCTGTGTATCTCTGGGAGTTTTTGGACTATCCTGTTGGATTCTAGAGCAGGGATCAGATTCTCTCTTTAAACCATGCAAAAAACCTATAGAAAAGCTGGTATTGGAGCCAGCGACCCCTAGAGGGGAAAGGTCCCATGTCCTATTCTCCGCCCCCCTCTTGACCCAGCCAGTCCCTCCTTCCTGGAGTCAGATCAGAGCTGGTACCCTCTACAGGGGACAGGTCCCGTATCTGACCTTCTCAATTCCTGCTTATCCTGATGTGGACCATCATCTTCCCTGTGCATGAAACCTTGGCTCAGTTCACGTTGGTTCCGTGACACTCCTGAGAATGCCCTCGTGAAACTCCTCTTTCCACTCGGCACCTGCCACTTGTGGTGCAATAAAATCCTTTTATCGC
The DNA here is from genome assembly GCF_011386835.1 of Chrysemys picta bellii. Taxonomy (NCBI): domain Eukaryota; kingdom Metazoa; phylum Chordata; order Testudines; family Emydidae; genus Chrysemys; species Chrysemys picta. The sequence goes on along the minus strand of NC_088803.1, from coordinate 11,178,145 downwards.
AGCAGCCTCCATGTCTCTCTGTCTAGATTCCTGTCTGTGTCTGACTGTAACTGCTCTGCCTTGAGCATGCCCCACATCTGCCTCTCATGGCCCATGAATGTGGACAGAGGATTTGTTGCTACCATGTTCCCTGTCTCCTAGAGATACTGACCCAGCAGGAATTTGCCTGCTGTGGCAACAGTGCCCACTACTGTCCCAATGGTTTTACAGCTCAGCCATTGTTGAGCTTGATATCTTTTTTAAAATATATATGCAGCTTTGTTGTAGCCATGTGGGTCCCAGGATATTTCAGAGACAAGGTGAATGAGGTGATATCCTCTTGCATCAATGTCTCTTACTGAGAGAGACAAGCTTTGGATCTTACACAGAGCTCTTCTTCAGGTCTGGGAAAGGTCCTCTGTGTGGCACAGCTCAATGCAAGGTGGAAATAGATTGTTTAACATAAGAAGTTAACACATATTTCAATAGACCTTTCAAGGTGAAGTAGTCTATTAACACTCTCCAGGCATAGGGGGACAAAGAGGAGGGGAAAAGTGTGGGGAAGGGCGGGTTTATTGGGTTACAGATTATTGTAATAAACCAGTAATCCAGTGTCTCTGCTCAGTCCATGATTTTTTAGTGTCTAGCAAAGTTATAAATTGAAGTTATAGATTGCAAGTGTTATGCCGGTTTCTTTTGAGGATGAGGAATGAGCGGTCAGCTATGGAGTGATCATTTTGTGGAAAGTGTTTGCCCCCGGGTGATAAGGTGTTTTTGTCTTTCATCATTTTTCTGTGTGAGCTCATTCAAGGTTGATTGTCTCATTTAACCCACCTAGTTGTTATTGGGGCATTTAATGCATGGGATGAGGTACACCAGATGTTGTGATGGGCATGTGTAGGACCCATGGATCTAGAAATATGCATTGTGGGGAGGGGGTGTTGGTTATCATAGCAGTGGAGAGATGTCTGCAAGTTTTGCATCCTTCGTTCTGGCAAGGTCTGACGCTACTTTGAGTTGGTGGGTCCTGGTCTGTGCGAAGATTGCTTCTGATTATGAGTTTGGAGAGAAATATGTGCTAAGTACCTATGCTAAACAATCTGTCCACCTTGTACTTAGCTGTGACACCCTGAAAACCTTTCCGAGACCTGAGGAAGAGCTCTGTGTAGGCTCAAAAGCTTTTCTCTCTCACCAACAACAGTTGGTCCAATAAAAGATATCACCTCACAGACCTTGTTTCCTTTTGATCAGATTACATCTTTGGTTGATAAAGGTAACAGTGTCAATATTATATACTTACAATTCTGGAAGGCATTTGACTTGGTACCACACATGTTGATTAAAAAACCTAGAACTATGTATGATTACCATGGCCCACATGACATAGGTTAAAAGCTGGCTAAATGATAGGTCTCAAAATGTAATTGTAAATGTGGAATCATCATCAAAGGGGTGTGTTTCTTGTGAGGTCAGGGATTTGTTCTTGTCATATACAATTTACCAGTTTTATCAACGCACTGGAAGAAAATCATCATTGATAATGTTTGCAGATGACTCAAAAATTGGGGGAGTGATAAATAATGCCAAGGACAGATCACCAACACAAAGTGATCTGGATAGTTTGGTACGCTGGGTGCAAGCAAACAATACACATTTTATCATGGTCAAATGTCAATGTATACATTGAATATAGGAACAAAGAATGTCGGCCATACTTACAGACTCTATCCTGGAAAGTAGGGATTCTGCAAAAGATTTGTGGGTGAAGGTGAACATGAGCTCCCAGTGCTACTCTGTGGCAAAAGGGCTAATGCTGTCCTGAGATGCATAAACAGGGGAATCTCGAGTAGGCGTAGAGAGGTTATTTTAACTCTGGATTTGGTCCTGTTGTGACCGTTGCTGGAACCCTGTGACCATATCAGATGTCCTGGGGGAGAGAGGCCAAATCATGATGTCACTGTGGAGGGTTGGATCACAGAAAACCCCTGTGAAGTTGTGCAGTCTATATGGTTTTATAAAAATATGATAATAAGTGAATATAATGTAATTGGAATATGCTTCATGCAAAAGGTCTCTTGTAAGGTATCATTACAAAGCTTATAATCTACTGAGTGTGATCATCCTATTTGTATAAATGTACCACCCTTGTATCTGAAACTAGAAATATAAAATATAACTCTGAGAGCCTATTGTAATTATGCAAAGTATGGGTCATTAATGGTGGTTTGGAATCTTGATTACTCCCATTAACCAGGACCATTGTCTGCAGATGGCTGTGTTTTAACTGTGAGTCTTCCTGTGTATGGGTGTGCTGGCAAGTGGGTAAAGAAGTGTTGCAGTGACATGTGATCATGTCACCTGAACTGGAATTCATTTTTAACCTGGTGCTTTTCCAGTGATGGGGGGGTGGAAACCCAGTGGGACAAAGGGTTCCCGCCTTATGTAAAAGATATATAAAGGGGTGGAACAGAAGAAAGAGGAGAGAAGAGAGTCATCATGAAAAATCCCCTAGCTACCACCTAATCTGGAACAAGAGCTGTTCCAGGGGAAAGAATTGTTCCCAGGCCTGGAAGGTGTCCAGTCTGAGGAAAAAAACTTACTGAATCATCTCTGAGGGTGAGATTATCTGTATTCAGTTTGATTAGACAGAGATTTGTGCATTTTATTTTATTTTGCTTGGTGACTTACTTTGTTCTGTCTGTTACTACTTGGAACCACTTAAATCCTACTTTCTGTCTTTAATAAAATCACCTTTTACTTATTAATTAACTCAGAGTATGTATTAATACCTGGGGGAGCAAACAACTGTGCATATCTCTCTATCAGTGTTATAGAGGGCGAACAATTTATAAGTTTACCCTGCATAAGCTTTATACAGGGTAAAACGGATTTATTTGGGTTTAGACCCCATTGGGAGTTGGGCATCTGGGTGTTAGAGACAAGCACACTTCTGGTAGCTGCTTTCAGGTAAATCTGCAGCTTTGGGGCAAGTAATTCAGACCCTCGGTCTTTGTTTGAGCAGACAGGCAGGTCTGGCTCAACAAGATGAGGTGCTGGAGTCCTGATCTGGCAGGGAAAACAGGAGCAGAGGTTGTCTTGGCACATCAGGTGGCAGCTCCCCAGGGGGGTTCTGTGAACCAACCCATCACACCCCCTTGGGAGCTGCCACCTGATGTGCCAAGATTACTTCTGCCCCTGCTTTCCCTGCCAGCCTGGGAATCCAGCACCCTGTCTTGCTGAGCCAGACACGCCCGTCTGCTCCAACACAGACCCAGAGCCTGAACCAAGTGTCCAAAAGCTGCAGACTTAACTGAAAACAGCTAAGAGAAGTGAGCTTGTCCTTAATACTCAGATGCCAAACTCCCAATGGGGTCTAAACCCAAATAAATCCATTTTACCCTGACTAAAGCTTATGCAGGGTAAACTCAAATTGTTCACCTTCTATAACACTGATAGAGAGATATGCACAGCTGTTTGCCCCCCCTTCCCCAGGTACTAATACATACTCTGAGTTAGTTAATAAGTAAAAAGTGATTTTATTAAATACAGAAAGTAGGATTTAAGTGGTTCCAAGTAGTAACAGACAGAACAAAGTAAGTCACCAAGAAAAATAAAATAAAATGCGCAAATCTATGTCTAATCAAACTGAATACAGATAAGATCCTCACAACCCTTGTAGTCTCTGTCCTTGGTTCCAGTTTCTTTCAGGTATCCTTGGGGCTGGAGAGGCTCTCTCTATAGCAAGTTGAAGACAAAATGGAAGAGTCTCCCAGGGGTTTAAATAAACTTTCTCTTGTGGGTGGAAACCACCTCCTCTTTCCTATCAAAATCCACCTCCAAGATGAAGTTTTGGAGTCACTTGGGCAAGTCAGATGTCCATGCATGACTCAGAACTACAGGTAGTAGCCATTGTTCACATGCAGGGCCGGTGCAAGGAAGTTTCGCGTCCTAGGCGAAACTTCCACCTTGAGCCCCCCTCCCGCAGCCCTGCGGCAGCTCCCTGCCCTCCCCCCTGAGGTGCCCCCCCGTGGCAGCTCCCCCCCCCTCTGCCCTGAGGTGCCCCCCCGGCAGCTCCCCCCCCGGCAGCTACCCCCTCCCCTCCGACCCGGGGAGCCATGCAGCAGCTCCCCACCCTAGCTCACCTCTGCTCCACCTTCTCCCCGAGCATGCCGCCCCCGCTCTAATTCTCCTCCCCTCCCAGGCTTGCGGCGCCAAACAGCTGATTGGCGCCGCAAGCCTGGGAGGTGGGAGAAGTGGAGCAGCAACGGCGTTCTTGGGGAGGCGGCGTAGCAGAGGTGAGCTGGGTTGGGGAGCTGCCACGGCGGGGAAATTGGAGCCACCGCTTTTTGGCGCCCCCAAATCTTGGCGCCCTAGGCAACCGCCTGGTTCGCCTTAATGGTAGCACCGGCCCTGTTCACATGCTATCTTGAACATCCTCAAGTAGACTTTGTATGTGGATTGGAGCCTTCCAAGGTCCATTGTCCATTAAGTGCTTCTTGATTGGGGCACTTAACTTTGTGAATTCCTTTCTAAAGAAGCTGACCAAATGCCTCACAAAGCTTACTTAGAAATTAAGCAAGTATACAGCCAATATTCTTAACTTCATGTTCAAAAATGATATATGTATACAAATAGGATGAATAGCTACAACAGACCATAACCTTTACAGAGACATGTTATATGGCACCGGTAGCATAAAACATATTCCAGTTATGTCACAGCATCACAGTCACTTCCCCTCTTTTATCCTTTATTTCCAGCTTGCTGGAAAGATCTTTTCTGTGATGTGGGTTAGTCGGCCCCCATGGTGTACTTGCCTTCTCCTAGAAGCCTCTGAGATAGTGGATTGGGTGTTGATGAGCCATTAACACCGTCTGGCTATTGATGGCTACTCCTTTGTTGTAACTGAAAAGGCTGGTAGTGGGTACTCCCAACCTCACAAGGTATTTCAGTAACACATACAGAAATACTTCACAACTTCATATATAATGCTAGCACATATGTGACAAAGTGGATTTGTCCTCCTTATTAAGTTGTACATGAGCCTATATGAGTCTTACTGTTTCACATGAATACGGTGAGTGCCTCAGTTTCCCTGTGTATTGCACCAATGCCTAGGTGGTGGGAATAAGGGTGTGTGACTTTTGCTGAGACCCTCAGGGTAGGTGAGTCGGTTCCACCTGCCTGTACGTAAGTGATGAACGGGTGCCCTTCCTAACCTGAGACCCAGGAGCGGGATGTGACCACTTTGCCTGGGAAGTGAGACAAATACCAGGAGGAGAGACAACGGGCATGTTGGAGGCCGGGTCACTGGAAGCTGGGCAGTCTCCTGTTTGGGACTCAGAGGGGGGAGTCCAGGGTATCCGGCCTGGGGTCCCCCCAAGATGGACTTTGCTGAAAGTCACTGATTTCTGTGCCAACAAGCTCTGTTCTACGCTGTGTTCCTGTCAACTAATAAACCTTCTGTTTTACCAGCTGGCTGAGAGTCACGTCTAACTGCGGAGTTGGGGTGCAGGGCCCTCTGGCTTCCCCAGGAGCCCTGCCTGGGTGGACCGGCCAAGGGGCAGTGTGAGGTTCTTACCCTTCGAAAGCTTATGCTCCCAATACTTCTGTTAGTCTTAAAGGTGCCACAGAAGCCTCTGTTGCTTTTTACAAATTCAGACTAACACAGCTACCCCTCTGATACTTTACACTTTAACAGATATTGCTGTCTGCATTCTGTTAGCAATACTACACCCCAACTTGTTTTTAGGCATCCGGGGACCAAGAACCCCAAAACTGGCTAGAACACTTATGAGTGACATCATATGGTTTAAAGTTACTGAAAGGAAGTGTGACCAAAAACAAACAGGAATTTTATATGTACTACCTCCGCCATGGAAATTATTGAAATCATGGTGGAATTCCTCAAGGGCTTCTTTTCCATGGGTCCAGATGATGAAGATGTCCCCGATGAACAGTATCCCTGATAATGTCACAGCTAACCTGGTGGCTGAACTTTGTGACTTTGTCCTCATCCACAACTATTTCACATTTGGGGACAATATATACCTTCAAGTCAATGGCACTGCTATGGGTACCCGCATGGCCCCACAGTATGCCAACATTTTTATGGCTGACTTAGAACAACGCTTCCTTAGCTCTCATCCTCTAACGCCCCTACTCTACTTGCGCTACATTGATGACATCTTCATCATCTGGACCCATGGAAAAGAAGCCCTTGAGGAATTCCACCATGATTTCAATAATTTCCATCCCACCATCAACCTCAGCCTAGGGCAATCCACACAAGCGGTCCATTTCCTGGACACTACTGTGCTAATAAGCGATGGTCACATAAATACCACCCTATACCGGAAACCTACTGACCGCTACACTTACCTACATGCCTCCAGCTTCCATCCAGGACACACCACACGATCCATTGTCTACAGCCAAGCTCTAAGATATAACCGCATTTGCTTCAATCCCTCAGATAGAGACAAGCACCTACAAGATCTCTATCAAGCATTCTTAAAACTACAATACCCACCTGCTGAAGTGAAAAAACAGATTGACAGAGCCAGACGAGTACCCAGAAGTCACCTCCTACAAGACAGGCCCAACAAAGAAAATAACAGAACACCACTAGCTGTCACCTTCTGCCCCCAACTAAAACCTCTCCAGCGCATCATCAGAGATCTACAACCTATCCTGAAAGATGATCCTTTACTCTCACAGATCTTGGGAGAAAGACCTGTCCTCGCTTACAGACAACCCCCCAACCTAAAGCAAATACTCACCAGCAACCACACATCACTGAACAAAACCACTGACCCAGGAACCTATCCTTGTAACAAACCCCGATGCCAACTCTGTCCACATATCTATTCAAGTGACATCATCATAGGACCTAATCACATCAGCCATACCATAAGGGGCTCGTTCACCTGCACATCTACCAATGTGATATATGCCATCATGTGCCAGCAATGCCCCTCTGCCATGTACATTGGCCAAACCGGACAGTCTCTACGCAAAAGAATTAATGGACACAAATCTGACATCAGGAATCATAATACTCAAAAACCAGTGGGAGAACACTTTAACCAGTCTGGCCATTCAGTGACAGACCTGCGGGGTCTGAAAAACTTCAAAAACAGACTCCAACGAGAGACTGCTGAGCTGGAATTGATATGCAAACTAGATACAATCAACTCAGGATTGAATAAGGACTGGGAATGGCTGAGCCATTACAAACATTGAATCTATCTCCCCTTGTAAGTATTCTCACACTTCTTATCAAACTGTCTGTACTGGGCTATCTTGATTATCACTTCAAAAGTTTTTTTCTCTTACTTAATTGGCCTCTCAGAGTTGGTAAGACAACTCCCACCTGTTCATGCTCTCTGTATGTGTGTATATATATCTCCTCAATATATATTCCACTCTATATGCATCCAAAGAAGTGGGCTGTAGTCCACGAAAGCTTATGCTCTAATAAATTTGTTAGTCTCTAAGGTGCCACAAGTACTCCTGTTCTTTTTGCAGATACAGACTAACACGGCTTCTACTCTGAAGTCTCTCAAAGGTGATGAAATATTCGGCAATATCACTGGATTCATTATACTGTGGACATAGTCGCTCCCATTTGTGGATTTTTGGGGAAGTGGAGCCAGCAGCTGAAAGGTTTTGTCTCTTCAACCCCATAACAGCCAGTTCATGCTTCTGGGCCTCAGTCTGGGCCTCCATAGCCCTCTTGTAGGCAGCCTCCTTCCTGGCTTTTTCTGCCTCCATAGCTCTCTTGTGGGCAGCTTCCTCCCTGGCTTTTTCTGTATTCATTTCTAATTGTCTTAATTCCATCCGTCTCTTATGTTCATTTTCTTTGTCTTTTGCTTCCAGTCTAGCCAGCTCTAGTTTATTAGCTGCTTCACTGGTAGTCATTTTCCTGCTTTCTTGTTCTGGGCCATGCCCCCTCTGCAGTTCACTGAAACTGGGATGCACTCAGCTCAGGGGATTCTTAGTTAACAGAGTCTTTCACAGCTCCCAGTGTTCAGCCTTTCTGGCTAATTTGCAACCTGTGCAGTTCTAGCTTGTTCTGATCTTCACTCTTACTTATTTTGCTTCATTTTCTGTCCCTGCTTCCCTTACCCGAAATAAGCAAACAGAAAATAAGAAACCAGTAACCACTTCATCTGTTCTCCAGCCACCACCCTTAAAAATCACTTAAAATAACTACCAGTATTTCAAAGCAATCAGCTGTGCACAGACCCTGCTCGACTACGCCACTGTGACGGGTTGTATCACAGAAACCCCTTGGGGCTGCCACCTGATGTGCCAAAACTACTTCTGCTCCTGATTTCCTGCTCTGTCAGCTTAGGAATTCAGTTCCCTGCCTGGTTTGAGCCAGACCGACTAGCCTGCTGCAAACCCACACCCAGGTTGTCCTTTAACAGCTGTAGGCTTAATGGAAAGCAACTTACAGAAGTGTTCCTGTTTTTAAGACTCAGATGCCCAAATCCCAATGGGGTCAAAACCCCAAATAAATCCGTTTTACCCTGTATAAAGTATATACAGGGTAAACTCATAAATTGTTTACCCTCTATAACACTGATAGAGAGATATGCAGAGCTGCCTCCCCCCCGGTATTAACACATACTCTGGGTTAATTAATAAGTAAAAAGTGATTTTATTAAATACAGAAAGTAGGATTTAAGTGGTACCAAGTAGTAACAGACAGAACAAATTGAATTACCAAGCACAAAACAATAAAACACGCAAGTCTAATTCTGGTCCAGTAATAAAAACTGAATACAGATAAAATCCTCACCCAGTAAGTTTCCTTTTACAGACTAGTCTCCTTCTACTCTGGGTCCAGCAATCACTCACACCCCTGTAGTTACTGTCCTTTGTTCCAGTTTCTTTCAGGTATCCTTGGGGGTGGAAAGGCTCTCTCTTTAGCCGGCTGAAGACAAAATGGAGGGGTAGGCCAGGGGTTTAAATAGACTTTCTCTTGTGGATGGAGACCCCCTCCCCTCTCCTATGCGAAGTCCTGCTCCAAGATGGAGTTTTGGAGTCACCTGGGCAAGTCACATGTACATGCATGACTGAGTTCCTTACCAGCCAAGCCACATTCCTGGGAAAGCTCAGACGTGGATTGGCATCTCCAAGTTCATTGTTGGCTTAAGGGCTTCTTGGTTGGGCACTTACTGAGAATAGTCTTTTCCCAGGAAGCTGACCAACAGCTTCACTAAAACCTACTTAGAATCAGACAAGTATAGAGCCAATATTAATAACTTTAAATACTCAAATGATACATGCATACAAATAGGATTAATAGATTCAGTAGATCACAACCGCTACATAGATCTGTTACATGGCATATGTAGCATAAAACATATTCCAGTTATGTCATATATATATATTCATAAGCATATGTCATAAACAGACAGTTAAGGGTTAATGCCTCTTTTATCTGTAAGGGTTAAGAAGTTCACCTAGCCTAGCTGACACCTGACCAGAGGAACCAATGGGGGAAGACGATTTTTTAAGAGGAAGGAGGGAAGATTTTCCTTTGTGCTCTTCATTAAGTTCTGCGCTGGAGTGAAAAGATCCAGGAATCAACCAGGGTAATGAGTATTAGAGAAGGAATAAATTAGCTTCTGTTTATTTCCTTTTGTGACTTCTATTTGCATAGAGGGAGAATTAAATTGGGTTTCTTTGTGTAACTAACATTTTGCCCAGAGGGAAATCCTCTGTGTTTTGAATCTGTTGTCTGTGAGAGTAGCTGGTATGCTAATCTCACAGAGGTATTATTTTCACCCTTTTTCTTTAATTAAAAGTCTTTTCTTTAAAACCTGATTGATTTTTCCTTGTTTTAAGATCCAAGGGGTTTGGATCGGTGTTCATCAGGAAATTGGTGGAGAAGTCTCTCAAGGCTACCCAGGGAAGGGTTATAGTACTTGGGAGGGGGATATTTTGGGGGAAGACAGAGTTTCCAAATGACTCATAAACGGTTGTTTAAAATGATTTGGTGGTGGCAGCATACTAATATAAGCTGGTCATTAAGCTTAGGGGTTCTCATGCAGGTCCCCACATCTGTACCCTAAAGTTCAGAGTGGGGGTGAAACTTATGATAGCATATTTCCATAAAGCTTTATGGGGGGCACCGTCACAGTGATGTGCCTCAATTTCCTTTTCCACACAGTAGACCAGGTTTATTATGGTTTCTCTGCTGTGACAGGCTTCAAGCCCATTTACGGGTATTAGCTGAGAAGCAGCATTACCATAAGGCTTCTTCACACTGTGTGTGTTTTAATTTTACCACTCTTAGCATGTCCCAAATCTTTTCCCCAAAAACATGCATGTTTCATCTTTCTATAGAATTTACCATCAATACCAAATTCTTTGTCATAAGGTTTACCATTAGAATTAAACTTTTTATCATGAGATTGAACAGTAACACCAAAGCCCACAGGTTGGCATTTACAAGTATCTTTGTCATACTGTGCCTTCTGTTTAGACAGTCTGGTTTCTTCAGTACCCATTGTGTCTTACAACTTATCTATGAAGTTAAGCATGTGTTCAATTATTAGTTTTTCTTTCTCTTCAGTGTTCCCTTCAGTGACCCCTTCAGTGTGGGTCCTCAATCCAATGGCATCTTTGGGGCTTTGGTACTCCAGGGACTGCTGAGTAAGGATGTAGCAGGATTCTGAATGTTGGCTAGCCCTCTGTGGAGCTGTATCCCAAACCCAGGGTTAATCACATGCAAAAGATCCTCCTCCCCTCTTGGGGTTACCCTGGGATCTCCGCTCCGAACATTGGGACCTTTCCCGACCTCTTTGCCTAGAGGGTTGTGTCGGAGAAAAACAGAGTTCTCACTATTTGTTTAGGTATAGCAAGTCAGATGCTTTATTAACTCTCACAATTGCGCAGAGGGAGAGAGCTAAGCAGGTCTCTCAACAGGTAAACAATTACAGCAAGCATTTATACCTTTTGTTACAGACAATAATGAGCAACAGTTGCATTTTGTTTATACATAGGTCATTCTGATATCTTGTTTTGCTCACTAATGTAGACTCTTAGTCTACATTCCATATTATCTACACAAGGTCGCAAAAACTTCTCACACAGTTCTTTCCCACTTGCCTCACACAATCCTCGCTTCTACAAATCTCTCGTTATTAGGGTTACAGTTAGACTAACTCTTGCTAATGAACTGTCATGCATTGCATCCCCTTCCTGTCAGTTCTTTCTCTGCTTCCACAACCCCCCCTTTTGTACTACTAGTACAACAAACATTTTCAAATCTCTATTTGCATTAAATCTCGGAATTCAGATTCTACATCAGATGCTTCAACCTTAGGGGTTTTGATTGGATGTAATGACAATGCATGATGAGCATGGACATGAAAGGTATTACTATTATTACGTCCTTTACAACAACAATAACATACTCCTGCACAACACAAGCAATAACATTCCCATAGCGATAATATGATGGGGTTGTTGTACAGCCTGAGTCATGTAACACAATACATCATACTTAGTACATAAGATGGATACTCTATAAGCAGTGTGAAAGGCATACTTTTTAACTTGATACATATTTTGAAGCATGTGAATTTGCCCTTGTACTTCAGAGATTTTCTGAATCTCTGGTAACAGTGAAAACAAATTTTAAAATCGATCAGGTACTAAACTAGTCCAATTAAAGGGTATCTGGAACCTAAGGACTACTTGTAAAATTCTATCTGCAGGCCAGTAAATAATATGATTGCCTGCAGTGATAATGAGATTAAAATGTATGTCTTGCAATGTGGTGGCTTTAACATACACACAGCTATCATTAGCTTAAAAAATAAGTGTCCTGTCAGGGTAGTTCCTTGTCCCCTACCCTCCCAGCAAACGTAGTCATGAAGAGTAACAACTTCTCCTGGCTTCAGTTTACGGATACACTGAAGCTGTGGGGGTTGTAACAGCCAAAATGTCCATTGACTCCCTAACCCCATCCAAATGTCAGATGTAATCCCAGGAGCACTGACTAAAAATCGATTGGGCATACCAGGAGGTCTAATTTCCCAGATGTCTCGGTGAATTACCCAATCCCACATGCATCCTCCCCATGGACCCGGCAGGATTCGGTATGTGGGAGCCCACACCCCCTGAACCGGTCCATATGCTTGGAAGGAGCACTGAGAATGTCCACACTTCCACCCAGAAAGTTTCCAAGTATGTCTCCATGGCCACAGATCAGATGGTACTCCTGATGTGTCTGTAAGGGCAGTGGGCCAAGCCTGATGCTCTAGATCATTCCAAATGGCCATTAGCTGATCATTCAGGAAATCCTGACTTCTGAACATGCTAGATCCCACTGCAATGCCTTCCCAGCCTCAGTGATATTCAATACCATCTCTGTCAGCAACTTCTGGGTCATTGAACTAAGGGCGGAAATAACATGTAACTCATCAACTCCAGCCTGTACCTGGGTTAGTTGTGCTCCAGAAACAAGGCCAATGGCCTTCTCTAGTTGCCCCAATTTCTCATCATGTTCTTGGTTCTTAAAAATATTCCAAACTGCTGCTGCATTATTGGCCCCATCCCAAAGGGATCCGGTCAAGTCTCTCTTCTTTCTAGAGGAAATAACTCAAGCCCTCTGTTGTGCTAATCTAATGGCAGCCCCCTGTGAGCAATTATAAATTCTTGGGGTTCACTGGTAGTGATATCATATACTTTTATCTCCACTGATCCATTCAATTGTTCGCTTATATGGGATATCCTGAACCTTAAAAATATATTTTTTCAAACAATATTTAAATAAATCACTAAAGTGTGAAGGCCTTAGTCATTGGTTTGATCAAATATATGGCATTGTCTGTATTTGGATGTGTTACAGGGGTAATAGTGTAATGGAGGAGATGGCAGGGGCAATGGCAACAAGGTGCCTTTGGTACTTATCATTTAAAATCCAATTAGGGAGGGCAATACATCCAAAACACAGGGCGCAGCCTGTAGAATAAACCCCAAAATCCAATCAATACCACGTTCCCAAGCATGGGTCCCACAAGTTTCTTCCTGCCAGTGTATAATTCTTTGTTTCTTCACCAGGTCAGTTCTTAATGTCTCTTGTAGTCAGGAATCCCTGGACTTTGTGGTTTCAATGAAGCAAGTGTTCCTTCTTCTCTTTTCCTGAAACAGTGTGGTTAGCATCATACAGGGGAGAGGTTACTAGCACATCACCCTGTAATGGTTTTGCTTCTTCTAGAAAAATCCAGAGGCACAGTAGGTCTGTCAGTGGACAAGGGAGAGGTTACTAGCACTTCACCTTGTCTTTTTTTTTTCTTTCTTTCTTTTTCCTGCTGTCCAGAAGACACAGCAGAGCTAGAAGGAGAAATAGGCTTATCATCAGTCGGAGAGTCCTCCCGAGGTGGAGGGGTCTTTTTACAGTGAGAAGCATGGGTCCAGGCAGGTAGTCCTTGGCACTTCACAGTGGTGGTGGTGGTTAACAGGACTTGGAAAGGGCCTTTCCAGTGTGGAGCCAAAGGAGTCTTTCGTTGATGGACTTTACGTAGACTCAGTCTCCTTGTTTCAATGAATGGCAGGGCTGCTAGGGTCTTTGGGTAGCACTTCTTTTATCTGTGAGAAAAGAAACCTAACACATTTCATTAATGCCTGGCAGTGTTTTGCAGATCTCATAGTTGCTTGGGCACATTCAGGCCCCCCCTTTTCTTGGCTATCAGCCAAGTCTTAGCTGTGGGCAGTGTCCTTGGATGGTGCCAGCATCTTATCTTTGGACTGAGCTTGCTAGCTATTTTTCCTCAGTTAACTCGTTCTGTTCTTTTTCCTTCTCCCCTTCTTGGCTTCTTTTAACCTACAAAGGAAACTTCCACTCTTCACTTATACACCTTTTCCCAACAATGAACACATACACATTGCCATTATACAGTACATTAGTCTTATTATTCAATGTATGCCATGTACACCCTTCCAGTAAAATAACTTTATTACAGAGCTTTGGAGCAACAAACCAGGACAAGCACACCCACTTTTGAGGAGTCCACTCAGTACAACCTCAGGTGTCCAATAGCTTTCCTCCCTCCCCAGCCCTCTGGCTAGAAATCTGAGGTAGCCAGAAAGATCCAATGGGCAATATGGGGAGTGGGTTAACCTTCCATGTCCTTGCTTCCAAAGACTGTTGGTATGCAAATTTTAACAACAATTTTTTTCAATTAAAAAAAATCTGGCCAATTAAGTTTCTTTTTCTTACTTAAGCAAATGTATTAGACTTTAGTATATCACATTTTCCTGATTTATCCAAACACTTTTTGTATTCCAAGTTGAATAAAAACAAGTATCTGCTTTCTGATTTAACCCTTCTATTTAATTTTGAACTAGACTGTCTTATGAAAATATTAAACCCAACAATTCTGGCCACAAGACAAACACCACAAGACAGGACAAAGAACACAAAAATAATTCCTATTGTACCAGTAAATGCATGGTACATTGAATGCTGTTCAGCTGGCATCCGTTTTCTCTGATGATCTGAAAGACAAAAGAACAGAGGTCTACCCCTTCTGGGCAGTCAGTCATTGCTTAAAATATTTCCTTTATATACACATACTCTTGTTGATTTTAGATAAAACAGAGGAATTACCCCATATTTCCTTGTATTTGTTTCATAGGCAGCCCAGGTTTCAGTGGCTTCTACCTTATTAGTTAGAAAATTGCATTAATACAGATGCTTTCTGGCTTGCTTCCAGATTCAAAGCTATCCACAGCTTAAAAATTCTTATGTAAAAAGGGACACAATTAACTTTCCCAGACTTTTGATTGCCTTTTACTTCTAACTCCTGCTTTCAAACACCCAGTGATCTGAAAAGAGACAACACAACCTATATTGGTAGGTTTGCATTTCTTTTACCTCTGCTACAATATACACTGCACATGTTCTGGGGAAAATGCACATCCTATCCACAATTCAATTTCCACAACACTAGCCACATCAATTTCTACACAAGGTGTAACTGTTTCTTTTGTGCTTACAAAATCTCCATGCACCCCTAGTAAAGTGACAGCTCGACCACACAGAGCCAGGGGCACTGTCCTTCTCTCTCTTTTTACCAGATCTTTTATCTGCTATTTTGTTACCCAAAAACAAATTCAAATCTTTATTCTTTCCTGAACACCGGGTAAAGGCCATTTACTTAACATATAATTCAAAGGGCTATCCTTAGAGAGTTTTACCAGAGACCCACCCATCTGCCTGCTGATACTCTAGCAGAGAATTACACAGAGAACAGAGGGAATTATGGCCTAATAGGATCCTATTACAGGAATTTCTACTAATACTGACCACTACAGGGGACGGGACAGAAGGATCCCAATTCAACCTCAGAGCTTCATCGCACGCGATGGCTTCCACTCTGAGGAATTACGAATGAGAGGCTCAGTTCCGTCCACACACCTAACACCTAAATGTATAAGACAGAAATTCATTAACCGGAGTCGCCAGTAACTGTCACCAAAATATCGGGTCCACCTAGCTGAGAGCCAATAACAGCCAGACAGGGATAAGGAAGAGTTGCTTTATTCAGCAGAAGAAAGGAGAGCCTTGCACCTTGGTACAAAGACTCTGTCTTACACACATTTTACCATTTCAATTATTATCCTGGGGATTTGAAATCCCCATGCTTATAATTACTTACTCCTTTCCTTCCACTATGCCCTCAAAGTTTCCAACCTGTTCTCCAATCTCTCTATCTATTGCCTGCCCGCTTGGGCCCGATCCTGCTTTTCTCGCTGAACCGTCTCTTCCATGGGCACCAGCTTTTTCACTACCAATTTAGATAGGAGGGTGGGCTTCTCAACTAGCCCCCACCCTTCCTGGTCTCTTCTCTTAAACATTCTTACTCACAAGGCTACCCGAGTCCTCCCTCGTGAGGCTTGCCACTTGGGCAAAACGCATGACCCATTGGCATTTAACTATTCAATTTTCTCTTGTGGCAAACACACTGCTCTTACAGCATATGCAACCACAAATGGTTACATTCTGACAAGTCCCTGAAGGACCGGTACTTGCTTAGCCAGTGCTTCCTTTTCTTCCTGGAAGTCCTGTCTCAAGGCTTGCAACATGCCCTGGGCGTAGGTTTGAGTTGCTGCCTGGTTCATGATCTATGCTCTTAATTGCTCAATTCTAGTTATCAAGTACACAACTCTTCCCTTTTCTCCAACTTCTCTATTGCCCAGTCCTGCTACGACTGGGGTAGATCCACCTGACGCCCTTCCCGGTCAGCCGGGGTGGAGAGAGGAATGCTAAATCCCTCTCCGGTTCTCAGACTTACTGCGGCTGAGAGTAGGCACACTTTCATACTCACACACGTACGTCCAGACTGGCCACGTCTGTGTATAACGTTCAGACAAGGTGCTGTGCAATCTCCAACTTGCTTCCTCTCTTGGGAGGGCAGTTCTTTTACACCCTGAGGTCTCCTGGGGCGTCTTTTCAGTGATTCCAGTCCAGGCCGGCTGCCTGTGGCTTCTTCAGCTTCCCCAAACCACGCCGGCTCCAGGGTCGCAAAGGCAGACCGTTGGATCTCACTGGACAGTTAAGCTTTGCAAATGTAATCTCAGCACTGTAACTTGTATTGCCTTTGGTTTGACTCTGTCTATATTTTTTCACGGTCAGCTGGGGCCGAAAGCAGTTTTTCTTTGTACTTAGCCTGGTCTGCATTGATTCTTGACCTTGAACGCAGATTAACTTTCTCTTTATCTCTGGACCAAGCTGAATTTCAAATTAACCCGTTCCTTTCCTCAATAGACAAATTGCTCCCATTGTGTGTCAGAGGCTTTTTGGTGATTAAAAGCTCCTCTGAGATGTATGATCTTATCTAGATTGAAGGTACCTTCTAGTGGGCATTGTTTAGATGAATTTTCACGCGTGTAATGATTTCAATTCTCTAAATACCTGCAGGTTTTAGTGCCATAATGTACGTACATGAAATAAGCTGGGGTACCCTTAGTGGGTGAGAGGGAATCCTTAGACTGTCCCCCACCCATTTTCCAATCACACACACAGGGAGGAGGATGCCCTGTCCGCGCTAGCGGCACATAAACTAAGGATCTCTCCCTACAGGGTATTCACACAGGAGAGACTAACGAGGATGGCCACGACCCTCCTACACCTCCCTTCAGCAAAGAGCGTCGGCTAGTCTCAGAGAGACGGTGCCGCTTACTCTGTTGCATCCAGTGAGATGATCAGACTGTCAGTGGCTCACACAGAGAGGAAAAGGGGGAGGGAAGATGGGTTCACACACTCCTAGACCCAGGTAGCCTCCTCGCCGGACGATGCCAGGCCGAGTTAGCCCACCGTGGGTCTGATCTCCTAAAAGATCCTCTAGTTACCGGGCTTGCATTAGAGTAGTTCTGGTCACGAGCCAAAAGACTTCGCAGAGTACTCTGGGCGTCTTCCGGTAACACTCAATTCACACTGGTGTACACACACACACACACACACACACACACACACACCAAGGCCTTATTCCAGATACTATTCCAAGTACCTCCAGGTACTATTCCCAAGTACCTCGATGCATCACTCGAGGCGGTAAAAACCCCTCCTGAGGCGGTAACAACCCCTCAACACTGGTGCATACCTATGCACCTCGCATATGCATACAGGGGGCGGCAACAATTCCCCTAAGCCGCTCAGCATTTGACCTTGCTGCACAGTCAATAAGTTCGGATGGCGTGAGCCCAACAGGGACAGACGGCCCCACGGACAGTCCTCCTGCGACACCCCAATAGAGATTTCAAAAGGTCTCCTACGTCTATTGTGGCGCCATGGGGTTCAAAGGGGAACGATCTGTAGCAGCTGCCGGTGCCTCTGTGGGCGTTGCCATCCCGGACGAGCCCCCAAATTGTCGGAGAAAAACAGAGTTCTCACTATTTGTTTAGGTATAGCAAGTCAGATGCTTTATTAACTCTCACAATTGCGCAGAGGGAGAGAGCTAAGCAGGTCTCTCAACAGGTAAACAATTACAGCAAGCATTTATACCTTTTGTTACAGACAATAATGAGCAACAGTTGCATTTTGTTTATACATAGGTCATTCTGATATCTTGTTTTGCTCACTAATGTAGACTCTTAGTCTACATTCCATATTATCTACACAAGGTCGCAGCAACTTCTCACACAGTTCTTTCCCACTCGCCTCACACAATCCTCGCTTCTACAAATCTCTCGTTATTAGGGTTACAGTTAGCCTAACTCTTGCTAATGAACTGTCATGCATTGCATCCCCTTCCTGTCAGTTCTTTCTCTGCTTCCACAGTTGTGATATGTGCTCTCTGGGCTAAGCGTGCCTACTCTTCGGTCAGACACATCTTTTCCCAGTATCTTTCCCATAGCAGCTTTCTGTGTTTTACCAGCCTAGGGAAAGCTCTCATCCCCTCTGCCAGCTGGGTCATTGCATTCTCACAGACAACCATTCCTTCAGTAGGATTTGTATCCTGTCTTAAAAAGACACAGTTACTTTCCACAAGCATATCAGGAACAGCGTTGTGAAAAACTGGGACCTGGATTGGGTACCCTCTGTCACCCCTGTCTCTATCCCCAAGAGGTAAGCTGTGTGACTGCTCCCCTCCGAGAGATCAGCTACACAGTTCTCTCTCACAACCTGAGTCACAGGCTGAGTGTCTGGGGGTACAGATGCTGACTCAGCCATTCTGTCCTGGGAGTCCTCTCCCAAGTGACCAGTGTGGAGATATTCATGTATCCCCACTATTCCTTCCCCAGTTTCTTCCTCTAGGACCCCTCTAGGACACATCTCTCTATGCTCTCTAGCATGGGATCTATCTCTTGTTTAGGCGCAATGTGCTGGCAGCTAACAACCTGGACAGTTCTGTCACTGACAGGCACCTCACCCTGTTTCCTTCCTGCAGAGGTGTTGCCTTCATTTGCAGTGCAGGTGTCGGTCTCAACCTCCCCCATACCTGGGAGCATGCCGCTTTCACTGCTGTAGAGGAATCAACGAGACTTTCCCTCAGCAGCTCCTGTGACTTTATCCTTTCCCTCAGGGGTCCAAGCATAATACTCCTTCTTGCTGCGGGTAAACACCTTAACAATCTGAACTATGTAGAAAAAATCATTCCTGATAAACATGTCAACAAGAATATGGTCTAGTATTCCCACTGTTACTACACTTTCTAAACCATCAGTTTCTATGTGCATTTTGGCTAAAGGCACAAGAATTGCTTAACCTCCTATAAAAGCTCTGCCCTTTGTCCTGGCAATATGCCACCTTCCTGAATTATACTCTGCTTAATCACATAAATTTCGACACCAGTGTCCTTCCACCCAACATATTCCTTGCCATTAATCTCACCAACAATTATGTGCTCTATACCTGGTTTCGCAAAGGCTAATCCCACAAAATCAATATGATAAGTCTCAATCGCCTGTGAGGTTTCTGCATTGAGGACAGAAGAATTAGCATCACCTATTTGCTGCCTGCTTCCTCCCAACACAGGGAATTTATCCCTCAGGTGATCAGTGGAATTACAGTGATAGCACCTTCTGGGCTCTTCTGTTTTCACTGGAGATTTGGGATGGGGATTAGGGGAATGGTTTGGGGGAAATGAGTGTCCAACCTCCCTCCTTTTTCCCAGGGGTAAAATGGGAACCCTGCCTCCCACCAGGTTTAAAGCCCTCTTTCTGTGGTTTACTCTCCGTAGACGCCTGGATCCACTCAAAGGCATCAGTTAGAGATTCCATCTCATCCACAGTTCCCACGTTTGTCTCTAGACACTTTTTCATATGCTTGGGAAATGCTCCTGAGCAACAAGATCCAACATTTCTTCAAAGCTTCCAAACCCCTTTCCCCTTGCTCATTTCCCAGCGTATCTTTTATCAGGTGTACATTACTCAGACCAGTCCCCCTCTTAAGAGTCCTAAATTTCACTCTATATGTGTCAAGGGTAATCAGAAATCATTCCAATTTATTTTTTACATTTAGAGTAATTTAAGCATACTGATTTGACATTTCATTGAATAGATTCAGAGATTTGCCAGTTAACTTTGCAACCAAAATGGATATTTTCATGTGGAGAGGACACACACTAGCCTTTGTAAACTGAGCTGAGATTTCCCAGACACTTCAACCAAAACACACTGTATTTGGTAAAATACAAGGCAGATTGATTAACTACAGAAAGATAGATTTTAAGTGATTATAAGTGGGGCGCATAAAGGTCAGAGATAGTTACCACAAGAAAATAAAAGGTCCATATGCCTTCTATACCCTAAACTTTTAGTCTAAGCAGGATTTGAATCAAACTGTGTTTCTGACCCTGACAGATGGTACAATCAGGTTACAGTTCCTCAATACAGAGACTGGACTCTTTTGAACCTGGGACCAAATTTCCCCTGCTTTATGTCTCCTAAACATCAGCTGGTGATAATTCTCGAAGAAGAGAAAGAGCTACAAGAAGGTGGAGCAGATGCCCCCAAATGATCTATCCCTTTCCTTCTACCCACAGCACTCACAACACCGAAAGTACAAAGGAAGCAGCATTGGACTGGGGAAACGATCCTGACTGAAGGCAATTCACCCTGTAAGATTGCAGGAAGATGTGGTGAGAGACTTTTCAAATGATACCTCACAAGGCATATTTTGTATGAAATTTATCACCGTCCTGTAAAGGGTTGAAGAAAAAGGTACAGACTATCACAGGGGATCGGGGCGTGTTGTCTCACCCGGCACCGTTAGCAATCAGTGTTAGCCACAGCCCATGTAAGGAAGATCTGGGGTAGGGCAAAAAGGAACATTGACAGCACGACCGACGTGCCCTTGTGAGGAAAGACCTCATGTTCCAGCTCCCCATCCTTGAGCCAGCCAGCCCCCCGCCCTTGGGCCAGATCGAACCCTGCTCCCTCCCTCCCCAGAGGGGAATGGCTTCCAGCAACTGAGACACCAAATATTGGGAACACGAGGGCTAGTTGTGCCAGGCTCCAGATGTTGCACCGATGGTGCCTTGTAGCCTTCTAAAGCATGATCTTTGCCCGTCATTGATGGTGACAGGAGCCTGTCAACTAAACCTCAGGTGATCTATTCGTCCCTTGATCTCCCAGTGCTGTCCTCAAGGGTTCGCACTGGCGAACTATGGGATGCGGGGGGTGATTGTCTTAAGGCTGAGCCTGTCAGGGGTGCCTGGGAGATGGGGTCACCCCATCCCCATTCATTTGAAAGCAGGGGTCCAGCGCCTAGGGAGGAGATGGGCCATTGCTCTTGTTGGGGGTTGGGGTAAATCTTGTTCCAGGTGGGACCTCTGCTCTCATAGATTAATGCAAGGAAGCCATTTTAGCCATCTGGGGAACCCACAGCCATAGCTTACAACACACAGGCATGTGGGAGTGCTGGAGTAGATACCAAAGAACGTGGCTCCATTGACTTCCCAGGGCATGCCTAGCAAAGGCAGGGGATGGGGCTTTGCTGGGAGGGACAGCTGTTCTCCACGTGCGAGAGAGAGGAGGGGCGAGAAGTGGTGAGATGGCCGAGCAGACAGTAACAGAAGTACTGGCAATGTGGCTATAGGAGGTGGACTGTGATGGCTGATACACCAGTGATTGAAATGGGGGGCCTGCCAGAACTAAAAGCCTGAACTGCTCTAGAGCCCTGGGCCAAGAACAGGTCCCGGTGGGATCCCCTGGAAACCCCCTTTCATTCCCCATTCAACATTGCATTTTGCATGCAGTTGGCGAACCAGTTTTTAATCTATTTCACCTGGATTAAAACAGGTTGATGTTACAGTGTCTCAATGAGAATGTCATGTGGCACTTCAGCGAATGTCTTCCAGGAGTCCAAATCTATCTCTTCCCTCAGCATGGTCACCTCTATCAACCAGCCTTGTAATATTGTCAAAGAACGAGATCGTCTTCATTTAGCAAGGCCTGTTTTCCATGGAACCATATTGATTGGTATCAATTATATGGCTCTCCTTTGGTATCTCTACTGATGGGGTCCCATCTCAGCAATTCCACTACTTTGCTTGGGATGCTGCTCATAGACTTAGCATGTCTGACAGATGGGGGATGGGATCCACACATCCCCATGCAGACCCACCATTGCCTATCTAGAGCCATTCCCGAACTATTAGAGGTCCCTGCAGATGCACAAATATGTTGCTGATTCCATTTAGGTCAATTCAGGATTCATCTTGATCAAACAATTCCACTCTAGATTGATGCACACCCATGTCCATCCATTCTAGATCCATCTAGAAGAACACTGTTAGTTTCTAGACCCATTGCCCCATCCTGCCAGTGCTGGACCCACCTGCTATCTGGATCCTGCATGTAGCTATAGTACGGGTCACCAAATGGACTCCAAGGCCATTGAGGGGTTGGCTGGGGAATTCAGGACTGGACCCTGCGGGAGGTGGGATGGAGGATGCTAGACCACTGATCCTCCCTTCTCTGTGTATGTGAATCCCCTCAGGGGGACGGCACCTCCACTGACAGGGAGTGAGTGAGGCTCAAAGCAGCCCGAGCAGTTGGGTGGCCCAGTTCCCACATACTCCTGTGGGATGCCTCCGCCAATGCATGCCTCAGACAGGGAGGCTGGCCACAGGGCTAAGGCACAGCGCTGGGACCCAAGAAATCTGGGACCAGTTCCTAGCTCAGTCCAGGCTCCCTGTGGATTTCATGGGCCAGTCCCCGGGGCTGGGATTTTCATGGAGTGCTGATGGGAACTGAGCACCCAACCCCCTTAAACAGGTTTAGGATCAATCTCCCTCTGCTTCAGTTTCCCCATCTGTACAATAAGAAGAATGTTTCTGCCTGTGTCTCTTTGAGCTGGACACTCTTTGGGGCAGGGATTGTGGGTCTGAGCAGTGCCCAGCACAATGGAGAGCCCTAATCTCGGTCTACGTGCCACCCTATTGAAAATAACAGCGATGTGTTAAGGTGCAAACTTTGACCAGGGAGCCAGGGGACCTGGGGCCATGGTGGAAGCAGGAGTCGCTGGGTGGGTTCTGACTCTGGGGTGCCCAGGGGGTCGCCATGGTCCCCCATCTGTCAGAAATCTGTGGGTCTGGGTATCTCAGTGCAGAGAAGCCCAGGGGTGTTTTTTACACTTGTAGTAGGAAGGGGGCAGGGTTAACCACATCCGCAGCCAGGCTGGGTGGGTACCAGAGCAGGGAGGAAACCCCCCACCCTGATATGGGCACAGCTGTGGCTGGAGGCTTCCCCAGTGGGCGTCTCTGCTCCTGGCCCATCTGGGGTGGACGTTTCTGGGCAGGAGTGCACGTGCCTCTGTGGTTCCCAGGCCGGGCCCTCCCAGCCCCCTGCCTGGTCCATATAACCCCCAGGGCTAAGGCAGAGGCTCCGTGCCTGTCCGTGGATGGCCCTGACGATGCAGCTCTTCATGCTGGTCCTGCTTCCCCTGTCCTCTCTCCTGCCCCCTGGGGCTCAGGCTGGTGAGTGTGGGGAAGGAAGTGGAGCCTGTGGGGAGTGGGGCTCTCAGCTGGCAGAGGGACCTGTGGGCATCAGTGAGGGTCTCCCCCGGATCCTGCTTGAGCCATGGTGGCTTAGGAAACTTGTAGCCTCCCCTGAGTGCGGCTGGGGCCCCTCAGGCTCTTTTGGGATCCCACTATGAAGCCAAGCCCCAGACAGGGAGGTTGGTCGCAGGCCTAAGGCACAGGGCTGGGACCCAAGAAATCTGGGACCATTTCCCAGCTCTGCCCTGTGCGGATATTGGGCCAGTCCCTGGAACTGGGATTTTCATGGAATGCTGGTGGGAACTGGGCACCCAAACCACTTAGGAACAATCTCCCTAGGCCTCAGTTTCCCCATCTGTACAATAAGAAGAATGTTTCTTCCTGTGTCTGTTTGAGCTGGACACTCTTTGGGGCAGAGATTGTGGGTCAGTGCAAGGCCTGGCACAATGGGGTCCCTGATCTCAGACAGGGTCTTAGCAGCATCCGGCAAAATGGGGCCCTGATCTTGGTCAGGGTTAGTGCAAGGCGTGGCACAATGGGGTCCCTGATCTTGGTCGGGGTCTGTGCCACACCTGGCACATCTCGGTCTAGGTGCCACCCTAATGCAAATACAGTAGAACCTCAGACTTACGATCACCTCGGGAGTGGAGGTTGTTCCTAACTCTGAACAAAACATTCTGGTTCTTTCAAAAGTTTAAATCTGAACATGGGCTTAATACAGCTTTGAAACTTTACTATGCAGAAGAAAAATGCTGCTTTTACCCTCCTAATTGAAATGAAACAAGCACAGAGACAGTTTCCTTATCTTGCCAAAGCTTTTTTTTAAACTTTCCCTTTATTTTTGTAGTAGTTCATGTTTAACACAGCACTGTGCTGTACTTGCTTCTTTTTCTTCCTTTTTTTTGTCTTTACTGCTGCCTGATTGCACACGTCCAGTTTCAAATCAGGTGTGTGGGTGACAGATCAGTTCCTAACTCTGGTGTTGGGAACTCTGAGGCTCTACTGTAACAGCAATTTGTTGAAAGTGGCATTTTCCAACTCGTCCACCCACTTGGGTGGAGACTTGTTTGGAGCAGATCACAAAAGGTTTTTCATTTTTCCATGGGAAAAAACTCAAAACTCTTTCTTTTACAGCGAGCAAAACCTGAAACCTTCCACCTAAAAATTACCAAAACCCAGGGGGAAAGAATCAGATTCACCAGAAAAAATCAGACATGTTCAAGAAGAGAAAAGGCTTTCTGAGAAAAAAATACCCTTAGTAAAAACCACAATTTTCTACTGGAGTTGGTCAGTCTTGGTTGGTCACTGTGGGTCAATGGAGAAGGAGAAGCATCCACAAGGGACCTGTCAGTGCCCTTCTGGGGGCTGCCTGGCCTACTCTGGGATGACGTTGCCCCTCCCAAAGCTGTTAACTCCAGGTAGCGCAATTACGGCCCCCCTCCTGGTGCATTTGGTACCGATTATCCACCCAGGCAGGTCAGAGCTTTAGATTTACCCTCTGGCCCCATGGGGTGTCCAGTCTGGGGGAGAGATGAGGAGGGGGCAGAGTTCCAGGCACAGAGATCCCCTAGGGCATCACAGGGGGTGGGTTGAGGCTGTGGGGACTCCCCTTTGGGATGGGGAGCTCGGTCCCAGCCCGGCTCAGGGAGATGATGGGGCTCTTTATATGAACCAGGTCTCACCTCAGGTGAGATCATTCGGGGACACGAAGCCAAGCCCCACTCAAGACCCTACATGGCCTATCTGGAAATACAAGATGGAGATGACAGCTACAGCTGTGGAGGGTTCCTCGTGTCGGAGAACTTTGTGCTGACGGCTGCTCACTGCAAGGGAGAGTAAGCGTCTCTGTGCTGGGGATGTCGGGCAGGTCGGGCTTTAGCTGGTGATGGGGGAGCTGGGAGCTCTGGTGCTGTCGTAGGTTGCAGGGAAGTAGCAGTTAGTAGGAGAGGCTGGGAGAGCAGAGCCCAGGGGTGTGATCTGCTCAGGGTGCGTTGGCGTGTCTATAGGGGCCTCTGCAAACCATGGTCCAGATCCAACGCTGGGTCTGTCCCATTGCCCAGATCAAGGAAGGGAGGGGCTCACAGCCCCAGGACATCTCTGCAGGGCTTAGGTCTGGGGGGACCTAGGCATAGACTCCTGTGTGGATCATGCCGGGGAGGGGTCACTGGGCTCGATGGGAGCTGAGACCCAGGGGACGGGAGAACAACGAGGAGTGAAGCAGCTCATGGGAACAGCACAAGGGGTCGGTGGAGACAGAGGCTGGGACCCCCACACCACTGGGCAGGTTTTTATGCTGCAACCAGCAACCCCTAGAGGGGAAGGGCCCCTTGTGCCATTCCGCCCCCCACCACCCAGCCAGCCAATCCCCAGTCCTAGGACCGGATCGGAGCTGGCAAGCTGTACAGAAGCAGAGACTGAGATCTCGGCCGGAGACCCCAGGCTGCCTTGTCTCCTCCATGTCACTGTTCATGAGTCAGACCCTCATGTGCGCATCCCCCTCCTCACGTACGCTCCTGCCCTAACGCCCCACATATTGCTCCTTGGTTTTACAGCAAGATCACTGTCAAGCTGGGAGCCCATAACATTAGAGAACGCGAAGAGAGCCAACAAGTGATCCTAGTGGATCACCAATACCTGCACCTGGATTATGACAAGGAGCCCCACAATAATGACATCATGTTGCTGAAGGTACTGCTCCCATCCCATTACCTCGCCCCTCTGACCTTAGACTGCTTCAGGTACCACCCCCATCCCATCACCGTGCCTCCAGTGACACCCATGGTCATGGGTTTTTGTTGGGGACAGGGTGTGTGTGTGTCCTTGAATGCGACCCTCATGTTGATCTTCATTGGTCTTGTCTCTGAGCTGGCAAAGAGAGCGAAGCTGAATAGATGGGTGAAAACCATCAACCTGCCCCACACCACGAAGAAAGTAAAGCCAGGAACGAAATGCAGCGTCGCCGGTTGGGGCAGGACTGTAGCATGGAATATTTTAACCCAGGCCACCAGACTCCAGGAGGTGGATGTGGAGGTGCTGGAGGATGACAAGTGTATGTATCGTCACTATAACGCCTTCACAATGATGTGTGTGGGGGACCCAGAGAAGGGCAAAGACTCTGCAAAGGTAAATCTTTTCCTGGCTCCAAACTCCCTTGATAAATCGTTATTATTAATGAGGCTGTTGGTGTTGCAGTCGGGCCTACGAGGGGCTATTGGGGATCAGGCCCCGCTGCACTAGGTGCTCTGGAAGTGAACGGGAAACTAACTGATCTTCTCTCGGAGGGAGGTAGAGACCAGCTGGATAGGGGAAAGGGTGGGGCGCTGAGACCAGCTGGGCCATGGGGGGGGGCAAGCAGAGACTGGGGGGACATCAGGATGGACACTGAGACCAGCTCCACAGGGTCGGGGGGTGCATCAGTGGGAAATGACTCACTGTACTGTTCTCCATCTGTGGCTTGTTTCATTTCACAGGGCGACTCTGGGGGCCCCCTGGTGTGTGGGAAAACAGCCCAGGGCATCGTCTCCTGGGGGCCCTATTGTCCTCCCGGGGTGTACACAAGAGTCTCCACCTTCATCACCTGGATACAGGAGACAATGAGGAGGCTGCAGCCCTGAGCCGTGCCAGGAATCGCTGCACAGGCCAGAGCTGCACCGCTTCTGTCCTTTGGAGAGGCCCAGATGTAGGGGCTGCTTTGCAGAGGGGCTGAGCCCACCCAGGCTGAGCCCCCCAGCCATCGCGCAATTCAGGCTGTGCCCAACCCATGAGCATCAAAGCAGGGAGTCCAGGGGAGTTAAGAGTCAGGTTGAAGGCCAGCGTCTGTCGGCTCCCTTGGAAATCCTGCCTCTTTGCTAGGGAAACAGCTGCTTTATTTCCCCCAGGGTGACGGACATGAGCCAAATCTTGGGGAAGACCCAACAGTTTGTAGCTCTCCCCTCCTGTCTGCCTCTTGAGTGACTGTTTGTTGTTATCTGACCTGCAAAGTCGTGTTAAAACTGCAGTTTGCCCTGTCCTCACTGGGCCTTTCCCACATGTTAATTCCCCCCCGGGGGGAGAGGGGAGGCGGAGGCACCACCCATTCCAGACACACCTGTCCCCATGGTCGGCAAGGCCAGCGGGAAGGGAACTCAGCGAAGGCTACTGATTGCATCCTTCACATCTCCCCTGCCCTGCCCTGCTGCTTGGCCTGCTGCATTTCGCTCGCTGCTTCGTAGCCAGCAATGAATAAAAATGAAGTTACAAACAACAGTGATTCTGTGTCTGAGCGATGAACTCGAGCCGTGAAATCCAGAGCAGCTGCTGCATCTGCCAGGGCCGGAATGGAATTAGCACCTATGGGGGAAGGCCGGGCTTGTGTTAATGCACTAGGCTGGGAACCAGGACATCTGAATTCAGTGATTTCATGCAGAATTAGGATCTGGTGGGTGCCAGTGGGGAATTAACCCCCTCAGGGCTGGAGAGGTCCCCACTGGCTGGGACAGAGATGCAGAGGGAACTACAAGGAGAAAAGCAGCCTGAGCAATCAACTATCCATACTCCAGAGATTCAACTTCCAGGACAAAAGTGGGAGAGGTTTGAAACAGTTCTAGCCACAAAAAATCAATCTGTGTTTCCTATCCCCTTCCATCCATCCCCATCATCGATCTATCCATCTATCCGCATCACCTTCCATCCATCCCCATCCATCGATCTATCCATCTATCCGCATCCCCTTCCATCCATCCCCATCCATCGATCTATCCATCTATCCGCATCTCCTTCCATCCATCCCCATCCATTGATCTATCCATCTATCCGCATCCCCTTCCATCCGGCCCCATCCATAGATCTATCCATCTAACACCATCCCCATCCATCCATCCCCATCCATTGATCTATCCATCTATCACGATCCCCATCCATTGATCTATCCATCTATCCGCATCCCCTTCCATCCATCCCCATCCATTGATCTATCCTATTCCCATCCATCTATCCACATCTATTCACTCCCATCCATCTATCTATCCCCATCCATTAATCTATCTATCTATCTATCTATCTATCTATCTATCTATCTATCTATCTATCTATCTATCTATCTATCTATCTATCTAGTTCAATCCAATCTATCTATCTATCTATCTATCTATCTATCTATCTATCTATCTATCTATCTATCTATCTATCTATCCACCCACATACATATCTGTCTGTCTGTCTCTCTCCACGCCCCCATTTACCTATCCCAATTCACACACGCCTCTCTCTATTGATATCTCTATAGTTCCCCTCCCCCCACCGTGTAATGTAAGAACCAGGTTTAACCTCTTTAATCTCTAAGGGGTGTGGGGGACTGGATGGCTCAGGGGTTGAGGAATGGGATACGGGGCCTTTCCCCTCTAGGGGGTGCCAGCTCCCATCCAGCTCCAGACAGGGGGACTGGCTAGCTATGGGGGGTTGAGAATCAGACACATTATTCCTCCCCCCCATCAAGAGGTCTGTGGGAAATGATGCTATCACAGATGGGGGGGGGGGGCTGATCTCTCTGACCCTCATCCCTCCCCCCGGCTCACACCCACACTCAGGGCAGGGAACTGTTGAGAAGGATTCATGGCTTCATAGATTCCTAGGTGAGAAGGGACCATTGTGATCATCTAGTCTGAGCTCCTGTAGAGCACAGGCCACAGACCTGCCTCACAATAATCCTAGAGCAGAGCTGTTCCACAAACATCCAGCAGGAGCCGGTGTGGCTGTCCCTGGGGCCTGGGGTCAGCCACACTGGCTGCTGCAGAAGTCATGGAGTTGGCGGAAAGTCATGGAATCTGTGACTTCCATGACCTCTGGGACAGAAATGGAGACCTAACGATAACCCCCAGATCCTTTTTAGCAGTTCTACCACCTAGAGAGTTATTCCCCAGTTTGTAGCTGTGCATTTGATTTTTCCTTCCCAAGTGAAGTACTTTGCACTTGTCTTCACTGAATTTCATCTTGGTGATTCCAGACCAATTCTTTAATTTGTCAATTTCATTTTGAAATCAAATGCTGTCCTCCAAAAGGTTTGCAGACCCACCCAGCTTTGTATCATCTGCAAATTTGATAAGTATATTCTCCGCTCCTTTATCCGAGTCATTATTGAAAAGATTGCACAGTACCAGACCCAGGACTGACCCCTGTGGGATCCCACTAGAAACGCCCTCCCACAACAGTACACCACTGAGAACTACTCGTTGAGGACGGTCTTTCAACCCGTTCTCCCCCCACCTATTTTCATCTAGAGCACATTTCCCTACTTTGATTATGTAACCCTTCTGCCAGTTGGAGTTGGTAGTAACAAGGGCTCTGTTCAATATCTAGGAGTTCCTTATCAACAATAAAACACAAAATCGGCTCGAGCCCCCACACAGGTACCTACGAGAATTACACACCACCTCCTGGGCGGCTCACAGAGGCAATACTTCCCCACTTGGAAGCACAGAGTCTCAGTGTAGAAAAGAAACTTTTAATAAAAGCGTGGAAGTGACCCAGCACTAACTTGGGGAAATACCGCAAGCAGGATTCATAAACATAAAACAATGAGCAAAAGCCCCACCCCAGAGTACATTGGGCAGTGTCCTTTCACCTCAGGTTCTTAAATTCAGCAACCAAAAGTCCCTTTAACGTGCTCCTCATGATTTCACTGCATCCCACTCAAAGTTGTTCTCCTTGGTCAGTGCAGACCCAGAGTTCAGAGGTGCATCTGCAAAGGTCACCTCCCACCTTGGCTGGAGAGGGCCAAGACATTGCATTTTGCGCTCAGTTGGCAAAGCAGTTTTTAACCTATTTCACATGGGCCATGCAACCTGGACTATGGGACCGCTGAGCCCTTTGTCCCACCAACCTGGGCTGCCTCTCACTGTGATGCTGATGTCAAGCCTCTGGCAGGCACTGCACTTACACAGCCATCCACAGGCATGGACATACCCAACTGAGTTACATGAATGCTTTTACCAGCCACTAATGAACCATCAATAGAGAGGCTCCAGCCAATTTCCCCAGCTCCCCAGCCCTGTATCATCTTGCACTGGTCAGAAACCTGGCCAATGTAAGTTCATTACCCAGTTTGCCACTTTTTCGAATGAAAGTGGACAAGAACCAGACTTTGTAAACTGAGTAAATTTCCCAAGCACTTTAGACATACTCACTGCTGAGGATAAAACATTAAAATAAGTTTATTAACTACAGAAAGATAGATTTTAAGTGATTATAAGTAGCAAGTGTAGGGATCAAAGTTGGTTCCTTAAGAAATAAAAATAAATTCGCAGTCTGAGTTCTAATAACTAAACAGGATTTGAATCAAGCCGTGTCACACCCTGACAGAGGGTACAAACAGGTCACAGATCCTCAATACACAGACTGGGACTCTTTTCCAGCCTAGGACCACCCTTCCCAAGTTCAAAGACTTTGTTTTCCAGACATTCTTATAGGTGTTGAGATTGGGGCCCAGAGGCCAAGTCATGATGTCACTTTCCCTCTTTTATACTTTATTTCCAGCGTGCTGGAAAGATCTTTGCTGTGATGTGCGTTAGTCGGCTGTGTACTTACCTTCTCCTATAAGCCTCTGGGATAGTGGATTGTGTGTTGATGAGCCATTAATACCATCTCGCTATTGATGGCTACTTCTTTGTTAAAACAACGAGGAGTCCTTGTGGCAGCTTAGAGACTATCAAATTTATTTCGGCATAAGCCTGTGTGGGCTAAAACCCACTTCTTCAGATGCATGGAGTGAAAAATACAGTAAGCAAAATATATATTATAGCACATGAAAAGATTTGAGTTGCCTTACCAAGTGTGCGGTCAGTGCTAATGAGGCCAACTCAATTAAGCTGGAAGTGGTCTATTCTTAATAGTTAACAAGAAGGAGTGAATACCGAGGGAGGGAAAATTACTTTTGTAGTGCTAACAAGGCCAATGCAATCACGGTAGACGTCACCTATTTCCAACAGTTGACAGTAAGGTGTGAGTATCAGCAGAGGGAAAATGACTTTTTGTAGTAACCCAGCCACTCCCACTCTTTATTCAGGCCTAATTTGATAGTGTCCAGTTTGCAAATTAATTCCAGTTCTGCAGTTTCTCATTGGAGTCTGTTTTGGAATTTTTTTTTTTTTAGAATTGCCACTCTTTTGTTGTAACTGAAAAGGCTGGTTGTGGGTGCTCCCAACCTCACAAGGTATTTCAGTAACACATACAGCAATACTTCATAACTTCACATATAATGCTAGCACATATGTGACAAAGTGGATTTTACCTCCTTATTATGTTGTATGTGAGCCTACATGAGTTTTACTGTTTCCAGACATTCTTACAGGTGTTGAGATTGGGGCCCAGAGGCCAAGTCATGATGTCACTTCCCCTCTTTTATACTTTATTTCCAGCTTGCTGGAAAGATCTTTGCTGTGATGTGGGTTAGTTGGCCCCCATGGTGTACTTACCTTCTTCTAGAAGCCTCTGGGATAGTGGATTGTGTGTTGATGAGCCATTAATGCCATCTGGCTATTGATGGCTACTCCTTTGTTAAAACAACAAGGAGTCATTTTGGCACCTTAGAGACTATCAAATTTATTTGGGCATAAGCCTTTGTGGGCTAAAACCCACTTCATCAGATGCATGGAGTGAAAAATATAGTAAACAAAATATATATTATAGCACATGAAAAGATTTGAGTTGCCTTACCAAGTGTGCGGTCAGTGCTAATGAGGCCAACTCAATTAAGGTGGAAGTGGTCTATTCTTAACAGTTAACAAGAAGGAGTGAATACCGAGGGAGGGAAAATTACTTTTGTAGTGCTAATGAGGCCAATGCAATCAAGGTAGATGTCGCCCATTTCCAACAGTAGACAGGAAGGTGTGAGTATCAGCAGAGGGAAAATGACTTTTTGTAGTGACCCAGCCACTTCCAGTCTTTATTCAGGCCTAATTTCATGGTGTCCAGTTTGCAAATTAATTCCAGTTCTGCAGTTTCTCATTGGAGTCTGTTTTTGAATTTTTTTTTTTTTTTTGAAGAATTGCCACTCTTTTGTTGTAACTGAAAAGGCTGGTTATCGGTGCTCCCAACCTCACAAAGTATTTCAGTAACACATACAGCAGTACTTCATAACTTCACATATGATGCTAGCACATATGTGACAAAGTGGATTTTTCCTCCTTATTATGTTGTACATGAGCCTATATGAGTCTTACTGTTTCACATGAATACTGTGAGTGCCTCAGTTTCCCTGTGTATTGCACCAATGCCTAGGTGGGGGGAATAAGGGTCTGTGATTTTGCTGAGACCCTCGGGGGCAGGTGAGGTGGCTCCACCTCCCTGCACGTAAGCAATAGATGGTGCCCTTTGTAACCTGAGACCCAGGAGGGGGATGTGACCAGGTGACACTTTGCCTGGGAAGAGAGGCAAAGACCAGAAGAAGAGGCAATGGGTGTATTGGCAGTTGGGTTGCTGGAAGCTGGGCAGTCTCTTGTTTCGGACTAGGCGGAGGGAGTCCAAGGTATCCGGCCTGGGATCCCCCCAAGATTACATGGCAGAGTTGAGGCAAGAACAGACCAGATCCTTCAGTCTGAAAATCTGTAGATCATAGGCCACCAATCCTACCCAGCATTCGCACACTAAAACCAACAGCTAAAAGGTGACCCATGCCCCAGAGGAAGGTGAACCCTCCCTCCCCCGAGATCCCCACCACTCCGATCTGGGGGGAAGATTCCTTCCCAGCCCAGAACGTGTTGGTCAGTCAGACCCTGGCCATGTGAGCAAGCTCCTGAGAGGGAGAATCCTCACGATCACCTCATAGCACCATCCAGTGTCCCATCCTCTTCAGAGGCTTCAGATCAACCCCCACCACCTATACCCCATTTACAGAACACATCTTGAGTGACACACCTGGGATTGATCCAGGGACATCCAGAGCTAACGGCATGAACTGCCCCAGCTAGCACTGCAGAGCTGTTGGGTCCCACCAGCTGGTGTCAGCTATGATGATAAAGTCTCCATCACTGGCAACTTTAAAATCAAACCTGGATGTTTTTTTTTTAAATGATCTGCTCTAGTTCAATCAGGAATTAGTTCAGGACCATCCCATGGCCAGTGTCATACCGGCCTCGTGTGGGTCACAGCTGAGAGTGTCAAATTCAGGACAGTCTGGTACAAAAACCAGGGCAGACACACCACAAAACTGGTGGCTTATTCTATAATTACATTTCACCAAGCCAGTAACAAAGTGAGCTTCTCTCTCACCACACTGATTAACAAGAAGCCAAAACACAGTCTCCTGGGGCATTCCAGCCCTTAGCTCACCACCCAGGCAACTGGTCTTTATGATGAGAGGTTACGGAAAACCAGATTCATCATATATAGGGATCTTCTAATCCCAAAGGATCAGTCATTTATAGTTCCAATCTTACTCCAAAATCATGCTTGTAGCCAAACCTTTAGTAACTAAAAACTGAAGGTTTTATTATAGAAATAAAAGAGACAAGAGGGTTATTAAATGGTTAAAAGAATCATATACATTACAAGTGATTTCCAGAGTCTGTAGATCAGGTTCATAGCAGTGACAGAAAGTTGGCTAGCTTGCAGAAAGTCTCTGTGGATCACCCAGAGAGGTTCGGGGGTCATTCAGTCCATTGTTCAAAGCTTCCTTGTTAGAAATCACAGTCCAGAGAAGTGAAGCGGGGATGAAGATAAAGAAGTGATGTCACTGTCTCCACTTTTATACTTTCAGCCCAAGCACATGGAAAGTTACTGGCAAAAGATGGAGTCTTACGTCACAAGTTCTTATTCCATGTCCTTACATGCCTTGCTGAGTCATTGGGCCTCCATTGTCCATATGCCCTTTCAGGAGTCCTCTGCAAGGGTCTCTTGATATCCTTAATGGACCATCAACACATGGCTGGCTATGTGACGTTATTGACATAAACTGGGACCATATAGATCATTGTTGCAACCAAGGTCCTGTAGTGGCACCCAAATCTTGTATAAAGGGGGTCAAATGGGGTGTCTAGGACAAGGTTATGGTTTACTGGTTATGATTATGCTGTCTATATGTATGTATCAGTTTTGTAGTCGAAGTTATGAATATTGGCTCTATACTGTCTGTATGGCAAACTTATGCTATGCTTCTGGGTGACATCCCAGACAAGCTGAGATTAGCTCTGCCTAGCCTGCTTGATGGCCCATTAAGGACCATCAGCTATACAATGGACCCATTGAGAGAAGGCAGATACGCCTTGTACCTCAGCAAAGTATGCAGGGACTGGCCCATGTGACTCCAGACTCCATTTTGCTGTAATTTTCCAAAGTAAGAACAAAGAGGTGATCTTACACCTGGAAAAGACTATATAAGGCTGATGCCTGATCTCCATCTTGTCTTCAATCCTGCTTCTTACCTCTGGAGGGACTTTGCTACAAACTGAAGCTCTGAACAAAGGACTGAATGACCCATCCCAGCTGGGGATGTATTCCAGAGACTTGATTTGAACCTGCAGTTTATTCCATCGCTGCTGCAAGCCTGAACCAAGAACTTTGCCATTACTGTATGTAATTGATTCCATTTATCCAATTCTAACTCTCATCTCTATCTTTTTCCTTTTACGAATAAACCTTTAGATTTTAGATTCTAAAGGATTGGCAGTAGCGTGATTTGTGGGTAAGGTCTGACTTGTACATTGACCTGGGTCTGGGGCTTGGTCCTCTGGGATCAGGAGAACCTTTTTCTTTTACTGGGGTATTGGTTTTTATAACCATTTGTCCCCATAACGTGTGGCACTGGTGGTAATACTGGGAAACTGGAGTGTCTAAGGAGATTGCTTGTGAGACTTGCGGTTAGCCAGTGGGGTGAGACCGAAGTCTTAGTCTGGCTGGTTTGGTTTGCCTTAGAGGTGGAAAAACCCCAGCCTTGGGCTGTAACTGCCCTATTTGAGCAATTTGTCCTGAGTTGGCACTCTCAGTTGGGTTCCGCCAGAACCACGTTGTCACAGGCTAGTCCTGATGTAAATCTGCCTGGTGGGTGTCACCCAAGAGCAAAACATATTTGAGACACACCTAGTCAGTATTCATAACTTCAGACACAACCATGATACGTGAATGTAAACAGGATAATCACACTTAACAGATTATAACCTTTACAAGGATACCTTACATGACATGCTCCGTACAAGATTGATTGCAATTTTGTAACAATGGCGACTGAATTATTGCAACTAATCATCTTTCTTTTTATACAGCATCACACAGGAGGTCAGACTAGATAATCACAATGGTGCTTCTGGTCTTAGATTCTATGAATCCCCCATCTTGGGCTTCTCAGTGTTAATTCATTTCTTTTTTGCTCTGGCTTTAATGGCCCAAACAGTCCTGGAGTCCTGGGTATGATCAGTGCATTAAAACTCATCTCCCTGCTTATTCTGGGACAGGGCGATTCTGGAGGCCCGCTTGTGTGCTGTGGAGTGGCCAAGGGCATCGTCTCCAAGGGCATCAAGAACAGCTTCGCGCATCCTGCTGTGTACACATGGATTTCCCACTTCATGCCCTGGATCACTGACACCATGAGAGGAATCTAGCATCACAGATCCCATGGCCAGCCACAGCCTTCTGCTACGCAACCTGCTCCTGGAAACAAGTGATCAGACATCCCTGTTAGTCTGGGCCCAGCTGCTCATGGTCAACGTAGGCCTTTTGGCCAGATCAGAGATGGCGCCCTGTAGTGGGGAAGGGCCCCGTGTCCCATTCCCCACCCCCCTGAGCCAGCCAGTCCGTCCCCCGCCCTGGGGTGGATTGGAGCTTGTGCCCCCTAGAGGGGAATGGTCCCAAGGCCCAATCCCCACCCCTCTAAGACAGCCAGTCCCCCACCCTGGGGCCGGACTGGAGCTGGCACCCTCTAGAGAGACCACATACCATGTTCCTTTCTGCTTGTATCCTGGATAGTCTCTGTAAAGCACTGAGGAAAATATGAAACATTCCCTGCTTTGTGGGTCACAGATACAGCTTGTGATGCACTAAATGGCTTTTTGCAGTAGCTGCTATTGGTGTCTGGATTCCTGAGTGTTTCACTGATGGTGAGAGGTGAGCTGCCTGAACCCCTCACACAGCCCAGTGTCCCTCTGAGTGGGGGTTTGGGTGTGGGGGTTGTGGGGTGTAAAACTACAGTTAAAGGGGACTTGTGGGGAGAAGGAAGAAAGGCCCCAATTCAGCCAGGCACTGAGCACATTCTGACATTGCAGCCCATGAGTAGCCCCTTTGCATCCAGTCAGAATATGCAAGTGCTTAAAGTCAGACACCTGATTATGCACCTTGCTAAATCAGAAGACAAATGGGGGCGGAGGGGAGAGAGAGAGGTTGGATGGATAAAGAGAATTTAGGTGGACGGAGAAAAGGAGAGATGGCTAAATAG
Source organism: Chrysemys picta bellii (assembly GCF_011386835.1). Lineage (NCBI taxonomy): Eukaryota > Metazoa > Chordata > Testudines > Emydidae > Chrysemys > Chrysemys picta. The sequence continues at coordinate 11,141,299 of NC_088803.1, read as the reverse complement.
AGAGAGCTTTGTATTAGATAGATAGATAGATAGATAGATAGATAGATAGATAGATAGATAGATAGATAGATAGATAGATAGATAGATCAGGTCTGTCTTCACTGCAGAGCTCACCTTGGCTGAGCCCTAAGTTGCTACAGTCCACACACAAACCCCTGGAGGTGCTCTGGACCAGGGCTAGGTGTCCTGACTGTGGTTGTCAGCTAGAACCCGGGTTCTGCTTGATCTCGGGCTCTAACTCACCCACTTTGGAGAGAAAACACAGGCTGGATCACTCAGGGCTGGTGCTTCTCCAACACCTTCCCAAAATCCCCCCAGGCCTTTCCTGCCCTTTCCCCTACTTCCTTCTGCACCCGACATCACCCCCAGTTTCTTAGTGCCCTGGGTTGGCATTGAGCCCCTTGTTGTGCAGAGTCTGCTCCGTTTCTACCCAGCCCTAGAGCAGCGGTACCCTCTGGCAGATCCTCCTGCCAACATGCTGCTCGGCGGCCAGAGGCCCCCAGCCTAGCTCGGGGAAGCATGATGGGGAGATGGATCCCACAGATAAGATCCCCAAGAGGCAAGCAGAGGAGGGGATGGAGCAGGTGGAAATTCAGTGGGAGGACAATAAACAACCTGGAGGGCGCCTATGGCAGGGGAGTTGACATCAACGACCAGCCTGGCCCCTCAGCCCCAGCCTGCCCTGTGAAAGGGGCTGAGTCGATACTGGCATCGCTCGGAGTGTGGAGCCCCAGATGTGCTGGACAGGCTTTGAGCCCAGAGGTGTTAATAACGGACCAGGGCAAAGGGGCCGGAGGGGCTGGGACAGACTCCGACTGCCTGGGGGAAAAGCTGGTACCTCCTGGGCCTGGTCTCCTATGAGAGACAAGCCCAGAGCTCAGGCCGGGGAGGACCCCACTGCTGTGGGGGATGGGCCTGTGACATTCCCCAGGCTACAATCTGGCTTGTTGGACAGTGTGTTCCCTCAGTTGTGCAACCTGGGGTGCCATTTACACTGCTTCACTCTGAGAGCCACCACTCCCGGCCTGCTCACACCCAGCCTCCAGCATGTAAGTTACTCCCAGCTCTGGTGTGTGAGTCCTATGGGCAGCGACTCCTCACTTACACTCAGGGCCGGCTCCAGGCATCAGCCCACCAAGCTTGTGCTTGGGGTGGCACCTGAAGGGGGGCGGTGCGGCGCTCCGGCTCCAGACGCCGGGAAAGCGGAGCCGCAGTGGGCTTGCCGCCCTCCCCCAGCTCTCTGGAAACCGGGGAGAGCGGAGCCCCGGCCGGGCTCGCCCCCTCCCCTGTGCGCTCCAGCCGGTCGGGGAGAGAGGAGCCCCGCCTGGGCTCACCACCCTCCTCCTGGCGCTCCGGCTTGGCGCCCTCCCCTGCCACGCTGGGAGGGGAAGGGGGCGGCGGGAGGCTTTTTTGCATGGGGCAGCAAAAAAGACAGAGCCAGCCCTGCTTACACTGCAGGGCAACACCAGCAAACTCCCAGTCCCAGACTTGCCCCCAGAAATGTTCATCTTGTACTGCCCAGCACCTCCTTCTGGACCTTACAAGCTCATTGAAAGTCTGTCATTTCATTAATTGAAAATGATCTGCACAAATCCCGTGATCTCAAATGGAGCTTTACAAACAATTTGAATCCAAACACACTGATTTAGATACAACAATAAAACAAGTGTATTGACTATGGAAAGAGAGATTTTAAGCGATTACAAGTAATGTGGCATAAAAGTCAGATTTGGTTACAAAGAAACAAAAGGTAAAACATGGCTAATACTTAACTTAACAAGCTAAGTGAATTCTAACCAAAGGTCTCTCTCACCACGCATCCAACAGTGTTACTGGCTGAATACTTCAGTCAGGATCTCCCCCCAGGCCAGTGCTGCTTCCTTTCTTCTTCAAGTGTTGTTGATGCTGTTGGTATAAAGAAAGGGAGAGAGAGATTTGGGGCTATTGCCTTCTTCTCTTAGAACCCTTTCTCTTGCGCAGGGACCATCTCCAGCTGCTGTCAATGAGACACAGAAAATCTGTGTGGCCAGGAACCTCAAGCTGCTGCTTTGTCAAAATGTAGATTTTTTGCCCACACCCTCTCTCCTGCCAAAGAATGGCCACTTAACCAGGGGATGATCCATTTGATCTCGTTGACACCTGGCTGAGGCGCTGGCTAGCCTTTCATCTCTGGTGAACTGGTTTGCGACCATCCAGGAGACCATGTTGGAACACGCCCCAGTATTATCACACTGTAGAATCTTACAACTCTACATACAGTGTTGCCACACGTATTTTACCAGAACAATAATGATCAGTGAATTATGAGTTTTCAAATGATTCTTCACAAGGCCTACTTGGTACCAGATTTATCATAACTCTGTGAAAGGGATTGAATACAAGGGTACAGACTGTCACAGGGACATGCTTCATGTTTTGCTGCAGCTGAAGATGGAGGAATGACCATTTCCCTGCCTCTCTCCCCCAGGTGTGTGGCACCATCAACTGGAAGGGACCAGTAGATCATCTACTCTGATCTTCTGGAGAGCACTGGCCCCCAGCACCACCCAAGTCCCCCTGCCCCAGTCCCCCCATGGGCCACCCCCGGTAAAATCCCAGGCAGGGTAAAATTCAGCCTGAGACTAATTATTGATCATGGCAGTGCCCCTGCATGGTGTTGAGCAGGGGTGATTTATTCAGGTCTAGCACAGCCTGCATATGCAGGGCACGGGTGGCCCAGCCATGGACATGTGAGCACTACACGGGACAGTCTGGAAAACATCCGGCCTTAATTCATAAACCAAGTAACCCGGGATCTTTGGTGAAAAGGCTGCAGTGAAGAAATGGTCAATAGCCTTCTGGGTCTGGTTACTGAAAGGGCAATTCTCGTGTGTGACGGTGCGGCCCAGGGCATCATCTCCATAATAGATCCCAATGGGATCTACACATGAGGATCTACACATTCCTCCCCCGCATGGAGAGAAATCTGGAAACCTGTAAACCTTTTGTAGGGCTTTGGGACCCAGCCAAGTATTCCCTGCTAAGGGCCTGTCAAAGTTAGACTCAGGACTCACAGTTTGTCAGACCACTCTGTTTTATTAGCACAGCGCTCTGCTAATAACACCCAGATAATGTGAGCACCATCCAAGACCCACACTACCTTATTTTATATAGATAAAAAGGGCGCGAACTTAACAAGAGAACAAAGAAAGCAGAACTGACAAGTTTACCCGAGACTAGACGTACATATTCAATTTTCTTACTAACTTTTACAGATCTCCGGCTGATGTTCCACCATTAGCTTAAGCGGACTCATTGTTTATGTCTTAATGTTCCTTTTCCTGACACCTGTATTTCAGCATTCCTTATTTCTGCTTAAAGGTACATACAACATTTCTTTAATCTATTCTATTTTTATAATATAATTCGTTCTACTTTCGCAGGCCGAAGGGTGGCTCCAAAGAGCCTGTTGGAAAGACTCTGACCCTGGCCTGCTGGCGGGATGTGAGCATCTCCTGTCTCTCCTTGTGCCTCAGTTTTCCCCCATACCCTATGGGGAGAATGACATCTGTCATGTAAGGCCTATGCATGACGGACAGTCCCGAAGAACTGGGTGCTATTACCATTATCGTGAGCAGTTCCCCGCTACTGTCCATGAAAATGGAAACACCAAAGACAGACCTGGGAAAGCCACCCTGAATCCTCCAGCCCGACGCCATTAGAAACACACAGAGAACAGCCAAGCAACCCTAGAGTGTAGGTCTGAAAGCCTAACCTTGAAAATTGTTTTAAGTGATAATTATTCTAATTTTTGTTAGTATATGATATGAGGTGTTGTGAATTAGTAAGGAGAAGTTGTTTTGGTTTTATTCTTTGTTTTATGAGTTAATGATTGTTTTTAGAAGGATAGAAGTGTTATGGCTGTAATTCTTGCTTTTGAAATTATTTACTGTTTTGTGTGTGAGTGAAGAATGTATGGCATGCTAACAGATAGAGACAGGAGGCACCAGTACCAGATGAGCCGGATGGTCAAGAGGGTAGTGAAGGAATTGAGAGTTGCCACCCTAATTATCAGAAGGACTGAAGAAGGGCAGATTGACGACCCTAAAGCAGAGGCACCTCCCCGCACGCCCCAGGATAAGATAAAGAGTGGAGCCAGAGAGACGAGATAAAAAACAGCTGCGGAAAACAACCCAAATTAATGCTGATTTGACAGAGGCCCCAGCCCCAGCGTGCGGCAAATCCAGAGCCCCCCGGGCACCCCTTTGTGATTAACGACTGCAGTGTGACACAGCAGGGCCCATAGACTTGCAGGGGAATTTATTGCTATAAAAGAAGGGTGTATGGCCATGGGACTTTGGGTTTGTTCTGCGTCAACACCGGAGCTTCGAATGCGTTTGACAGAGGCCCCAGCTCCCCTCCCTCGTTTGCAGTTTCAGTTGGCCACAGAAACTGAATGAGCAGCGCTAAGGACTAGTAACTATAAGATCCATTGGTGTGTGTGTGTGGGTGTGGGTGAGAATTGAAGCATATGCTGATTTTAGTGCTTAATTTGTTCTCTCAATAAACGCAGCGTATTGCCTTATCCCCTTGAAAAAGATTCCATGTGCTTCTTATAAGCATAACAAGAGCTCCCTTCACCTGCCCATGCCAGGGGCTACAGGTTTGTTTCCAGCTATTGAACCACTTGGACCAAGGAGCCCTGCCTCCTCCTGCCCCGGGTGTAGGCTGTGGGTTACACTAATCACTATCAGTGCTGGGTGAGATAACGTGCCCTGATCCTCCCTGTGTGTGAGATAGACAAGGGTGCGGCTCTGATCACCCTGATACCAGCTCCTGCCGGTCAGTATGTACATGATGCCCAGAGTGTCTCTGACTTCCTCCCACATAAGCACGTTGTCAGAGTCAGACACCTCCTCTGCTTCTGCTGCTCCATTGGGTCTATCAACCCACAAGCGGGGTTCAGACCTGTCCCCTGTCTGTGGGGTCCCTGTCCTGTCTGGGGAGGTGCCATCTCCCTGGGGGTATTCACACACACAGAGCCAGGAGCATCACTGGTCCAGCCATTCCTGCATCCCACTTCCCCCAGGGCCAGTCCCGGATGCTCCCAGCCAACATCCCCAGTGGCCCTGTATCCAAGTCAGATGGGTCCAGCGCTGGCCAGGTGGGGAGATGGGTCTAGAATGGATGTACGGGGATCTAGATGAAACTAGAACAGATCTATATGAATGTGGATGGATCTAGAATGGATCCACATGTAGCTATGTGGATATGGATAGATCTAGAATGGAATTGCATCAACTTAAATGAATCTAGAATTAATGTAAATAGAGTTAGTCAGGTATTCACACATCTGCATTGATCTCAAATGGTTTTTACAGTGGGTCCTGCGGGGAGCAGGGCCCTCACCTGGCAAGGGGAGCTCTGTGCATCAGTGAGGGTCTCTCCCCTGATCCTGCTGGGCCAAGGGGGTTATAGTGAACCCTGCAGCCTCTCCTGAGTGTGGTTGGGGCTATCAGAGCAGCCCAAGGGGTTGGGTGGCCCAGCCCCCAAAGGCTCCTGTGGGACCCCTCTGCCAATATGTGTCCCACACAGGGAGGCTGGTTGTGGAGTGAGGCCACTGGGCTGGGACCCAAAAAATCTGGGACCAGTTCCCAGCTCAGCCCAGGATCCGATTCTGCCCGTGTTTGTCTGAAGTGAACACTGGGCTGCACCGATCCAAAAACTTTGGAGACCACTGCTCTAGGGGCCTTCGGGGGTTGGACTAGATGACCTCCTGCAGTCCCTTCCAACCCTGATATTCTATATTCTTTGAAACCACGGTCCAGATCCAGCACTGGGTAAATCAATGGAGCTATGGCCCATTGACACCAGCTGGGGTCTGTCCCATTGCCCAGCTCAGGGCAGGGAGGAGCTCGCAGCCCCAGGACAGCTCTTCAAGACTCTGGTCTGGGGCGTGCTGGGCTTAGAAACCTGTCTGGATCTATCCGCGGTGGGGTCACCGGACTGTACGGGAGCTGGGAGCGAGCTGCTGGGAGGAGAATGGGAAGTAAAGCTGCTCAGGGGAACATCACAAGGGGCTGGGGGGACACCAGCTGGTACCCCATCACCACTGGGCAGGGGCTTTCTGTTGTAGCTGGTGCCCCCTAGAGGGGAAAGGCCCCTGATGCCATTTCCCACCCTCCTGCGCCAACCAGTCCCCAGCCCTGGGCCAGATCGCAGCGGGCAATGTGTACAGTGGTATATATATATTTTACAGGCCGGCAGATGAGTCCGAGATATTGACCTGAGATCCCCAGGCTACCCTGTCCCCTCCATATCACTGTTCATGAGTCAGACCCTCATGTGCCCCTCCCCCTCCTCATGTACACTTCTGTCCTTAACTCACCACGTATTGCTCTTGGCTTTTACAGCAAGATCACTGTCAAGATGGGAGCCCATAACATTAGGGAACAGGAACGGAGCCAAGAGAAAATCCCCGTCCACCACCAGATTCCCCACCAGCAATACAAAAAGAAGACCCTCAACATTGACATCATGCTGCTGCAGGTATCATCCACTTCCCATCACCCCACCCCCAGTGACCTCACACTGCTGCAGCTGCCTCCCCCATCCCATCACCCCACCCCCTGTGACCTCACACTGCTGCAGCTGCCTCCCCCATCCCATCACCCCACCCCCAGTGACCTCACACTACTGGAGGTACCACCGCTATCCCAACACCCTGCTGCCAGTGACATCACAATGCTGCCCCCTACCCCATCACCCCGCCTCCAGTGACTTCACATGAAAGCACTGGACACATCTCCATTTTCCTCTGTTGGGACTTGTTGGTCCCTTTCAGCTCCACTTCCTGTGCTGATCTGGTTCCCTGTTTTCCCTCATGTCCATGGCAGCTGTCACACAGCGCAATGCTGAGTAACTGGGTGCGGCTCATCCCCCTGCCAAATGCCAAGTCCAGGGTGAGGCCGGGATCCATGTGCAGCGTGGCTGGATGGGGTCAGACTACATAACCCTTCCCAAACTCAAACTCCGCCCAGCACAATGCTACCCAACTCTATCAAACTTAACCCCTGTCTTGCACAACTGTCCCCAACTCCAACTCTACCTAACACTACCCAATCTCTACTAAATTTAACCATTGTCCTATCCAGCTCTACCCAACATACCCCTGTCCTACAAAACTCATCCCTACCCAAACTCAGCTCTACCCACATCCTCCCAATTCAAACCCTACCCAATTCTACCCAACCCAAACCCAACTCTACCAAACTCTGCCTAACCCTACTAGTGCTACCCAAACAAAAAAGGAAACACTTCAACACAACAAACATTTTTGCTGAAGTTTCCAAAGTTGAAAAATGGCCATTTTTTTACACAAAACATATTTCTGGCCAAATATTTAAACCTCCCCTACTCTGCTGTAATCAGATCTGCAGATGAAAAGTCATGCTAGAGATGTACAAGATGTAACTGTGATTATTTTTAATCCCAGGGTGATTCTGGTGGCCCCTTGGTATGTGAGGGTGTGGCCCAGGGCATCACTTCATAAGTTGAAGTACATTTGTGGGAGCCAAACATGTTTACAAGACTCTCCACCTTCATCCCCTGGATCCAGAACATTCTGCAGAAACAGCATTAAAGGAGACACCCATTTTCCTGGCTCTTTCCCTGGCTAGACCATCCAGGGGCTAACAAGGCTTTGCAGTTTATCTTCATTAGTCCTAGAAAAATGCTATGAATTGATTGGTCTCAAAATGGATTGGGGGCGGGGGAAGGAGTTCGTAGATGTTGAGATAAAACTCCTGTGTATCTCTGGGAGTTTTTTGACTATCCTATTGGATTCTAGAGCAGGGATCAGATTTTCTCTGTAAACCATGCAAAAAACCTATAGAAAAGCTGGTATTGGAGCCAGCGACACCTAGAGGGGAAAGGTCCCATGTCCTATTCTCCGCCCCCGTCTTGACCCAGCCAGTCCCCCCGTTCTGGAGTCAGATCAGAGCTTGTACACTCTACAGGGGACAGGTCCCGTATCTGACCTTCTCAATTCCTGCTTATCCTGATGTGGACCATCATCTTCCCTGTGCATGAAACCTTGGCTCAGTTCACGTTGGTTCCGTGACACTCCTGAGAAAGCCCTCCTGAAACTCCTCTTTCCACTCGGCACCTGCCACTTGTGGTGCAATAAAATCCTTTTATCACAGCAGCCTCCATGTCTGTCTGTCTAGATTCCTGTCTGTGTCTGACTGTAACTGCTCTGCCTTGAGCATGCCCCACATCTGCCTCTCATGGCCCATGAATGTGGACAGAGGATTTGTTGCTACCATGTTCCCTGTCTCCTAGAGATACTGACCCAGCAGGAATTTGCCCGCTGTGGCAACAGTGCCCACTACTGTCCCAATGGTTTTACAGCTCAGCCATTGTTGAGCTTGATATCTTTTCTAAAATATATATGCAGCTTTGTTGTAGCCATGTGGGTCCCAGGATATTTCAGAGACAAGGTGAATGAGGTGATATCCTCTTGCATCAATGTCTCTTAGTGAGAGAGACAAGCTTTGGATCTTACACAGAGGTCTTCTTCAGGTCTGGGAAAGGTCCTCTGTGTGGCACAGCTCAATGCAAGGTGGAAATAGATTGTTTAACATAAGAAGTTAACACATATTTCAATAGACCTTTCAAGGTGAAGTAGTCTATTACCACTCTCCAGGCATAGGGGGACAAAGAGGAGGGGAAAAGTGTGGGGAGGGGGGGTTTAGTGGGTTACAGATTATTGTAATAAACCAGTAATCCAGTGTCTCTGCTCAGTCCATGATTTTTTAGTGTCTAGCAAAGTTATAAATTGAAGCTCCCAGGCTCATCTTTTGCAAGTATTATGCAGGTTTCCTTTGAGGATGAGGAATGAGCGGTCAGCTATGGAGTGATCATTTTGTGGAAAGTGTTTGCCCCCGGGTGATAAGGTGTTTTTGTCTTTCATCATTTTCCTGTGTGAGCTCATTCAAGGTTGATTGTCTCATTTAACCCACCTAGTTGTTATTGGGGCATTTAGTGCATGGCATGAGGTACACCAGATGTTGTGATGGGCATGTGTAGGACCCATGGATCTAGAAATATGCATTGTGGGGAGGGGGTGTTGGTTATCATAGCAGTGGAGAGATGTCTGCAAGTTTTGCATCCTTCGTTCTGGCAGGGTCTGATGCTACTTGGAGTTGGTGGGTCCTGGTCTGTGCGAAGATTGCTTCTGATTATGAGTTTGGAGAGAAATATGTGATAAGTACCTATGCTAAACAATCTGTCCACCTTGTACTTAGCTGTGACACCCTGAAAACCTTTTCCAGACCTGAAGAAGAGCTCTGCGTAGGCTCAAAAGCTTTTCTCTCTCACCAACAACAGTTGGTCCAATAAAAGATATCACCTCACAGACCTTGTCTCCTTTTGATCAGATTACATCTTTGGTTGATAAAGGTAATAGTGTCAATATTATATACTTATAATTCTGGAAGGCATTTGACTTGGTACCACACATGTTGATTAAAAACCTAGAACTATGTATGATTACCATGGCCCACATGACATAGGTTAAAAGCTGGCTAAATGATAGGTCTCAAAATGTAATTGTAAATGTGGAATCATCATCGAAGGGGTGTGTTTCTTGTGAGGTCAGGGATTTGTTCTTGTCCCATACAATTTACCAGTTTTATCAACGCACTGGAAGAAAATCATCATTGATAATGTTTGCAGATGACTCAAAAATTGGGGGAGTGATAAATAATGCCAAGGACAGATCACCAACACAAAGTGATCTGGATAGTTTGGTACGCTGGGTGCAAGCAAACAATACACATTTTATCATGGTCAAATGTCAATGTATACATTGAATATAGGAACAAAGAATGTCGGCCATACTTACAGACTCTATCCTGGAAAGTAGGGATTCTGCAAAAGATTTGTGGGTGAAGGTGAACATGAGCTCCCAGTGCTACTCTGTGGCAAAAGGGCTACTGCTGTCCTGAGATGCATAAACAGGGGAATCTCGAGTAGGCGTAGAGAGGTTATTTTAACTCTGGATTTGGTCCTGTTGTGACCGTTGCTGGAACCCTGTGACCATATCAGATGTCCTGGGGGATAGAGGCCAAATCATGATGTCACTGTGGAGGGTTGGATCACAGAAAACCCCTGTGACGTTGTGCAGTCTATATGGTTTTATAAAAATATGATAATAAGTGAATATAATGTAATTGGAATATGCTTCATGCAAAAGGTCTCTTGTAAGGTATCATTACAAAGCTTATAATCTACTGAGTGTGATCATCCTATTTGTATAAATGTACCACCCTTGTATCTGAAACTAGAAATATAAAATATAACTCTGAGAGCCTATTGTAATTATGCAAAGTATGGGTCATTAATGGTGGTTTGGAATCCTGATTACTCCCATTAACTAGGACCATTGTCTGCAGATGGCTGTGTTTTAACTGTGAGTCTTCCTGTGTATGGGTGTGCTGGCAAGTGGGTAAAGAAGTATTGCAGTGACATGTGATCATGTCACCTGAACTGGAATTCATTTTTAACCTGGTGCTTTTCCAGTGATGGGGGGGGGGGTGGAAACCCAGTGGGACAAAGGATTCCCGCCTTATGCAAAAGATATATAAAGGGGTGGAACAGAAGAAAGAGGAGAGTCATCCTGAAAAATCCCCTAGCTACAACCTAAGCTGGAACAAGAGCTGTACCAGGGGAAAGAATTGTGCCCAGGCCTGGAAGGTGTCCAGTCTGAGGAAAAAAACTTACTGAATCATCTCTGAGGGTGAGATTATCTGTATTCAGTTTGATTAGACATAGATTTGTGCATTTTATTTTATTTTACTTGGTGACTTACTTTGTTCTGTCTGTTACTACTTGGAACCACTTAAATCCTACTTTCTGTCTTTAATAAAATCACTTTTTACTTATTAATTAACTCAGAGTATGTATTAATACCTGGGGGAGCAAACAAGTGTGCATATCTCTCTATCAGTGTTATAGAGGGTGAACAATTTATAAGTTTACCCTGCATAAGCTTTATACAGGGTAAAACGGATTTATTTGGGTTTAGACCCCAATTGGGAGTTGGGCATCTGGGTGTTAGAGACAAGCACACTTCTGGTAGCTGTTTTCAGGTAAATCTGCAGTTTTGGGGCAAGTAATTCAGACCCCGGGTCTTTGTTGGAGCAGACAGGCAGGTCTGGCTCAACAAGATGAGGTGCTGGAGTCCTGAGCTGGCAGGGAAAACAGGAGCAGAGGTTGTCTTGGCACATCAGGTGGCAGCTCCCCAGGGGGGTTCTGTGAACCAACCCATCACACCCCCTTGGGAGCTGCCACCTGATGTGCCAAGATTACTTCTGCCCCTGCTTTCCCTGCAGCCTGGGAATCCAGCACCCTGTCTTGCTGAGCCAGACACGCCCGTCTGCTCCAACACAGACCCAGAGCCTGAACCAAGTGTCCAAAAGCTGCAGACTTAACTGAAAACAGCTAAGAGAAGTGTGCTTATCCTTAATACTCAGATGCCCAACTCCCAGTGGGGTCTAAACCCAAATAAATCTGTTTTACCCTGTATAAAGCTTATGCACACAGTATAAAGCAATCCACACAAGCGATCCATTTCCTGGACACTACTGTGCTAATAAGCGATGGTCACATAAATACCACCCTATACCGGAAACCTACTGACCGCTACACTTACCTACATGCCTCCAGCTTCCATCCAGGACACACCACACGATCCATTGTCTACAGCCAAGCTCTAAGATATATTTTTATGGCTGACTTAGAACAACGCTTCCTTAGCTCTCATCCCCTAACGCCCCTACTCTACTTGCGCTACATTGATGACATCTTCATCATCTGGACCCATGTAAAAGAAGCCCTTGAGGAATTCCACCATGATTTCAATAATTTCCATCCCACCATCAACCTCAGCCTAGGGCAATCCACACAAGCGGTCCATTTCCTGGACACTACTGTGCTAATAAGCGATGGTCACATAAATACCACCCTATACCGGAAACCTACTGACCGCTACACTTACCTACATGCCTCCAGCTTCCATCCAGGACACACCACACGATCCATTGTCTACAGCCAAGCTCTAAGATATAACCGCATTTGCTCCAATCCCTCAGATAGAGACAAGCACCTACAAGATCTCTATCAAGCATTCTTAAAACTACAATACCCACCTGCTGAAGTGAAAAAACAGATTGACAGAGCCAGACGAGTACCCAGAAGTCACCTCCTACAAGACAGGCCCAACAAAGAAAATAACAGAACACCACTAGCTGTCACCTTCAGCCCCCAACTAAAACCTCTCCAGCGCATCATCAGAGATCTACAACCTATCCTGAAAAGTGATCCTTTACTCTCACAGATCTTGGGAGACAGACCTGTCCTCGCTTACAGACAACCCCCCAACCTAAAGCAAATACTCACCAGCAACCACATATCACTGAACAAAAACACTGACCCAGGAACCTATCCTTGTAACAAAGCCCGATGCCAACTCTGTCCACATATCTATTCAAGTGACATCATCATAGGACCTAATCACATCAGCCATACCATAAGGGGCTCGTTCACCTGCACATCTACCAATGTGATATATGCCATCATGTGCCAGCAATGCCCCTCTGCCATGTACATTGGCCAAACCGGACAGTCTCTACGCAAAAGAATTAATGGACACAAATCTGACATCAGGAATCATAATACTCAAAAACCAGTGGGAGAACACTTAAACCTGTCTGGCCATTCAGTGACAGACCTGCTGGTGGCTATCTTACAACAGAAAAACTTCAAAAACAGACTCCAACGAGAGATGCTGAGCTGGAATTGATATGCAAACTAGATACAATCAACTCAGGATTGAATAAGGACTGGGAATGGCTGAGCCATTACAAACATTGAATCTATCTCCCCTTGTAAGTATTGTCACACTTCTTATCAAACTGTCTGTACTGGGCTATCTTGATTATCACTTCAAAAGTTTTTTTCTCTTACTTAATTGGCCTCTCAGAGTTGGTAAGACAACTCCCACCTGTTCATGCTCTCTGTATGTGTGTATATATATCTCCTCAATATATATTCCACTCTATATGCATCCGAAGAAGTGGGCTGTAGTCCACGAAAGCTTATGCTCTAATAAATTTGTTAGTCTCTAAGGTGCCACAAGTACTCCTGTTCTTTTTGCGGATACAGACTAACACGACTTCTACTCTGAAGTCTCTCAAAGGTGATGAAATATTCGGCAATATCACTGGATTCATCATACTGTGGACATAGTCGCTCCCATTTGTGGATTTTTGGGGAAGTGGAGCCAGCAGCTGAAAGGTTTTGTCTCTTCAACCCCATAACAGCCAGTTCATGCTTCTGGGCCTCAGTCTGGGCCTCCATAGCCCTCTTGTAGGCAGCCTCCTCCCTGGCTTTTTCTGCCTCCATAGCTCTCTTGTGGGCAGCTTCCTCCCTGGCTTTTTCTGTATTAATTTCTAATTGTCTTAATTCCATCCGTCTCTTATGTTCATTTTCTTTGTCTTTTGCTTCCAGTCTAGCCAGCTCTAGTTTATTAGCTGCTTCACTGGTAGTCATTTTCCTGCTTTCTTGTTCTGGGCCACGCCCCCTCTGCAGTTCACTGAAACTGGGATGCACTCAGCTCAGAGGATTCTTAGTTAACAGAGACTTTCACAGCTCCCAGTGTTCAGCCTTTCTGGCTAATTTGCAACCTGTGCAGTTCTAGCTTGTTCTGATCTTCACTCTTACTTATTTTGCTTCATTTTCTGTCCCTGCTTCCCTTACCCGAAATAAGCAAACAGAAAATAAGAAACCAGTAACCACTTCATCTGTTCTCCAGCCACCACACTTAAAAATCACTTAAAATAACTACCAGTATTTCAAAGCAATCAGCTGTGCACAGACCCTGCTCGACTATGCCACTGTGACGGGTTGTATCATAGAAACCCCTTGGGGCTGCCAGCTGATGTGCCAAAACTACTTCTGCTCCTGATTTCCTGCTCTGTCAGCTTAGGAATTCAGTTCCCTGCCTGGTTTGAACCAGACCGACTAGCCTGCTGCAAACCCACACCCAGGTTGTCCTTTAACAGCTGTAGGCTTAATGGAAAGCAACTTACAGAAGTGTTCCTGTTTTTAAGACTCAGATGCCCAAATCCCAATGGGGTCAAAACCCCAAATAAATCTGTTTTACCCTGTATAAAGTATATACAGGGTAAACTCATAAATTGTTTACCCTCTATAACACTGATAGAGAGATATGCAGAGCTGCCTCCCCCCCGGTATTAACACATACTCTGCGTTAATTAATAAGTAAAAAGTGATTTTATTAAATACAGAAAGTAGGATTTAAGTGATACCAAGTAGTAACAGACAGAACAAATTGAATTACCAAGCACAAAACAATAAAACACGCAAGTCTAAGTCTGGTCCAGTAAAAAAAACTGAATACAGATAAAATCCTCACCCAGTAAGTTTCCTTTTACAGACTAGTCTCCTTCTACTCTGGGTCCAGCAAACACTCACACCCCTGTAGTTACTGTCCTTTGTTCCAGTTTCTTTCAGGTATCCTTGGGGGTGGAAAGGCTCTCTCTTTAGCCGGCTGAAGACAAAATGGAGGGATAGGCCAGGGGTTTAAATAGACTTTCTCTTGTGGGTGGAGACCCCCTCCCCTCTCCTATGCAAAGTCCTGCTCCAAGATGGAGTTTTGGAGTCACCTGGGCAAGTCACATGTACATGCATGACTGAGTTCCTTACCAGCCAAGCCACATTCCTGGGAAAGCTCAGACATGGATTGGCATCTCCAAGTTCATTGTTGGCTTAAGGGCTTCTTGGTTGGGCACTTATTGAGAATAGTCTTTTCCCAGGAAGCTGACCAACTGCTTCACTAAAACCTACTTAGAATCAGACAATTATACATCCAATATTCATAACTTTGAATACTAAAATGATAAATGCATATAAATAGGATTAATAGATTCAGTAGATCACAACCACTACAGAGATCTGTTACATGGCATATGTAGTATAAAACATATTCCAGTTATGTCATATATATATTCATAAGCATATGTCATAAACAGACAGTTAAGGGTTAATGCCTCTTTTATCTGTAAGGGTTAAGAAGTTCACCTAGCCTAGCTGACACCTGACCAGAGGAACTAATGGGGGAAGACGATTTTTTAAGAGGAAGGAGGGAAGATTTTCCTTTGTGCTCTTCATTAAGTTCTGCGCTGGAGTGAAAAGATCCAGGAATCAACCAGGGTAGTGAGTATTAGAGAAGGAATAAATTAGCTTCTGTTTATTTCCTTTTGTGACTTCTATTTGCATAGAGGGAGAATTAAATTGGGTTTCTTTGTGTAACTAACATTTTGTTCAGAGGGAAATCCTCTGTGTTTTGAATCTGTTGTCTGTGAGAGTAGCTTGTATGCTAATCTCACAGAGGTATTATTTTCACCCTTTTTCTTTAATTAAAAGTCTTTTCTTTAAAACCTGATTGATTTTTCCTTGTTTTAAGATCCAAGGGGTTTGGATCGGTGTTCATCAGGAAATTGGTGGAGAAGTCTCTCAAGGCTACCCAGGGAAGGGTTATAGTACTTGGGAGGGAGATATTTTGGGGGAAGACAGATTTTCTAAATGACTCATAAACGGTTGTTTAAAATGATTTGGTGGTGGCAGCATACTAATATAAACTGGTCATTAAGCTTAGGGGTTCTCATGCAGATCCCCACATCTGTACCCTAAAGTTCAGAGTGGGGGTGAAACTTATGATAGCATATTTCCATAAAGCTTTATGGGGGGCACCGTCACAGTGGTGTGCCTCAATTTCCTTTTCCACACAGTAGACCAGGTTTATTATGGTTTCTCTGCTGTGACAAGCTTCAAGCCCATTTATGGGTATTAGCTGAGAAGCAGCATTACCATAGGGCTTCTTCACACTGGGTGTGTTTTAATTTTACCACTCTTAGCATGTCCCAAATCTTTTCCCCCAAAACATGCATGTTTCATCTTTTTATAGAATTTACCATCAATACCAAATTCTTTGTCAT